>NC_090376.1:155167701-155504328 GCF_036365525.1 Heterodontus francisci | reverse complement strand
TATGCCGACCATAATGCCTATTTATACTAATCCCACCTACCTGCATTAATTCCATATCCCTCTATGCCCTGCTCATTCAAGTACCTGTCCAGATGCCTCTTAAATGTCGCAACTGTTTCTGCCTCCACCACCTCTAACAGAGCAAGGCTACACCTTCTTCTGGCAGGGTAGGGATCCTGAAGAACCAAGACAGCAAAGAGTGGGCTTCGCCTTCAGAAACACTTTGCTCAGCATGATAGAGCCACCTTCAAATGGCTCAACGCCTACTGTCCATCCGACTGCTCACCGCCTCTGGTCCAGTACAGCTACTCAGCATCTATGCTCCAACATTCTGCTCCCCACCTGAAGCTAAAGACCAGTTCTACGAGGAACTCCATAATATCATTAGTAGCATCCCCAATACTGAACATCTGTTCCTGATGGGGGACTTTGATGCCAGGGTTGGGGCCGACCATGACTCATGGCCCTCCTGCCTTGGGCGCTATGGCATTGGAAGGATGAATGAGAATGGACAGAGACTGCTTGAGTTATGTACCTATCATAACCTCTGCATCACCAACTCGTTCTTTCATACTAAACTCTGTCACCAGGTTTCTTGGAGGCACCCCAGATCACGTCGTTGGCACCAGCTGGACCTCACCGTAACAAGGCGAGCCTCCTTAAACAGCGTTCAAATCACACGCAGCTTCCACAGTGCAGACTGCGACACCGACCACTCCCTGGTGTGCAGCAAGGTTAGACTCAAACCAAAGAAGCTGCATCCCTCCAAGCAAAAGGGCCACCCGCGCATCAACACGAGCAGAATTTCTTACCCACAGCTGTTACATAAATTTCTAAATTCACTTGAAAAAACCCTTCGAAACTCTCCCACAGGGGATGCAGAGACTAAGTGGGCCCACATCAGAGATGCCATCTATGAGTCAGCTATGACCACCTATGGCAAACGTGTGAAGTGGAATGTAGACTGGTTTCAATCTCAGTTTGAAGAGCTGGAACCTGTCAAAGCCGTTAAGCGCATTGCACTGCTGAACTACAAGAAAGCCCCCAGCGAGTTAACATCTGTAGCACTTAAAGCAGCCAGAAGCGCTGCACAAAGAACAGCCAGGTGCTGCGCAAATGACTACTGGCAACACCTATGCAGTCATATTCAGCTGGCCTCAGACACCGGAACCATCAGAGGAGTGTATGATGGCACTAAGAGAGCTTTTGGGTCAACCATCAAGAAGATTGACCCCCTCAAATCTAAATCAGGGGACATAATCACTGACCAACACAAGCAAATGGACCGCTGGGTGGAGCACTACCTGGAACTGTACTCCAGGGAAAATGTTGTCACTGAGACCGCCCTCAATGCAGCCCAGTCTCTGCCAGTCATGGATGAGCTGGACGTACGGCCAACAAAATCGGAACTCAGTGATGCCATTGATTCTCTAGCCAGCGGAAAAGCTCCTGGGAAGGATGGCATTACCCCTGAAATAATCAAGAGTGCTAAGCCTGCTATACTCTCAGCACTACATGAACTGCTTTGCCTGTGGTGGGACGAGGGAGCAGTACCACAGGACGTGCGCGAAACCAATATCATCACCCTCTATAAAAATAAAGGTGGCCGCGGTGACTGCAACAGCTACTGTGGAATCTCCCTGCTCAGCATATTGGGGAAAGTCTTTGCTTGAGTCGCTTTAAACAGACTCCAGAAGCTGGCCGAGCGTGTCTACCCTGAGGCACAGTGTGGCTTTCGAGCAGAGAGATCGAGCATTGACATGCTGTTCTCCCTTCGTCAGCTACGGGAGAAATGCCGCGAACAACTGATGCCCTTCTACATTGCTTTCATTGATCTCACCAAAGCCTTTGACCTCTTCAGCAGACATGGTCTCTTCAGACTACTAGAAAAGATCGGTTGTCCACCAAAGCTACTAAGTATCATTACCTCATTCCATGACAGTATGAAAGGCACAATTCAGCATAGCGATGCTCCATCAGACCCCTTTCCTATCCTGAGTGGCGTGAAACAGGGCTGTGTTCTCGCACCTACACTGTTTGGGATCTTCTTCTCCCTGCTGCTCTCACATGCGTTCAAGTCTTCAGAAGAAGGAATTTTCCTCCACACAAGATCAGGTGGCAGGTTGTTCAACCTTGCCCGTCTAACAGCGAAGACCAAAGTACGGAAAGTCATCATCAGGGAACTCCTCTTTGCTGACAATGCTGCATTAACATCTCACACTGAAGAGTGTCTGCAGAGTCTCATCGACAGGTTTTCGGCTGCCTGCAATGAATTTGGCCTAACCATCAGCCTCAAGAAAACGAACATCATGGGACAGGAGGTCAAAAATGCTCCATCCATCAATATCGGCGACCACGCTCTGGAAGTGGTCCAAGAGTTCACCTACCTGGGCTCAACTATCACCAGTAACCTGTCTCTAGATGCAGAAATCAACAAGCACATGGGAAAGGCTTCCACTGCTATGTCCAGACTGGCCAAGAGAGTGTGGGAAAATGGCGCACTGACACAGAACACAAAAGTCCGAGTGTATCAAGCCTGTGTCCTCAGTACGTTGCTCTACGGCAGCAAGGCCTGGACAATATATGTCAGCCAAGAGCGACGTCTCAATTCATTCCATTTTCGCTGCCTCCGGAGAATCCTTGGCATCAGGTGGCAGGACCGTATCTCTAACACAGAAGTCCTTGAGGCGGCCAACATACCCAGCTTATACACCCTACTGAGCCAGCGGCGCTTGAGATGGCTTGGCCATGTGAGCCACATGGAAGATGGCAGGATCCCCAAGGACACTTTGTACAGCGAGCTCGCCACTGGTATCAGACCCACCGGCCGTCCATTTCTCCGCTTTAAAGACGTCTGCAAACGCGACATGAAGTCCTGTGACATTGATAACAAGTCGTGGGATTCAGTTGCCAACGATCGCCAGAGCTGGCGGGCAGCCATAAAGGTGGGGCTAAAGTGTGGCGAGTTGAAGAGACTTCGCAGTTGGCAGGAAAAAAGACAGAAGCGCAAGGGGAGAACCAACTGTGTAACAGCCCTGACAACCAATTTTATCTGCAGTACCTGTGGAAGAGTCTGTCACTCTAGAATTGGCCTTTATAGCCACTCCAGGCGCTGCTCCACAAACCACTGATCACCTCCAGGCACTTACCCATTGTCTCTCGAGACAAGGAGGCCAAAGAAGACTTATCAGCCCAAGTCTGGATATTGTCCAGGTGTTGTTACATTTCTACACGGACTGCTTCAGTATCTGAGGAGTCTCGAATGGTGCTGAGCATTGTGCAATCATCTGAGAACATCATCATTTTTGACCTTATGATTGAAGGAAGGACATTGATGAAACAGCTGAAGCTGGTTGGGCCTAGGATACTAGAACTTCTGCAGTGATATCCTGGAACTGAGATGATTGACTTCTAACAACCACAACATCTTCGTTTGTGCTAGGTATGACTCCAACCTCCAAGTCAGCAAAGAGTCCAAATCACATTATCTACTCATATCAGTTTGACCATTTTCCAATGCAATGTAATTTTGAATGTTGACAGAGCCACCTTGGAAATGAATTCCACAGCCTCACGAGTAAAAGCAATGTGTTAAGTGTGAAAAATAAAACTTGTATCTTGTTGCTTTCCATTATTTAATCCTTATATTTTGAAAGGCATTTTCAAATGTTATTGGCTGCAGCTTTTCTGTGTTTATCTTTGAGAAAATTCCGTTAAGCAAGTCAATCAAGAAAAAAGATTAACATAAGCAGCAGAAATTCTAGCCGGACTGTCATCAAATTTTTAAAGAGTTTCTGAATACAAGTCCTGAATTCAAATTGATTTATTTAAGCAGACTCTTTCAGTAACACTATGCAATATTATAGAGATATTTGGTTGTCAGTTTAATTCTGTTTAAGTTTTATGTTTCTTGTCCTCACCATAAAAACTTATACCATAGATTGACTGTAAAGGTAGAGCTGATCCCCATGCTACATGCAGAGGTTTAGTTATTTGAGAGCTACTGATTTATTCATCTACCTACAATGGGTAAGGCAAACATAATTCTGTTCATTTATCCATCCCAGCAACAAATTACAAAAATACTTAGTGCACTAAGTCTGAGGAGATACCCACAAACTCCTTTTCAAAATTTTAATGCTGGTCCATCTGCTGCTTTTTAATCCTATCTAAAAATATTAAAATAACCTAAAAGCCACAAGAGGGCACACATTGCTAACAATGTATGCTAAATATTAGCTAAATAGTCTTTGCATGTGACTTTTCTGTAATTTTTCCATCAATCTTTTGATTGTGTTTTACTGTTACATGAAATGTATAACATACAATACTTGTTTTTTTTCTCTAAATAACTTTAAATAGCAATTTACGTGAATGAAAATTGCTGCTCCCTAATGAAGAAATAAATTCACTGCATTTTGATCTGTTTGCTGCTGCAGGTAGCTTTTACTGTTTTTCTCTTTTATTTGCAGTGCCAATATTGTGACAAAACTTTTATGAACTGTTTTTTTATGCAAAGTCACATTCAGCGTCGGCATCCAGATCATATTGATGTTGGTGAGTGATGATCATCTTCAATAATATAATCTGACATAACTAATTTTCCATCTGCAAAATTAACATGTCCATGTCAGAAGCATATGTCTGAAGGGTGGTCATAGAGTCATATTGCCATTTACAGCATGAAAGGATGCCATTTGGCCGATCAAATCCATGCTGGTTCTATGTAGAGCAGTCCAGTCAGTCTCACTCCCCTGTTCGATCCCCTTAGTCCTGCAAATTTATATCTTTCAAGTGTCCATCCAGTTTCCTTTGAAATAATTCATCATCTCCGCTTCCACCACACAGGTGGGCAGTGAGGTGCAGGTATTTACCACTCGCTGCATAAAAAAAGTCCTTCCACACATTCCCCTTGCATCTCTCGCCCAAAACCTTCAATCTGTGTCCCCTAGCCCTTGTTACATCAGTAAATGGGAACAGTTTTCCCTTGTCTAACTCATTTCAGCCTGTCATAATCTTGCACACCTCTATCAAATCTCCTCTCAATCTTCTTTGTTGCAAGGAGAACAACCCCAGCATTTCCAACGTAACCTTGGAATTAAAATCCTCCACTCCTGGAACGATTCTGGTAAATTTCCTCTACACCCTCTCCAGAACCCTCGCATCCTTCCTAAAGTGTGGCGACCAGAACTTTAATTGGGGCCTAACCAAAGCTTTTTAAAAGTTCAGCATAACTTCCCTGCTTTTGTACTCTTTCACTCCATTTATGAAGCCCAAGATCCCTTATGCTTTACTAACCACTCTCTCAATATGTTCTGCCATCTTCAAAGATCGATGCAGATGCACCTCTGTTCCTGCGCACTCTTTGGAACTGCGCTATTAAGTCTATATTTCCTCACCCTATCCCTTCTGCCAAAATGCATCATCTCACACTTGTCTGTATCAAATTCCATCTGCCACCTGTCTGCTCATTCTGCTAACCTATAAATGTCCTGTTGCAGGCTGTTCGTATCATCCTTACTCTTTGTCACTCCTCCAAGTTTGTGTTATCAGTAAATTTTGAAATTCTAAACTGCATTCCAAGATCCAAGTAATTTGTATATAACAAAAAGGCAGTGGCTCTAGCACTGACCCTTGGAAAACACCACTGTCTACCATCCTCCAGTCTGAAAAGTAACCATTTACCACAACTCGCTGTTTTCTGTCCTTAAGCTAATTTTTTTATCCAATTGGACACTCACCCTCCTAATCCATGGGGCTCAATTTTATTAACCAGCCTTTTATGTGGTACTTTATTAACCACTTTCTTAAAATCCAGAAAACAACATCCACCACATTCCCTTCATCAACCTTCTCTGCTATGTCATTATTTGATTAGATTAGTCAAGCATGATCTGCATTTTACAAATCCAGGTTGGCTATCTTTAATTAACTCAAACCTGTCCAAGTGCCTGTTGATTTTAACCAGGATTATTGTTTCTTAAACTTTACCCACTACTAATGTTAAACTAACTGGTCTGTAGTTACTAGGACTGTCCTTACATCCTTTCTTGAATAAGGGTGTCACATTTGCCACTCTCCAATCCTCTGGCACTCCCTCATTTGTAGGGCAGATTGGAAAATCACCACCCCCATTTCCTTTAGCAACCTAGGATGTAAGCCATCCAGACCAGGTGACTTATCCACCCGAAGCATAGTCAGCCTTTTCAGTACCTCCTCCCTCTCAGCTTTTGTCCGATCCATTGCCTCTTCTCTCGCCACTTCTACCAATATTGTCAGATTCCTATTCCTTAGTAAACACTGATACAAAGTACTCTAAGTACTCTAGTGTTGCCCTGCACCTCTAAGTATATATCACCCTCTTTGTCCTTAATAGGCCCCAATCGGCCTCTTACTATTTACTTACTATTTACATGCTGGTGGAAGATTTGTGAATTCCCTTTTATGTTGACTGCCATTCTATTCTCATATTCTCTCTTTGCCAGTCTTATTTTCCTCTTTGCCTCCCCTCTCAATTTACTGTATTTGGCCTAATTCTGCCTTGAATAATTCACCTGATGTGCATCATACACCCTCTTTTTTTTTTGTTTCATCATAATCTCTATCACCCTTGTCATCCAGTGAGCCGTGTTTTTGGTTTCCCTACCTTTTGCCCTTGTCGAAATGTACCTAGCTCATACCTGAAGCTTCTCTTCCTTAAAGATAACCCATTGTTCTGTTAGTTTTTCCTGTCTGTCTTTGGTTCCATTTTATCCTGGCTAGATCCCTTCTCATCGCATTGAAATTAGCCCTCTTCCAATCTAGCCGTTGTACTTTATATTGTTGCTTGCTTTTATGCATTATGAGTCTAAACCTTATGATAAGATGATCACTCTTACACAAGTGCTACCCCACACTCGCTTGGCCCACCATATTTACCGGCAATGCCTCCTTTCCAGTTGGGCCAAGAACATACTGATCAAGGAAGTTCTCCAGAACGCATTTCAGAAATTCTTCCCCTCCTTTCCCATTAATCTAACATTATCTCAATCGATATTTGTGTAATTAAAGTCCCCCAATATAACCACTCTATAGTTCTTGCATATAGAGTTACAGAGACATACAGCATAGAAACAGGCCCTTCAGCCCACCATGTCCATGCCGACCATAATGCCTATCTATACTAATCCCACCTGCCTGCATTAATTCCATATCCCTCTATGCCTTGTTCATTCAAGTACCTGTCCAGATGCCTCTTAAATGTTGCTACTGTTCCTGCCTCCACCACCTCCTCAGGCAGCTCATTCCACATACCCACTATTCTTTGTGTGAAAAATTTACCCCTTTAACATAGAACATAGAACAGTACAGGCCCTTCGGCCCACGATGTTGTGCCGAACCTTTAACCTACTCTAAGATCAAACTACCTACCTACCCTTCATTCTACTATCATCCATGTACCTATCCAAGAGTCGCTGAAATGTCCCTAATGTATCTGCTTCTACTACCACCGCTGGCAGTGCATTCCACGCACCCACCACTCTCTGTGTAAAGAACCTACCTCTGACATCTCCCCGAAACCTTCCTCCAATCACCTTAAAATTATGCCCCCTGGTGATAGCCCTTTCTGCCGTGGGAAAAAGTCTCTGGCTATCCACTCTATCAATGCCTCTCATCATCTTGTACCCCTCTATCAAGTCACCTCTCATCCTTCTTCGCTCCAATGAGAAAAGCCCTAGCTCCCTCAATCTTTCTTCGTAGGACATGCCCTCCAGTCCAGGCAGCATCCTGTTAAATCTCCTCTGTACCGTCTCTAAAGCTTCCACATCCTTCTTATAATGAGGTGACCAGAACTGAACACAATATTCCAAGTGTGGTCGAACCAGGGCCTTATAGAGCTGCAGCATAACCTCACGGCTCTTAAACTCAATCCCCCTGTTAATGAAAGCCAACACACCATATGCCTTCTTAACAACCTTATCAACTTGGGTGGCAACTTTGAGCGATCTATGGACATGGACCCCAAGATCCCTCTGTTCCTCCACACTACTAAGAATCCTGTCTTTAAGCCTGTATTCCGCATTCAAATTCGACCCTCCAAAATGAATCACTTCACACTTTTCCAGGTTGAACTCCATCTGCCACTTCTCAGCCCAGCTCTGCATCCTGTCAATGTCCCGTTGCAACCTACAACAGCCTTCCACACTAACCACAACTCCAGCAACCTTCCTGTCATCGGCAAACTTGCTAACCCAGCCTTCCACTTCCTCATCCAAGTCATTTATAAAAATCACAAAGAGCAGAGGTCCCAGAACAGATCCTTGTGGAACTCCACTGGTCACCGAGCTCCATGCTGAATACTTTCCGTCTACTACCACCCTCTGACTTCTATGGGCCAGCCAATTTTGTATCCAGACAGCCAACTTTCCCTGAATCCCATGCCTCCTTACTTTCTGAATGAGCCTACCATGGGGAACCTTATCAAACGCCTTGCTAAAATCCATATACACTACATCCACTGCTCTTCCTTCATCAATGTGTTTTGTCACATCTTCAAAGAATTCAATAAGGCTTGTGAGGCATGACCTGCCCCTCACAAAGCCATGCTGACTGTCTCTAATCAAACCATGCTTTTCCAAATAATCATAAATCCTGTCTCTCAGAATCCTCTCCAATAATTTGCCCACTACCGACGTAAGACTGACTGGTCTATAATTCCCAGGGTTATCCCTATTCCCTTTCTTGAACAAGGGAACAACATTTGCCACCCTCCAATCATCCGATACTACTCCAGTGGACAGTGAGGACGCAACGATCATCGCCAAAGACGCAGCAATCTCTTCCCTCGCTTCCCGTAATATCCTTGGGTATATCCCGTCTGGCCCCGGGGACTTATCTGTCCTCATATCATTAAAAATTTCCAGCACATCCTCCCTCTTAACCTCAACCTGTTCTAGCATATTAGCCTGTTCCACACTGTCCTCACAAACGACCAGGTCCCTCTCACTAGTGAATACTGAAGCAAAGTATTAATTTAGGACCTCCCCTACCTCCTCCGACTCCAGGCACAAGTTCCCTCCACTATCCCTGATCAGCCCTACCCTCACTCTGGCCATCCTCTTGTTCCTCACATAAGTGTAGAACGCCTTGGGATTTTCCTTAATCCTACCCGCCAAGACTTTTTCATGTCCCCTTCTAGCTCTCCTAAGTCCATTCTTCAGTTCCTTTCTAGCTACCTTGTAACCCTCTGGAGCCCTGTCTGATCCTTGCTTCCTCATCCTTAAGTAAGCTTCCTTCTTCCTCTTGACTAGCTGTTCCACATCTCTTGTCATCCAAGGTTCCTTCACCCTACCATCCCTTCCGTGCCTCATCGGGACAAACCTATCCAGCAGTCGCAGCAAGTGCTCCCTAAACAACCTCCACATTTCTGTCATGCATTTCCCTGAGAACATCTGTTCCCAATTTATGCTCCCCAGTTCCTGCCTAATAGCATTGTAATTCCCCCTCCCCCAATTAAATATTTTCCCATCCTGTCTGCTGTTGTCCCTCTCCATGACTATAGTAAAGGTCAGGGAGTTGTGATCACAATCACTGAAATGCTCTCCCACCGAGAGATCTGTCACCTGGCATGGTTCGTTGCCAAGCACCAAGTCCAATATAGTCTGCCCTCGAGTCGGCCTATCTACATATTGAGTCAGGAAACCTTCCTGGACACACCTGACAAAAACTGCTCCATCCAAACTATTTGCACTAAGGAGGTTCCAATCAATATTGGGGAAGTTGAAGTCACCCATGACAACAACCCTGTTACTTCTGCACCTTTCCAAAATCTGCCTCCGAATCTGTTCCTCCATGTCTCTGTTGCTATTGGGGGGTCTATAGAAAACTCCCAACAAAGTGACTGCTCCTTTCCTGTTTCTGACTTCCACCCATAATGACTCAGTGGACAAACCCTCCTCGACGACCTCCCTTTCTGCAGCTGTGATACTATCCCTGATTAGCAATGCCATTCCCCCACCTCTTTTACCTCCCTCCCTATTCCTTTTGAAACATCTAAACCCCGGAACATCCAACATCCATTCCTGCCCCTGTGATATCCACGTCTCCGTAATGGCCACAACATCGTAGCTCCAAGTACTGATCCATGCTCTAAGTTCATCACCCTTATTCCTGACACTTCTTGCGTTAAAATAGACACACTTCAACCCATCATACTGGCTGCAACTTTGCCCTGTCAACTGTCTAACCTTCCTCACAGACTCTTTGCACTCGGTATCTGCCTGTTCAACAGCTACCCCATCCACTGATCCGTGGCTCCGGTTCCCATCCCTCTGCCAAACTAGTTTAAACCCTCCGGAAGAGCTCTAGCAAACCTCCCGCCCAGGATATTGGTGCCCCTCCAGTTCAGATGCAACCCATCCTTCTTGTACAGGTCCCACCTTCCCCAGAAGTTATCGCAATGATCCACATATCTGAATCCCTCCCTCCTACACCAGTTCTGTAGCCACGTGTTCAGCTGCACGCTCCCTGTTTCTAGCCTCACTAGCACATGGCACCGGTAACAATCCTGAGATTACTACTCTGCTCGTCCTGCCTTTCAGCTTCCAACCTAACTCCCGATATTCGCTTTTCAGGTCCTCATCCCTTTTCCTAGCTATGTCATTGGTACCGATATGTACCACGACCTCTGGCTGCTTCCCCTCCCCCTTAAGAATCCTGTAGACTCGATCCGAGACATCCCTGACCCTGGCACCCGGGAGGCAACATACCATCCGGGAGTCTCGTTCGCGACCACAGAATCTCTTGTCTGTTCCTCTAACCATTGAATCTCCTATCACTATCGCTCTGCTATTCTCCCCCCTTCCCTTCTGAGCCACTGAGCCAGGCTCAGTGCCAGAGACCTGGCCACTGTGGCTTTCCTCTGGTAGGTCCCCCCCACCCCAACCGTATCCAAAACGGTATACTTATTATTGAGGGGGACGGCCACAGGGGATCCCTGCACTGTGCGCCTATTCCCTTTCCCTCCCCTGACGGTCACCCAGCTACCTTTATCCTGTAACTGAAGTGTCACTACTTCCTGATAACTGCTCGCTATCACCCCCTCAGCATCCTGAATGATCCGAAGTTCATCCAGCTCCAGCTCCAGTTCCCTAACGCGGTCTGTGAGGAGCTGGAGTTGGGTGCACTTCTCACAGATGAAGTCAGCAGGGACACAAGTGGTGACCCTCACCTCCCACATCCTGCAAGAGGAGCATGCAACTGCCCTAGCTTCCATCCCCTCCGCACTAAATTGACAACAGAGATTTAAAAAAAAGGAAAACCTTACCTTACCAAACCCTCCACACAAGAGTCCTTTTTTTTTGGTTAGAGGAGGAGGATGGGTGGGAGACACTGCACGTGTAGTGTTTCGGGTTTAGCCACTGCCCGAATATATAGGTTTACGTACCCAGCAGTCCCCGTGTCCGCTGAAACAAAAGGTAAGTTATTTTAAACTGAAACTCACCTTCCCAGCTGCCACCTCGCTCGCACTATCGCTGCTTCAGGAAAAGCTCCCTCTCACCTTAAATCTATGCCCTCTAGTTTTAGTCACCCCCTACCATGGGAAACAGACTCTGGCTATCTACCCTTTCTATGCCTCTCATAATTTTATATACCTCTATCATGTCCCCTCTCAGCCTCCTTCGCTCCAGGGAAAACAGACCCAGTCTATCCAATTTCTCTTTATAACTCAAGCCCTCCAAACCAGGCAACATCCTTGTGAATCTTTTCTGCACCTTCTCTAGCTTAATCACATCTTTCCTGTAGTGCGACGACCAGAACTGCACACAGTATTCCAAATGTTATGTACAACTGTAATATGACGTCCCAACTCTTGTACTCAATGCCTCGGCCGATGAAGGCAAGCATGCCATAATCCTTCACCACCTTGTCTACTTGTGTTGCCACTTTCAGGGAACTATGTACTTGCACCCCAAGGTCTCTCTGCCCAACAACACTCCCCAGGGCCCTGCCATTCACTGTATGTGTCCTACCTTGGTTTAACTTCCCAAAATGCATCACTTCGCACTTGTCTGCGTTAAATTCCATTTGCCAATCCCTTGCCCACTTTCCCAGTTGATCTATATCCTGTTGTAACCTTAGACAACCTTCTTCACTGTCCACTATTTAGTTTAGTTTAGAGATACAGCACTGAAACAGGCCCTTCGGCCCACCGAGTCTGTGCCGACCATCAACCAGCCAATTATACTAATCCGACACTAATCCCATATTCCTACCACCTCCCCACCTGTCCCTATATTTCCCTACCACCGACCTATACTAGTGGCAATTTATAATGGCCAATTTACCTACCAACCTGCAAGTCTTTTGGCATGTGGGAGGAAACCGGAGCACCCGGAGAAAACCCACGCAGACACAGGGAGAACTTGCAAACTCCACACAGGCAGTACCCAGATTTGAACCCGGGTCGCTGGAGCTGTGAGGCTGCGGTGCTAACCACTGCGCCACTGTGCCGCCTGCAAACTTACTAATCATGCCCCTTACATTTACATCCAAGTCATTAATATATATAGGGCGGCACAGTGGCGCAGTGGTTAGCACCGCAGCCTCACAGCTCAAGCGACCCGGGTTCAAATCTGGGTACTGCCTGTGTGGAGTTTGCAAGTTCTCCCTGTGTCTGCGTGGGTTTTCTCCGGGTGCTCCGGTTTCCTCCCACATGCCAAAAGACTTGCAGGTTGGTAGGTAAATTGGCCATTATAAATTGCCACTAGTATAGGTCGGTGGTAGGGAAATATAGGGACAGGTGGGGAGGTGGTAGGAATATGGGATTAGTGTAGGATTAGTATAAATGGGTGGTTGATGGTCGGCACAGACTCGGTGGGCCGAAGGGCCTGTTTCAGTGCTGTATCTCTAAACCATATCTGACAAACAACAGAGGGCCCAGCACCGATCCCTGCGGCACACCACTGGTCACCGGCCTCCAATCTGAAAAACAACCCTCCACTACCACCCTCTGCCTCCTATCACCAAGCTAATTTTGCATCCAATTTGCCAGCTCACCCTGGATCCCATGTGTTCGAACCTTCTGGACCAGCCTACCATGCGTGACCTTGTCAAAGGCCTTGCTAAAGTCCATGTGGACTATGTCCATCGCCGTGCCCTTGTCAATCCTCTTGGTCACCTCCTCGAAAAACTCAATCAAATTCGTGAGACATGATTTCCCACGCACAAAGCCATGCTGACTATCCCTAATCAAACCATGCCTTTCTAAATGCATATAAATCCTGTCTCTCCGAATCGCTTCCAATAACTTTTCCACCACTAATGTAATGTTGACTGGGCTCTAGTTCCCTGGCTTACCCCTGCTGCCCTTCTTAAATAACGGCACAACATTAGCTATCCTCCAGTCTTCTGGTACCTCACCCGTGGCTAATGATGATGCAAAGGTCTCTGCCAGGGCCCCAGCAATCTTCTCCCTTGCTTTCCATAGCATCCGAGGATACACCTGGTCAGGCCCTGGGGATTTATCCACCTTAATGCGCTTCAAAACCTCCTCCTTTCTAATGTTGATATGCTCCAGGATATAGGTGTTCCCTCCCTTGAACTCACTAGCTTCCATGCCCTTCTCCACGGTAAATATGGAGGAGAAATATTCATTTAAGACCTCGCCCATTTCCCGTGGCTCCACACACAGATTGCCACACTGATCCTTAAGGGGACCTACTCTCTCCCTAGCTACCCCTTTACTCTTAATATACTTATGGAATCTTTTAGGTTCTCCTTTATCTTATCTGCCAGGGAAATCTCATGGCCCCTTTTCGCCCTCCTAATTTCCTTCTTACGTGTACTCCTACATCCCCTATACTCTCGCGGGACTCGCTTGATTCCAACTGTCTATACCTGACATATGCCTCCTTTTTTGTCCTGACCAGACACTCAATATCCCTCGTAAACCAAGGTTCCCTAAACTTGCCAGCCTTGCCGTTCCATCTAACAGGAACATGCCAGCCCTGAACTCTTCCTATCTCACTTTTAAAAGCCTCCCATTGCCAGACGACCTTTTACTTGTAAACAGCCTCTCCCATTCAACTTTTGAGAGTTCCTGTCTGATGCCATCGAAATTAGCCTTCCCCCAATTTAGGACTTTAACCTGAGGACCAGTCCTATCCTTTCCCATAAACTATCTTGAAGCTAACAGAGCTTTGGTCACTGGTCCCAAAGTGCTCCCCCACTGACACATCAACCACCTGTCCATCCTCATTTCCTAAGAGGAGGTCGAGTGTAGCCCCTTCTCCAGTAGGGCTATCCACATACTGCTTCAGAAAACTATCCTGCACACACTAACAAATTCTTCCCTATCTGATCCTAAGGCAGTCCCAGTCAATATTAGGGAAGTTAAAATCACCTACTATTACAACCCTCACAGCTCCAGAGACCCGGGTTCAATTCTGGGTACTACCTGTGTGGAGTTCGCAAGTTCTCCCTGTGTCTGCGTGGGTTTCCTCCGGGTGCTCCGGTTTCCTCCACATACCAAAGACTTGCAGGTTGATAGGTAAATTGGCCAATATAAATTGCCCCTAGTATAGGTAGGTGGTAGGGAAATATAGGGACAGGTGGGGATGTGGTAGGAATATGGAATTAGTGTAGGATTAGTATAAATGGGTGGTTGATGGTCGACACAGACTCGGTGGGCCGAACGTTCTGTTTCAGTGCTGTATCTCTAAAAAAAAACCCTATAATTCCTACACCTATCTGTGATTTCCATACATTTCTGCTCCTCCACTTCCCTCTATTGGGGGGCCTAGAGTATAATCCCATCAAAGTGATCACCCCTTTCTTATTTCTAAGTTCTACCCATCTGGCCTCGCTGGACTTTCCCCCCGGGATATCCTCTCTAAATACTTCCGTGATGTCCTCCCTAATCAATAGTGCAACTCCCCCTCCTCTCTTACCTCCACCTCTGTCTCACCAGAAGGATCGGTACCCCAGAACATTGAGCTGCCAGTCCTGCCCAACCCTCAACCACGTTTCTGTAATAGCTATAATATCACAATCCCATGTACCGATCCATGCTCTGAGTTCATCTGCCTTACCTGTGAGGCTTCTTGCATTAAAGTAAATGCAGTTTAACCTACCAGACCTTCCACGCTCCCTGTCCTGCCCCTGCCTGGCCTGCCTACTGGATTTGCTTGCTTTAATCTCTACATTTGCCTCAACTATTTCATCGGAGAGACTACTACTTTGGGTCCCACCCCCCTGCAAGGCTAGTTTAAACCCTCCCGAGTAGTACCAGCAAACCTCCATTGGTCCCCCTCCATTTTAGATGCAACCCGTCCTTGTACAGGTCACCTCTGCACCAGAAGAGATCCCAATGATCCAAGTAGCTGAAGCCCTTCCGCCTACACCAGCTCTTCAGTCACGCATTCATTTGCCTAATCCTCCTATTCCTACCCTCACTAGCACGTAGCACAGGGAGTAATCCTGAGATTACAACCCTAGAGGTCCTGCTTTTTAACCTTCTGCCCAACTCCCTATATTCACTTTGCAGGACCTCATCTCTCTTCCTGCCTATGTCATTTGTACTAATATGGACCACGACCTCTGGCTGCTCACCCTCCCCTTTCAGAATATCCTTAGCCACTTCGAGACATCCTTGACTCTAGCACCAGGGAGGCAACATACCATCCTGGAGTCTCTTTTATGGTTACAGAAACGCCTATCTGCACCCCTTATGATCGAATCCCCTATCACTGTAGCTCTTCCAACCCTTTTCCTTCCCTGCTGTGCAGCAGAGCCCTCCGTGGTGCCACGATCTTGGCTGTTGCTGCTTTCCCCTGGGAGGTCATCCCCCCCCACCCAACAGTATCCAAAGCGGTATATCTGTTTGAGAAGGGGATGGCCACAGGGGTCTTCTGCACTACCTGCCTGCGCCTACTACTCCGTCTAGTGGTCACCCATCTCTTTTCTGCTTGTGCCGCCATTACATGCGGCGTGACCACCTCACTAAACGTGCTATCCACAACGTTCTCAGCATCGTGGATGCTCCACAGTCAATCCACCCGCAGCTCCAGCTCCATAATGCAGGTAGCCAGTAGCTGCAGCTGGGTACACTTCCTGCACACATGGTTGTCAGGGAAACTGGAAGCATCCCTGATTTCCCACATAGCGCAGGAGGAGCATATCACGGGGTTGAGCTCTCCTGTCATGACTTACCCTTAGATTAATTCGTTACTCCCTGAATTAAAAAATACTAATTACACTCGGGGCCTTGTTATACCCACTCCAATCTAAAGTCCTTAAAAATACAACACTTTAGTAGTACTCACCTTATTACCAGAGGTTTTTTTTTCCAACAAGAAAAACTTTCCCTCTAATTTTTAAGATATTCTAACAGCTGCTACTCACCCAACCAATCACCTTGCAGCTCTCCACTGATGTCACTGTTGGCTTTTTTTTTCAAAACTCCGGTGCGCTGGAAGAGGTTTGACTGCTGTCCGCTCCGCTCCCGGAAGGTAAGAGCCTCTAATTTCCCTGTAGATTTGCTCCTCTATCTCTCGCTCATTATTTGGAGGCCTATAGAATACCCTTAGTGGCATGATCATACCCTTTTTGCTTCTCAACTCTCACCAAATGGATTCTGTCCTTGCCCCTTCAAGGATATCTTCTCTTTCCAACACTACAATGTCTTCACTAATCGGTGCTGCCACTCCACCTCCCATATTTCCTTCCCTATCTTAACACTTTATATGCTTATATGTTAAGTGCCCAGTTCTCGCCATTTTAAGCCATGTTTCCGTAACTGCTACTACAGCATATTCCCATACTGCTATTTGTGCCTGCAGCGCACCAACCTTATTCACCACACTTTGTGCGTTTACTTACATGCATTATAATCCTTTTTTTGCATTCCTCGTAGCCCTTCTCAGTCTGCTGCTATATGATACGGAACTACTCGAGAACTGTCCAACACTCTCACATTATGCACCTTATTCCTCTTTACTACTTTATATGCTGGTTCTCATCCCCCTGCCAATTTAGGTTAAACCCTCCCCGACCATACTAGTAAACCTCCCCGCGAGGACGTTGGTCCCAGTCCTGTTGAGATGCAACCTGTCCCTTTTGAATAAGTGTCTTCTGCCCCAGAAATAATCCCAGTGTGCCAAGAATCTGAAGTCCTCCCTCCTGCACCATGCTTCAAGCCATATGTTGCTCCTTCCTATCTTCCTAGTTCCACTCTTGCTAGCGGGTGGCACTGGAAGAAGTCCAGAGATTACTACCTTTGAGGTCCTACTCTGTGAACTTCCTGTGAATCTCCTCCCTAGCTCCTGAAACTCTGACCATAGGACCTCAACCTGCCCTTATTATGTCATTGGTACCAATATGTGCCACAAGTCTTGGCTCACTCCCCCCTGCAGAATATTCTGCACCCCTTCTATGATGTCCTTTACCCTGGCATCAGAGAGGCAAATATATCATGCAGGTTTATGATGATGGTCATAGAAATGCCTGTCTGTCCCACTGACTGTAGAATCTCCTGAACCAACTGCATTTCTACACTTTGCTACCCCCCCATGTACAGTCCCTTGCCAATGGTGCCATGCTCTGAACTGTATTCCTTTGGGGTATCGTCACTCCCAGCAATCTACAACGTTGAGTATCTGTTTGAGATTGACACACATCACAGACTCCTGAATCTCCTGCCTCTTCCTAGTCTTTCAGATGGCCATCCCTCTAGTATCCAGAAGTCTTACTGCCTGTGGGGTGACCACCTCCTGCAAAGTACGATCCACAAAACTCTCCTGATGCTCCACAGTGACTCCAGTTGCCCCTCAAGCTCAGAAATTCTAAGCTCGAGCTGAAGCAGCTGGAGACATTTCCCACACGTGGTTGCCCAAGACACATGAAGTGTCGTGGAGTTTCCACATGGTACAGGAATTGCAACCAACAGGTCGCAGCTGCCCATTCATGATGTTAAGAAAAACACTATTCCCCCTTTTAGAATCTAGTTGGTACCTGATTTAAACTATTATTTTAAACAATGCCTCTAAACCTGCTCAGTGCTACTGCTCTTATTAATTTCCTCACTGTTCTGCTCAGCCTGAGGTTATTAATTTCTTGGCTTCCAATCTGCAAAACTGCCCTAGTTTAGAGAGAGAAAAAGAAAAACACTCATCAACAAATGACTTACCCATTTTCCTGTGATGTCACACTTTGTTTTTTTTTCTTGGTTTCCTCTTTCTCTCTCTCTTTCACTCTCTCTCTCTCCATTACTGTTTTTTCCCCGCAATGCTGTCAGGCTTTCCACTGTTCTTGCAGTGCTCTCTTTCTCTCTGCCACTGCTTTATCCCTGCTGTGCTTTCGGACCTTCTGCTCCATGCTAAAGGGGGAATTTTATGCTCTCCCCTGCGGTGGGTTTGGAGACAGGGGAGTATATAATAGTGTGGGAAAGTGGTGGTAGGGGGAACCCCGTCATCTTTCCACCTCTGCCGAAATTAAGTCCAGGGCAGAAAGACCCGTGAATGACCTTCCTGCCCCGCCAGCAATTGAAGCCCTTAAGTGGGCAATTAATGCCCAATTAAGGGCCTCTTCCCGCCGCAGTTAGCCCAGCGGCGGCCTGTCCTTTCGCTGCACGGCAAGTAAAAGCATGCAGGTTGTTTTCTGGCACTGGGGGAGCAGGTCCCTCGTTAAAAGGCACTTAGTGCCTGACGAGGGACCTGGCATCGGCAAGGGAGGTCCTGCTGAGAGCCACCCCTGCCCTTGCTGCCGACCCCCTACATCCCCTGCCTCTGCCACCTCCAACCCAGGAGACCCCTCTCTCCCCTCTTTCCTCCCCGCACCCCTCCCCCCCCCCCGACCTACTTGTGGCCTGGGTCCATCACTGCTCCTGGGCCTTGGGTGGGTGCTCCACCAGCAGCAGCTATTGCCTCTGTGGTGGCATTGATCAGTGAAAGAGCTTCTGGCCTCTGATTGGCTGTCAGCTCTCAGAGGGCAGGAGTCAATCACCGGGGCCCTTGATCCTGTGGAAGACCCACTGCTGTCCAATTAATTGCCTAATTGGCATTTGATTCAGTGGGCCTCCCAGAGAAAGGTCAACGCGGGGTCCTCGGTGGCGCTTTTACCAGAGGTCAAAACAGAGACCCCCGTTGCCCAGATAAAATCCCAGCTGAAATGTTTGAACTGCATTCTACTTTAAGTGTTTAAAATAGAGATTTGTTTGTGCACAATTATACACCACTTTTTAGCAAATGCAAAACAAATAATCAAAATTTAATGAAAGATGCATATCATGACCTCTGGTGGTGGATTGAGTTCTGAATGACTCATTGGTTAAAGTGGATCTTGTTAAGGTGCTGCATAATTTGAAGCTCACCCATGCAACCTTTGATTCTATTGTAATCACTTTTTTAAATAATTCTGTCCCTTTTATTTCTGCTGTGTGTAGATTTTTTAAAATGTATTTTTCAATCTGTTTCATACCTACATTAGAAATGAAAATATTTACTTCATGTGGTTTAATAATTAGTAGAAAAGTGATTGAATCAGTACCTTTGATCCTGTTTACATTCTCCAATACTTAAAGCATCTGATAAACTGTGGACAATTTTGGACTCCTTATCTATTGAAGGATATACTTGACTTGGAGGTAGTGCAGCAAAGGTTCACTAGATTGATATAAAAACAAGAAATGCTGGAAATACTCAGCAGGTCTGGCAGCATCTGTGGAGACAGAAGCAGAGTTAACGTTTCAGGTCAGTGACCCTTCTTCAGAACTGGCAAATAATCGAAATGTAAAAGGTTATAAGCAAGTAAAGTGGTGGTGGGGCAAGAGATCACTAGATTGATTACTGGAATGAGATTGTGGTATAATGGGAGGTTGAGCAGAATGAATCTATACTCCAGAATGAATCTTATATGTTTAAATGAGATCACCTCTCATTCTTCTGAACTCCAAAGATTCTGAGGGGCCTTGACACGGTAGATGCTGAGAGGTTATTTCTCCTGGCTCGAAAGTCTAGAACGGCTTGGGGGATTGTAAGGGGTTGATCATTGAAAAGTGAAAGGAGGAATTTTTTCACTTAGAGACTTGTTAATCTTTGGAATTCTCTGTCCCAGAGGGCTATGATTGGTTAGTCATTGAGTATATTGAAGGCTGAGATAGATTTTTGACCTCCAGGGGAATCAAGGGATATGAGGATCAGGCAGGAAAGTGGAGTTGAGGTCAAACATCAGCCGTAATCTATTGAATGGCAGAGCAGGCTCGAATGGTCGTGTGGCCTACTCACGCTTCTATTTCTTATATTCTTTTATTCTTAAACATAATATGACTGCTCTGAGAATATAGAGTCATAGGGTTATACAGCACAGAAACAGGCCCTTCGGCACATTTTGTCTGTGCCAGCCATCAAGCACCTATCTATTCTAATCCCATTTTCCAGCACTTGGCCTGTAGCCTTGTATGCTAAGGCGTTTCAAGTGCTCATCTGAATACTTCTTAAATGTTGTGAGGGTTCCTGCCTCTATCACGCCTTCAGGCAGTGTGTTCCAGATTCCAACCATCCTCTGGGTGAAATTTTTTTTCCTCAAGTCCCTTCTAAACCAACTGCCCCTTACTTTAAGTCTATGCCCCCTGGTAATTGACCCCTTCGCTAAGGGAAAAAGTTTCTTCCTATCTATCCTATCAAAGCCTCTCATAATTTTGTATACCTCAATCAGGTCCTCCCTCAACCTTCTCTGCTCCAAAGAAAACAACCTAGCCTATCCAGTCTCTCTTCATAGCTGAAATTCTCCAGCCCAGGCACCATCCTGGTGAATCCTCTCTGCACCCTCGCCATTGCAATCACATCCTTCCGATAGTGTGGTGACCTGAACTGTACACAGTACTCCAGCTGTGGCCTAACTAGCGTTTTAAACAGCTCCATCATAACCTCCCTACTCTTATATTCTGTGCCTCAGCTATTCAAGGCAAGTATCCCATATGCCTACCTAATCATCTTAGCTACCTGTGCTGCTGCTTCAGTTATCTATGGACAAGTACGCCAAAGGCCCCCCTGTACTTCCTAGGGTCCTACCATCCATTGTATATTCCCTTGCCTTGTTTAGTCCTCCCAAAATGCATCACCTCACACTTCTCAGGATTAAATTCCATTTGCCACTGCTGTGCCCATCTTACCAGCCCATCTATATCCTCCTGTAATCTAAGGCTTTCCTCCGTACTATTTACAAAACCACCAATTTTCGTGTCATCTTCGAATTTACTGATCATACCTCCTATATTCATGTCTAAATCATTTAATGTACACTACAAACAGCAAGGGTCCCTGCACCAATTCCTGTGGTACACCACTGGTCACAGGCTTCCACTCGTCACCCTCTGCCTCCTGCCACTAAGCCAATTTTGGATTCAATTTGCCAAATTGCCCTGGATCCCATGGGCTTTTACCTTCTTAACCAATCTCCCATGCAGGACCTTATCAAAAGCCTTACTGAAGTCCATGTAGACTACGTCAACTGCTTTACCCTCATTTACACATCTAGTCACCTCCTCGAAAAATTCAGTCAAGTTTGTTAGAAACGATGTCCCCCTGACAAAGCCATGCTGACTATCCCTGATTAATCCCTGTCTCTCCAAGTGAAGATTAATCCTGTCCCTCAGAATTTTTCCAATAGTTTCCCTACCACTGATGTTAGACTTACTGGCTCGCAAATACTTGGTATATCCCTGCTACCCTTCTTGAATAATGGTACCATATTTGCTGTCCTTCAGTCCTCTGGTACCTCTCCTGTGGCCAGAGAGAACTTGAAAATTTGTGTCAGAGCCCCTGCTATTTCCTCCCTTGCCTCACGTAACAGTCTGGGATGCATCTCATCTGGGCCTGGTGATGTATCCACTTTAAAGCTTGCCTAAACAGCTAATACTTCCTCCCTTTCAATGCTAATTTGTTCGAGTATATCACAATCCCCCTCCCTGATCTCTACACCTACATCGTCCTTCTCCATAGTGAACACAGATGTTCATTTAATCATTTAAAACCTCACCTATGTCCTCTGGCTCCACACACACATTGCCACTTTGGTCCCTCTGGGCCTGACTCTTTCCCTGGTTATCCTCTTGCCCTTAATATACTAATAAAACGCCTTGAGATTTTCCTTTATCTTGCCCGCCAGTGTTTTTCCATGTCCCCTCTTCGCTCTCCTAATTAATTTTTTAAGTACCCCCACCCCCCTACACTTTCTATGCTCCTCTAGGGCCTCCGCTGTTTTCAGCGCTTTGAATCTGCCGTAAGCCTCCTTTTTTTCCCTTATCCAAACCTCTATATCCCTTGACATCCAGGGTTTCCTGGACTTGTTGGTCCTACCTTTCACCTTTACGAGAACATGTTGACCCTAAACTCTCACTATTTCCTTTTTGAATGGCTCCCACTGGTCTGATGTAGACTTTCCTACAAGTAGCTGCTCCCAGTCCACTTTGGCTAGATCCTGTTTTATCATATTGAAATCGGCCTTCCCCTAATTCAGTACTTTTCTTTCGGGTCTCTCTTTGTCCTTTTCCATAACTACCTTAAATCTGACAGAGTTATGGTCACTACCCCGGAAATGCTCCCTCACTGACACTTCTACCGCTTACTGCCCCCCCCCACACCATGCTGACACTTCTACCACTTCATTCTCCAGGATTAGGTCCAGTCCTGCCCCTTCTCTTGTAGGACTTTCTATGTGCTGGCTTAAAAAGCTCTCCTGTATGCATTTTAAGATTTTCGTCCCCTTTAAGCCTTTTGCACTAAGACTATCCCAGTTGATATTGGGGAAGTTGAAATCCCCTACTATTATTACCCTATTATTTTTACACCTCTCTGAGATTTGCCTACATATCTGCTCCTCGATCTCTCCCTGACTGTTTGGAGACCTGTAATACAGTCCCAGCCAAGTGATTGCCCCCTTTTTGTTTTTAAGTTCTACCCATATGGCCTCAGTTGAGGAACCTTCTAAGATATCATCCCTTGTTACTGCAGTAATTAACTCCTTGATCAACAGTGCAATGCCACCTCATCTTTTACACCCTCCCCTGTCACGCTTGAAGATTCTATACCCTGGAATATTGAGCTGCCAGTCCTGCCCTTCCCTCAACTATGTCTCTATGATAGCAATAATATCATACTTCCATGTGTTAATCAACACCCTCAATTCATTAGTTCAATAATTTCAGAGCATGCAGCCCCCCATTTTACTTTCATTTTTAGTTATTTTTTCTTCCTTTTTTTTTTACATTCCTTTTTACATTTTTTACAATCTTTTTTTGCATTTATTTCATTTCATCTTAGTTTGTTCAGTTTGCTTACCCACTATTTTTTTCAGGTTGTTTTTCTTCAGGTTTGCACATGCTGCTGTTCAATATTCAGTGTATTCACACCTAATCTGTACTAATGCTTTGTCTTTCAACACACCATTAACATATTGTTTGCCTTTGCTCCGTGACCTTTTGGTCAGCTATGTGGGCCTGGTCCAATCTGCACCTTCTCCTTTGTTATCTCTTGCCCCACCCCCACCTCACTTGTTTATAATCTGTGACTTTTCTAATATTTGTCAGTTCCGAAGAAGGGTCACTGACCCGAAACGTTAACTCTGCTTCTCTTTCCACAGATGCTGCCAGACCTGCTGAGTGATTCCAGCATTTCTTGTTTTTGTCCCTCAATTCATCTGCCTTACTAGTAAGACTCCTTGCATTAAAATAGATGCAATCCAGCCTTGCATTATTTGCTTGTGCCTTAACAGGTCTATATTTGCTCTGCCTTCCAGACTGACTTAGTTTCTCTTCTACACTTGACTGTGCATCACCCCCTACTGTACCTCCACTCTGTAGCCCATCCCCTGCCAAATTAGTTTAATGTTCCCCCCCCCCCCCCCACCCACTAACAGCACCAGCAAACCTCCCAGCAAGGTTGTTGATCCTGTTCTGGTTCAGGTACAACCCGTCCAACTTGTACAGGTCCCACCTTCGCTAGAAACAGACCCAGTGATCCAGGAAACCAAAGTGCTCCCTCCTACACCATCTCTTCAGCCACGCATTCATCTGCTCTATCCTCTTATTCCTATACTCACTAGCACGTGGCACTGGATGTAATCCAGAGATTACAACCTTTTGAGGTCCTGCTTTTTAATTGGCTACCTAGCTCCCTAAAGTCTTGTTGCAGGACCTCATCCCTCTTTCTACCTATGCTGTTGGTACCAATGTGTACCACGACCTCTGAATGTTCACTCTCTCCCTTCAGAATGTCTTGCAGCCACTCCGTGACATCCTTGACCCTAGTACCAAGGAGGCAACATACCATCCTGGAGTCACATTTGCGGTCGCAGAAATGCCTGTCTGTTCCCCTCAGGATTGAATCCCCTATCACTACAGCTCTTCCACTCCTTTTCCTCCCCTCCTGTGCAGCTGAGTCACCCGTGGTGCCACAGAATTGGCTCTGACTGCATTCCCCTGAGAAGCTATCTCCGCCATCAGTACCCAAAGCAGAAAATCTGTTAGATAGGGAGATGGACCCGGGGACTCCTGCACTACCTGCCTAGTTCTACTCTGCCTGGCGGTCACATATTCCCTTTCTGCCTGAGCAGTCTTTACCTGCAGTGTGATCACCTCCCTGTACGTGCTATCCACAATCATCCCAGCCTCGCGGATGCTCCACAGTGTCCCCAACCGCTGCTCCAGATCTGAAATGTGGATTTCGAGTAGCTGCAGCTGGAGACACTTCCTGCACATGTGTTCGCCCTGGACTTCCCACATTGTACAGGAGGAGCACTCCACACTCCTCTCGACAATATATTCTTTGACCACAAAACTTGAAATATATTGAAAACATTATTACATTTTTGAAGATATATTTGTGGGACTGTAAAGAAAATGGCATTTACCTTCCACATCTGATGGTAATGTCTCATCAACAGCCCAGTTGTACTTTGTTCTATTGTACTCTGCAGTTTATTTTTATTTATCCATTTTTAAAGTTGGCTATCTCTCTAGATGTTTTCTGATACTTCCAGATTTTTATTTTGTCCTTATGATATATTATCTATTCTGTGATCATCTAGAACGTCTGGATTTCAAATTTTGTTCTCAAGGCTTGCTTCAAATATTAAGATTCAGTATATATTCAAAAATTTTGACTATTCTTTGTGGCTTATTTTATATAATTTTTATGTTAACAGAAAAGCCGAAGAAGAATCAATCTGATAAAATCCAAGATGAAATAGATCAACTAAAAAGCCAATTACAACATACTCAGTCCCAGCTGGAAGTTGAGAAACAGATATGCTTTAAAAAACATTCTCAGGTATGGTTAATAAAATGCAAATCTTTGTACTAAGCTGCATTATTTCTATTAAAAATGAATATTTAGATATTGCAAAGCAAAAATGCTTTGTTTAACATTACGTATATGGGGTGCAAATCTGATTTTCATAGCTGGTAGGTGGCCTTGCAGCCCCCTGGGGATGAGTGCTGTGCCACCAGCTGTTTGCAGCGTGGCCTGTGTGACATGCTCTTTTGAGAAGGGAGTCAACGCAGGCATCCCCCGAATGAGCTGGAAGCAACTGCTTCCTGATGTCACAATGCCGGACTTTGTAATTTGGACCATGCTGGTCCATGGAACTAACTCATGCACCACTCTACAAAGATCAAGTATTGAGTTGCAAGAGCTGCACCAGTGCTATTTAATGGTCCAGGCACCCAACTTGCAGGCAAGATGATATTGAGGAACTTCTGCTTTTGCAAAGTGCCTGGAAGTACGTGGAGGTTTAGGAAGTGTTGTGGTGAATTCCTAGACTCGGCAAGAAGTGTTGCTGCATCCTCACAAGGATGGCAGAGGAGTAGGGGTCCTGTTGACACTTCTGCAACAGGTATCGGAGCTGCAGTTGCAGTCTCTGGGTCTGCACGATGACATGGAGCAGAGGCAGCAGAGAGAGGAAGCTCTGTGCGAAGCCCCCTACCAACTTGGAGCCAGACTCTGCAGCAGCAGCAGTGCTGTTGGACCTGTGTAGAGACTGAGCGCAGTGACCAAGGAGTTAAATCGGGGAGAGAGCCTCCAGCAAAATTACCAACAAAGAACATTACAGCACAGGAACAGACCATTCGGCCCTCCAAGCCTACGCCAATCTTGATACCTAAACTAAAACCTTCTGCACTTCCGGGGACCATATCCCTCTATTCCCATCCTATTCATGTATTTGTCAAGATGCCTCTTAAACGTCATTATCGTACCTGCTTCCACCACCTCCCCCGGCAGCAAGTTCCAGGCACTCACCACCCTTTGTGTAAAGAACTTAGCTCGCACATCCCCTCTAAACCTTGCCCCTCTCACCTTTAAACCTATGTCCCCTGGTAACTGACTCTTCCACCCTGGGAAAAAGCTTCTGACTATCCACTCTGTCCATGCCGCTCATAACTTTGTAAACCTCTATCATGTCTCCTCTCCACCTCCGTCATTCCAGTGAAAACAATCCGAGTTTAGCCAACCTCTCCTCATAGCTAATACCCTCCAGACCAGGCAACATCCTGGTAAACCTCTTCTGTACCCTCTCCAAAGCCTCCACGTCCTTCTGGTAGTGTGGCGACCAGAATTGCGCACAATATTCTAAGTGTGGCCTAACTAAAGTTCTGTACAGCTGCAGCATGACTTGCCAATTTTTATACTCTATGCCCCGACCGATGAAAGCAAGCATGCCGTATACCTTCTTGACTACCTTATCCACCTGCGTTGCCACTTTCAGTGACCTGTGGACCTGTACGCCCAGATCTCTCTGCCTGTCAATACTCCTAAGGGTTCTGCCATTTACTGTATACTTCCCACCTGCATTAGATCTTCCAAAATGCATTACCTCACATTTGTCCGGATTAAACTCCATCTGCCATTTCTCCACCCAAGTCTCCAACCGATCTATATCCTGCTGTATCCTCTGACAATCCTCATCATTATCTGCAACTCCACCAACCTTTGTGTCGTCCGCAAACTTACTAATCAGACCAGCTACATTTTCCTCCAAATCATTTATATATACTACAAACAGCAAAGGTCCCAGCACTGATCACTGCGGAACACCACTAGTTACATCCCTCCATTCAGAAAAGCACCCTTCCACTGCTACCCTCTGTCTTCTGTGACTGAGCCAGTTCTGTATCCATCTTTCCAGCTCACCTCTGATCCCGTGTGACTTCACCTTTTGTACCAGTCTGCCATGAGGGACCTTGTCAAAGGCTTTACTGAAGTCCATATAGATAACATCAACTGCCCTTCCTTCATCAATCATCTTTGTCACTTCCTCAAAAAACTCAATCAAATTAGTGAGACACGACCTCCCCTTTACAAAACCATGCTGCCTCTCGCTAATAAGTTTGTTTGTTTCCAAATGGGAGTAAATCCTGTCCCGAAGAATCCTCTCTAATAATTTCCCTACCACTGACATAAGGCTCACCGGCGTATAATTTCCTGGATTATCCTTGCTACCCTTCTTAAACAAAGGAACAACATTGGCTATTCTCCAGTCCTCTGGGACCTCAGCTGTAGCCAATGAGGATGCAAAGATTTCTGTCAAGGCCCCAGCAATTTCTTCCCTTGCCTCCCTCAGTGTTCTGGGGTAGATCCCATCTGGCCCTGGGGACTTATCTACCTTAATGCTTTGCAAGTGACCCAACACCACCTCCTTTTTGATAATGAGATGACTGAGACTATCTACACTCCCTTCCCTAGACTCATCATCCATCAAGTCCTTCTCTTTGGTGAATACTGATGCAAAGTACTCATTTAGGACCTCGCCTATTTGCTCTGGCTCCACACATAGATTCCCTTCTCTGTCCTTGAGCGGGCCAACCCTTTCCCTAGTTACCCTCTTGCTCTTTATATATGTATAAAAAGCCTTGGGATTTTCCTTAATCCTGTTTGCCAATGACTTTTCATGACCCCTTTTAGCCCTCCTGACTCCTTGCTTAAGTTCCTTTCTACTGTCTTTATATTCCTCAAGGGATTCGTCTGTTCCTAGCCTTCCAGCCCTTACAAATGCTTCCTTTTTCTTTTTGACGAGGCTCACAATATCCTGCGTTATCCAAGGTTCCCGAAACTTGCCAAACTTATGCTTCTTCCTCACAGGAACATGCTGGTCCTGGATTCTAATCAACTGACATTTGAAAGACTCCCACATGTCAGATGTTGATTTACCCTCAAACAGCCGCCCCCAATCTCAATTCTTCAGTTGCTGCCTAATATTGTTATAATTAGCCTTCCCCCAATTTAGCACCTTCACCCGAGGACTACTCTTATCCAAAGCAACATCTGCAAAACAGTTATAGTGACATTGCAACCAGGGAAGGAGCTATTTGGTGAGTAGTTGGTAAGTGTTTCTAGTTAATAGTCTAGAAAGTAAAGGCATGGCCGGGAAGCTGAGCCCCATGTAATGCACATCCTGTGCCATGTGAGAAATTCTAGATGCTTCTCGTGGCCTGGACAATCATACATGGAGGAAGTGTTGGCAGCTGAAGCAGCTCAAGCTCCAGGTTTGAGCAGCTGCTGGAGTCACTACAGGCATCTGTGAGACTGAGAGCTTCATGGATGCTATGTTTCTGGAGGTGGTCACCTGCAGCGTAAAAATGTGCAGGCAGAGACAGAATAGTTGACTGCCAGTGGGACAAGAAGGACCAGGCAGGCAGGGCAGGGATCCCTGAGTGCATCTTGCTCTCCACCAGTATTCAGTTCCGGGGAGTGCAGGCAGAGCAAAGTCCATGGCACCATGGGTGGCTCAGCTTCATAGGTGGGATGGAAAAAGAGTGGGAAAATAATAGTGGTAGAAAATTTGATAGTGAGGGGAACAGACAGGCTCTTCTGTGGCCGCATATGTGACTCCAGGCTGGTATGTTTCCTCCCTGGTGCCAGGGTTAAGGATGTCACTGAGCAGCGACAGGACTTTGGCGGGGAGGGTGAACAGCCCGAGGTCATGGTTCATAGCACCAATGACATAGGCACAAAGCGGGATGAGGTTCTCCAGGCAGTGTTTAGGGAGCTAAGGGAGAGATTGAAAAGCAGGACCACACAGGTGGTAATCTCTGGATTACTGCTGGTGCTGTGTATGAGCGAGTACAGAAATAGGAAGATAGAGCTGATGAATATGTGGCTTGAGAGATGGTGCAGGAGGGAGACTCTTAGATTTCTGAAGCATTGGGACTGCTTCTGGGGGAGGTAAGACCTGTACCAAGCCGGACGGGTTGCAGCTCAACGGGACTGGAACCAATATCCTTGCAGGGGGTATTGCTAGTGCTATGAGGGAGGGTGTTACGACCAGGTGAGATAAGGGTCTAGGGGTTCCCTCTCAGCCTTTGCCTGGTCTAACTGTAGCAGGGCTTAATTTTAAAAATACCGTGTTTTTAGCTCCCCCCTCAGTAAATCCTTGTTCACTGCTTTCCAATTGTCAGGCAATCAGACAGGTTATCTTAGAATTAAACAAGAAAGGTGGAAGTTTTTTAATCTTAAACTCTCATTCAGTTAAAGAGTACAAATATGCAATGCGACCATGCTAGCATGCATATGCGATAAACACACACGCAGACAGAGACAGAAAAAGTAGCTCGAATAAAGGGGAAAAGTTTGAGGCAGTATCTGGTAGTTATTTACGATCCTTTGAGTTCATTGTGGAGTATTTGGTTCCTGATAAGTCTTGCTGCTCGTTGGGGCCCAGTGCACGCTTTAACTTGTTTCGATGCAGGAGTCTTTTCTCTCTTGAGTTTTCTGTGTCTTCATTGGTCCAGAGGCCTGTGAGAAAGTGAGGGAGAGCCAGCAAGGAGAGAGGCTGTCTTGTTCCAGGTTCAGTTACAATCTGCAGTCTGACCCCATACTGTCCTGTGACTAGTTCAAAAAGCCTGGGCCAGCCAGTTAGTCATGTGACCAGCTGGCTTAATCACTCCTGCGTTCGTGGATTCCAAAGCTCTCGGTCAGGGGGTGTAGTGCTGTCTCTAACCCCGACAAGATGTGGATCACCATTGCCCAGCCCAGTCTCTGTTAATTGAATCAGTGAGCAATTCTTTTGTCTCTCCAAGCACTGTCTGATAGTATGCAAATGTTCTCCAACCAAGTGTCTGGTGATCTCTTGTAAAACAAGTCATTTCTTCACTCCAACAACAGTTTAAAATTAATGTACGTATGACAAAATTAATATGCCTCATTCTTGGCAGGTGGGATCTTCATGACAGAGGGTTTAAACTTGCTTGGCAGGAGGGTGGGAACCTGAGAGTAGATTAAGAAGGGAGAGAACAAAAGTTGGAAATGGAATGCAGAAAATTAGTAAGTGTGTCTAGAAGGCAGAGAAAACAAAGACTAGAAAATCGACAAGAATGGAGTTTGGCAGTGCTAAATGGTATATACTAAGAAGTCTAGGTAATAAGGCAGATGGGCTGAGAGTACAGATTTAACATGTGTAAGTATGATACTATAGCTATTACTGAGATATGGCTAAAAGAAGAACAGGAATGGTAACTAAACATTCCTGGTTACAAGGTTTTCAGATGAGATAGAGAAGAGGTAAAATGGCGGGGTGGGTTACAATATTGATTAAAGAAACAATTATAGCTGTAGGAGGGATGATGTGGCAGAAGGATCATCAAATGAGGCCATATGGGTTAAACTGATGAACAAAAAAGGGGCAATCACATGACTGGGAGTGTACTGTAGACCCCAAACAGTCAGAGGGAGATAGAAGAGCAAATATGTAGGCATATCTCTCAGAAGTGCAAAAACAATAGGGCAGTAATAATGGGGTATTTCAACTACCCTCGTATTAACTGAGAAAGAATTAGTGTGAAAGGCACAGAGGGAGCAGAATTCTTCAAATGCATTCAGAAGAGCTTTTTTAGCCAATACATAGCAAGCTGAACAAAAGAGGGGGAAATGAAGCTGGGCAGGTGGAAGGGGTATCAGTTGGGGAGCACTTTGGTGGAAGTGATCAGAATTCAGTTAGATTTAGGGTAGTTGTGGAAAAGGACGAAGATAGACCAGGAATAAAAAGTTCTGCCTTTTTATTTGTAGTTTTTTCTTTTTTCTTTTTATTTTATTTTAGTTTGTTTCATCATTCTCTTTTTACCATGTGCCTGCCCACTTTTTTCATGTTTGTGCTTTGGGCCAGGGTTGTTCATTTTTATGTCCACTAACACCCTCTCTGCACTAACGGTTTGTCTTTCAGCACGCCATTAACATAGTGTTTGCCTTTGCTTCATGACCTTCTGGTTAGTTATTCTCTTTGTCCTATCAACACCTCTTGTTATCTCTTGCCCCACCCCTGCTTTATTTGCCTAAAACCTATTCCATTTCTAACCTTTGCCAGTTCTGATGAAAGATCACTGACCTGAAGCATTAACTCTGCTTCTATCTCCACAGATGCTGCCAGACCTGCTGAATATTTACAGCATTTTTTGTTTTTATTTCAATTTCCAGCATCTGCAGTATTTTGCTTTTATAAAAAGTTCTCAGTTGAGTAAAAACTGATTTACTAAGCTGAGATGTGATTTCGCTAAAGTGGACTGGAAACAGCTACCTGAAGGTAACTCAGTGTCAGATCAGTGGGAGGCATTCAAGGAAGAGATAGTGAGGGTTCAGAGCCCCCAAAGGGGTGTACAAGAGGGAACAGCAAAGTTAGAAATGCAGTTGTTATAGGAGATTCCGTAGTCAGGGTGAAAGACCGGCATTTCTGTAACCATCATCGTGAGTCCCACATGGTGTGTTGGCCCCTTAATGCCAGGGTAAAGGGCATCAAGGTGCAGAATATTCTGCAGGGGGAAGGGAGTGAGTCAGAGGTTTTGGTATACATTGGTACCAATGTCATAGGGAGGACAGTATTGAGATCCTATGGTCAGATTTTCACGAGCTAGGGAGGAAGTTAAAGAGTATGACCTCGAAGATAGTAATCTCTGGATTTCTCCCAGTGCCACCTGCTAGTCAGAGTAGAAATAGGACGATAGGGAGGATCAATAGAACATAGAACAGTACAGCACAGTACAGGCCCTTCGGCCCACAATGTTGTGCCGAACCTTTAACCTACTCTAAGATCAAACTAACTACCTACCCTTCATTCTACTATCATCCATGTACCTATCCAAAAGTCGCTTAAATGTCCCTAATGTATCTGCTTCTACTACCACCGCTGGCAGTGCATTCCACGCACCCACCACTCTCTGTGTAAAGAACCTACCTCTGACATCTCCCCGAAACCTTCCTCCAATCACCTTAAAATTATGCCCCCTGGTGATGGCCCTTTCCACCCTGGGAAAAAGTCTCTGACTATCCACTCTATCTATGCCTCTCATCATCTTGTACCCCTCTATCAAGTCACCTCTCATCCTTCTTCGCTCCAATGAGAAAAGCCCTAGCTCCCTCAATCTTTCTTCGTAGGATGTGCCCTCCAGTCCAGGCAGCATCCTGGTAAATCTCCTCTGCACCCTCTCTAAAGCTTCCACATCCTTCCTATAATGAGGCGACCAGAACTGAACACAATATTCCAAGTGTGGTCGAACCAGGGCCTTATAGAGCTGCAGCATAACCTCACGGCTCTTAAACTCAATCCCCCTGTTAATGAAAGCCAACACACCATACGCCTTCTTAACAACCCTATCAACTTGGGTGGCAACTTTGAGCGATCTATGGACATGGACCCCAAGATCCCTCTGTTCCTCCACACTACTAAGAATCCTGTCTTTAAGCCTGTATTCCGCATTCAAATTCGACCTTCCAAAATGAATCACTTCACACTTTTCCAGGTTGAACTCCATCTGCCACTTCTCAGCCCAGCTCTGCATCCTGTCAATGTCCCGTTGCAACCTACAACAGCCTTCCACACTATCCACAACTCCAGCAACCTTCATGTCATCGGCAAACTTGCTAACCCAGCCTTCCACTTCCTCATCCATGTCATTTATAAAAATCACAAAGAGCAGAGGTCCTAGAACAGATCCTTGTGGAACACCACTGGTCACCGAGCTCCATGCTGAATACTTTCCCTCTACGACCACCCTCCGACTTCTATGGGCCAGCCAATTTTGTATCCAGACAGCCAACTTTCCCTGAATCCCATGCCTCCTTACTTTCTGAATGAGCCTACCATGGGGAACCTTATCAAACGCCTTGCTAAAATCCATATACACCACATCCACTGCTCTTCCTTCATCAATGTGTTTTGTCACATCTTCAAAGAATTCAATAAGGCTTGTGAGGCATGACCTGCCCCTCACAAAGCCATGCTGACTATCTCTAATCAAACCATGCTTTTCCAAATAATCATAAATCCTGTCTCAGAATCCTCTCCAATAATTTGCCCACTACCGACATAAGACTGACTGGTCTATAATTCCCAGGGTTATCCCTATTCCCTTTCTTGAACAAGGGAACAACATTTGCCACCCTCCAATCATCCGGTACTACTCCAGTGGACAGTGAAGACGCAACGATCATCGCCCAAGACGCAGCAATCTCTTCCCTCGCTTCCCGTAATATCCTTGGATATATCCCGTCTGGCCCCGGGGACTTATCTGTCCTCATATCATTCAAAATTTCCAGCACATCCTCTCTCTTAACCTCAATCTGTTCTAGCATATCAGCCTGTTACACGCTGTCCTTACAAACGACCAGGTCCCTCTCACTAGTGAATACTGAAGCAAAGTATTCATTTAGGACCTCCCCTACCTCCTCCGACTCCAGGCACCTCCTCCGACTCCAGGATCAATATGTGGCTTGAAGCATGGTGCTGCAGGAGGGAGGGCTTCAGGTTCTTGGAGCATTGGGACCAGTTCTGGGGCAGAAGGCACCTATTCAAAAGGGACAGGTTGCATCTCAACAGGACTGGGACCAATGACCTCACGGGGAGGTTCACTAGTGTAGTTGGGAAGGTTTAAACTAAATTGGCAGGGGGATGAGAACCAGCATAAAGAAGAAGAAAAAAGGAGTAAAGTGCATAATGGTGAGAGTGTTGGACAGTTCTAGAGAAAGGAGTAGTTCCATATCAGATAGGAGCAGACTGTGAAGGACTACAAGGAATCCAAAGACAAGATTATAATGCATGTATGTAAACACACAAAGTGGTGAAGAAGATTGGTGAGTTACAAGCACAAATGGCAGTATGGGAATATGCATTTGCAATAATGGAAACGTGGCTTAAAAATGGTAAGGACTGGGAACTTAATATACAAGGATCTAGGGCGGCACAGTGGCGCAGTGGTTAGCACCGCAGCCTCACAGCTCCAGGGACCTGGGTTCGATTCCGGGTACTGCCTGTGTGGAGTTTGCAAGTTCTCCCTGTGTCTGCGTGGGTTTTCTCCGGGTGCTCCGGTTTCCTCCCACAAGCCAAAAGACTTGCAGGTTGATAGGTAAATTGGCCATTATAAATTGTCACTAGTATAGGTAGGTGGTAGGGAAATATAGGGACAGGTGGGGATGTTTGTTGGGAATATGGGATTAGTGTAGGATTAGTATAAAAAAAATGGGTGGTTGATGTTCGGCACAGAAGGGCCTGTTTCAGTGCTGTATCTCTAATCTAATCTAATCTAATCTAAGGATACAAGGGGCGGTGCAGTGGTTAGCACCGCAGTCACACAACTCTAGCGACCCGAGTTCGGTTCTGGGTACTGCCTGTGTGGAGTTTGGAAGTTCTCCCTGTGACCAGGTGGGTTTCCGCTGGGTGCTCCGGTTTCCTCCCACAGCCAAAGACATGCAGGTTGATAGGTAAATTGGCCATTGTAAATTGCCCCTAGTGTAGGCAGGTGGTAGGAGGATGGTGGGGATATGGTAGGGAATATGGGATTAATGTAGGATTAGTTTAAATGGGTGGTTGATGGTTGGCACAGACTCGGTGGTCCGAAGGATCTGTTTCAGTGCTGTATCTCTCTGACTCTATGATATAAAGTGCTCAGAAAAGGTAAGAGCAAGAAAAAAGGGAGGTGGGGTTGCAGTACTGATTAGGGAAGTAGTGTTGGAAAGAGGGGATGTCCTTGAGTGGGCAAGGTCGGAATCCATTTGTTTAGGGGAAGCAAAGAGATCACGTTACTGGGGGTATTCTATCGGCCTCCAAATAGTGTGAGAGAAAGATATAGAGGAATAAATCTGCAGGGAAATCGCAGAGATGCGCAAGAACTATAGAGTGGTGAGATCGGGGGACTTTAATTACCCATATATCAACTAGAATAATGTTAGAGTAAAGAGTAAGGAGGGGAAGCAATTCTTGAAATGTGTTCAGGAGAACTTCCTTGATCAGTATGTTCTTGACCTAACTAGAAAGGAGGCATTGCTGGATCTGGTGCTGGGAAATGAGTGTCTGTGGGTAGGGGTGCACTTGGGTAAGAGTGATCGTATCATAACGTTTAGATTAGTAATGCAGAAAAGCAAGGAACAATGTAAGGGGGAATGTCTAGATTGGAAGAGGGCTAATTTGAATACGATGAGGAAGGATCTAGTAAGATGGAAGCAAAGACTGACACGCAAAACTGTAATGGAACAATGGGTTATCTTCGTAGATGGCATATTTATAGATGTGGTCACCCTACAGCTTAAGAATATGCAGGGAAAGAGGGAATGGGTGACCGCCAGGCAGCCAAGAAGAAGCAGGCAGGTAGTGCACGAGACCCCTGAGTACGTCTCATTCTCCAACTACTATTCAGTTCTGAATGCTGATGAGGGTGATGGTTCATCTGGGGAGTGCAGCCGGAGCCATGTTCATGGCACTAAGGGTGGCCCAGCTGTACAGGGGGGCACAAAAAAGACTGGAAGAGCAATAGTAATCGGAGATTCAATAGTTTGGGGAATAGAAAGGCGTTTCTGTGACCCCAGATGTGAATCCAGGATGGTGTGTTGCCTCGCTGGTGCCAGGGTCATGAATATTACTGAATGGCTGCAGAGCATCCTAAGAGGGAAGGGTGAACAGTCAGCAGTCATGATCCACATTGGTATGAGCAATATAGGGAGAAAAAGAGATGGGGTCCTGCAGTCAGAATTTAGTGAGCTAGGTAGGAAATTAGCAAGCAGGACCCCAAAAGTAGTAATTTTCGGATTACTCCCAGTACCATGCACAAGTGATGAGAGAAATAGGAGGATAAAGCAGATGAATGTGTGGCTGGAAAGATGGTGCAGGAGGGAGGGCTTTAGATTCTTAAGAACATAAGAACTAGGAGCAGGAGTAGGCAATTCGGCCCCTCGAGCCTGCACCGCCATTCAATACGATCATGGCTGATCCTGACAGGTAACAGAGACCTGGCTCAAAGAAGGGCAGGACTGGGTATTAAATATTCCTGGATACAAGGGGCTGAATTTTCTGAGTGCGCCGCAAATCGCGATAGCGTGCTCTGATCTCGGCGGTCCGCTCGTGCGGATCTGCCGTCGCTGAGCCTCCACGATCTTTCACACGGGGGCTCATTTAAATGGAGGGGCGGAGCAGCTGCCCCCGATGATGTAGAGGGGGTGGCTGCTCCGTTCCCAGCTACGATGTCCATTGCCACAGCGCAGGCACCAGTGCCAGTTTTCAAGGGTTTGAAGACCCAACAGCTGATGTAAAATTTTAAAGAGACCAGCACATTAAATTCCAATAAAAACAGTAAACTGACCATCAAAGCCCTTCTTCCACCCCCCCCCCCCCCCCCCCACTGTGATCAAACAATATATTTATTTCCCTCTGCCCCCGATAAGCCATTTTTGCCGGTCCCGACCTTTCAACTCCACACTTTGCCCTTCAACCCCTTCCCACCATCCCCTCAGCGAATTGAATCAGTTTTCACCGCTCTCCCCTTCCCCACCCTGAGAATTTCACTGCTGCCTCCCCTCCCCATCAGTGTCACGCCTCGGATATCCATGCGCACGTCTGAAGGTGCGGAGTTCCAGCTGGCCTGAATATCGGCATGGGACGGCCATCAGGACCAGATAAGTTTATTTGCAAGCATTAACCTTTATGAACATATTGAAATGAAGGCCTCGCCACCTTTGGTAAAATGTGGCGGAGGCTTCTTGGCGCGGGGCTTGTGGCAGGCCTCTCCAGGACGAATTTTCTGAGCGCCCCCGCCATAATACCTGATGCTGGAGGGTTAATAAATTTCAGCCCAAGCTATTCAGGAAAGGAAGAAAAATGGGAGGGGTGGCGGTATTGATTAAGGAAAGCATTGCATTGCTGGAGAGAGAGGATGTCTCAGGGGTTAAGGACAGAATCTGTTTGGCTAGAGCTAAGGAACAAAAAATGTGCAATTACAAAGCTTGGTATAGTCTATAGGCTACCAACTGGTGGAAAGGATGTGGAGGAGCAAATTTGCAAGGAAATTACAGAGAAGTGCAAGAATTATAGAGTTGTTGTAATGGGGGACTTTAGTTATCCAAATACAGACTGGGATAGTAGTACATAAAGGGCAGAGAGGGGCAAGAGTTTCTAGAGTGTGCTCAGGCAAATTTTCTACATCAGTATGTTTCTAGTCCAATGAGAAAGAGGGCATGGTTGGATCTGGTTCTTGGGAATGAGGTGGGCCAAGTGGATCAAGGAGACCATTTCGGAGACAGCGATCATTGTATCGTAAGGTTTAGATTGACTACGGCAAAAGACAAAGAATAATCCAGAGTGAGAATAATTAACTGGAGGAAAGCGCACTTCAATGGGGTAAGAATGGATCTGGGACAGATAAATTGGAATCAAGTAAATAAAAGCAAAATACTGCGGATGCTGGAAATCTGAAATAAAAACAAGAAATGCTGGAACCGCTCAGCAGGTCTGGCAGCATCTGTGGAAAGAGAAGCAGAGTTAACATTTCGGGTCACTGACCCTTCATCGGAACTGACAAATATTAGAAAAGTCACAGGTTATAAGCAAGTGAGGTGGGGGTGGGGCAAGAGATAACAAAGGAGGTCTAGATTGGACCAGGCCACATAGCTGACCAAAAGGTCACGGAGCAAAGGCAAACAATATGTTAATGGTGTGTTGAAAGACAAAGCATTAGTCCAGATTAGGTGTAAATACACTGAATATTGAACAGCAGCAAGTGCAAACCTGAAAAAAAAACAGTGGGTAAGCAAACTGAACAAACTAAGATGAAATGAAATAAATGCAAAAAAAAGATTGTAAAAAATGGAAAAAAAGAATGGAAAAAGAAAGGAAGAAAAAATAACTAAAAATGAAAGTAAAATGGGGGGCTGTCATGCTCTGAAATGATTGAACTCAATGTTCAGTCCGGCAGGCTGTAATGTGCCTAATCGGTAAATGAGATGCTGTTCCTCGAGCTTGCGTTGATGTTCACTGGAACACTGCAGCAATCCCAGGACAGAGATGTGAGCATAAATTGGAATCCAGGTTTGGCAGGAAAAACAGTAGCTGAGTAAAGAAGAGATATTTCAGGCACAGTCAAGGTATATTCCCATCAAAGAGAAAGGTGGGACCAACAAATCCAGAGCTCCCTGGATGACAAAAGAGATTAAGATAAAGAAGAAATGTGCTGATAGATTTCAAGTAGGTAATACAACAGGGAATCAGGCTGAATATAGAAGGTTCAGAGGGGAATAGGATCATAGGAAATAGGAGTAGGCCATTCGACCAGTTGAGCCTCCTCTGTCATTCTGCCATGGCTGATCATCTACCTCTATGCCATTTTTCCCCACTATCCCCATATCCCTTGAGGTCATTAGTATCCAGAAATCTGTCGATTTCTGTCTTGAACATGCTAAATGATTGAACTTCCACGGCCCTCTGGGGTAGAAAATTCCACAGATTCACCACCCTCTGAGTAAAGAAATTCCTCCTCATCTTAGTCTTAAATGGCCTGCCCCTTATTCTGTGTCCACTGGTTCTAGACTCACCAGCCAGAGGAAACATCCTATCCACATCTACCCTGTCACGCCCTGTAAGAATTTTATAAGTTTCAATGAGATCCCCTCTCATTCTTCAAAACTCGAGAGAATACAGGCCCAGTTTCTGCAATCTCTCCTCATATGACAATCCCACTATCCCAGGGATTAGTCTGATGAACCTCTGTTGCACTCCCTCTATGGCAAGTATATCCTTCCTTAGATAGGCAGACCAAAATTGTACACAATACTCCAGGTGCGGTCTCACCAAGACAATTGCAGCAAGTCCATTTGCCTTCCTAATTGCTTGCTGCACCTGCATACTAGCTTTCAGTGACAAGGACACCCAGTCCCTTTGGACATCAACACTTCCAAACCTCTCTCCATTTAAGAAATACTGTGCCTTTCTTTTTTTTCTACCTAAGTGGATCACTTCACACTTATTCACACTATATTCCATCTGCCATGTTCTTGCCCATTCACTTAGCCTGTCCAAATCCCCTTGAAGTCTCCTCACATCCTCCTCATAACTTACATTCCCTCCTAGTTTTGTGTTATGAGAAAACTTGGAAATATTACAATTGTGCCCCATATCCAAATCATTTATATAGATTGTGAACAGCTGTGGCCCAAGCACTGATCCTTGCAGTACCCCACTGGTAACAGCCTGCCATCCTGAGGATGATCCATTTATTCCTGCTCTTTGCTTTCTGTCTTTTAACCAATTCTCAATCTATAGCAATATATTACCCCCAATCCCATCTGTTCTAATTTTGTTGACTAACCTTCTGTGTGGGACCTTATCAAAAGCCCTCTGAAAATCCAAATACACCATATCCACTGGTTCTCATTTATCTATGCTACAAGTAACATTCTCATGCCAAACATGATTTCCCTTTCATAAATCCAAGTTGACTCTGCCCAATCATATTATTTTCCAAGTGTCCAGTTATCTCATCCTTTGCAATAGATTCTAACAGTTTCTCTACAATAGACGTCAAACTAACAGGTCGGTAGTTCTCCGTTTTCTCTCTCGCTCCCTTCTTAAATAGTGAGGTGACATTTGCTACTTTCCAGTCTGCATGAACCCTTCCAGAATCTATAGAATTTTGAAGGATAACCACCCATGCATTCACTATCTCTATAGCCACTTCCTTTGATACTCCTGGGATGTAGCTCATTTGGTCCAGGGGATTTATCAACTTCCAATCCAATTAATTTTTCAAGTACTACCTCTTTATTGATACTAATTACTTTCAGTTCCTCAGTTTCACAACTCTCTTGGTTCATTAATATTTCTGGGAGATTTTCTGTCTTCCTCTGTGAAGACAGACACAATGTAATAGTTTAGTCTCTCCGCCATTTCCTCATTCTCTACCACAAACTTTCCTGTATCCACCTGCAATGGACTTGCATTCGTCCTTGCTAATCTTTTCCTTTTCACATATCTAAAGAATCTTTTACAGTCCACCTTTATGTTTCTAGTTAGCTTGCATTCATAATCTCTTTTCGCCTTCTTTATCAGTTTCTTGGTCCTCCTTTTTTGGATTCTAAATTGCTCCCAATCCTCGGGCTTACCACTTTTTCTGGCGACCTTATAAGTCACTTCCTTTAACCTCTTTTGTTAGCCACGGTTGATTCACCATCCCTGTTGGGTTTTTGTGTCTTAGAGGAATGTATATTTATTGTAAACTATGTAATACTTCTTTAAATACTAGCCATTACCTGTCTATCATCAAATATTTTAATGTATTATCCCAATCCACCATAGCTAATTTGCCTCTCATACCTTCATAGTTTCCTTTGTTCAGATGTAAGACCCTAGTTTCAGAATGAACAAAGAACAAAGAACAGTACAGCACAGGAACAGGCCATTTGGCCCTCCAAGCCTGCGCCGATCTTGATGCCTGCCTAAACTAACACCTTCTGCACTTCCGGGGCCCATATCCTTCTATTCCCCATATCTCTTTCAAACTTAAGGTATAATTCTATCATATTGTGGGTACTATTTGCTGATGGCTCCTTTACAGCAATGTTGTTAATTAGCCCTTTCTCATTACATAATACTAAATCTAAAATAGCCCGATCTCTAGTTGGTTCTTCAACATACTGCTCCAGAAACCCATCTCGTGCACACTCCAGGAATTCATCCTCCATTGCATTAGTGTTAATTAGGTTTACCCAATCAATATGTAAATTGAAGTCACCCATCATTACTGTATTGCCCATGCCACATGCAGCTCTAATTTCCTGATTTATACCATGTCCAGCATTACCACTACAGTTTGGTGGCCGAAAAACAACTCCCACCAATGTTTGCTGCCCCTTTCTGTTTTTTTAGCTCCAGTGAAACTGATTCGACATCTTGCTGCTGTGATTTAAGATCCTCTCTCACTAATGTACTGATCTCATCCCTTATTAACAGCGCTACTCCACCAGCTTTTCCCCTCCTTGTATCCTTCCTAAATGACGAATATCCCTGAATATTCAGTTCCCTGTCCCTGTCACCCTGTAACCACGTCTCCGTAATGGCAATTAAATCATACCCATTTACCTCTATTTGTGCTTCAAGTCATCTACCTTGTTGGAAATGCTGCATGCATTCAGATAGAGTGCCCTTAACTTGCTCTTAACATTATTTCTCATTCTGATCCTATTTGATGTTTGCCTTCGTCTCGTCTGCCTTCCAATTTCGCTTGCTACTTTTCTACTTCCTGTACCAGTTTTACTTCCCTCTAATCTGAGCTCCCTCTTAGGTTCCCACCCCCCCTACCAATTTAGTTTTAACCCTCCCCAACAGCACTAGAAAATTTCCCTGCAAGGATGTTAGTCCCGTTCCTGCTAAGGTGCAATCCGTCCATCTTTTACAGATCCTATCTACCCCAGAACTGGTCCCAAAGCTTCAGAAATCTGATGCCCTCCCTCCTGCACCAGTTCTCCAGCCATGTGTTCAATCGCTTAATCCTCCTATTTCTATGCTCACTAGCACGTGGCACTGGGGGTAATCCTGAGATTACGGCTTTTTAATTTCTTTCATAACTCCATAAACTCTGCTTCAGGACCTCATCACTCTTCTTACCTATGTAGTGAAAAAGCATGTCGAAGAGACTGAGCAGTTGACAGGAAAAAAGTCAGAAGCGCAAGGAGAGCCATCTGCGTAACAGCCCCGACAACCAATTTTATCTGCAGCACCTGTGGAAGAGTCTGTCACTCTAGAATTGGCCTTTATAGTCACTCCAGGCGCTGCTTCACAAACCACTGACCACCTCCAGGCGCTTACCCATTGTCTCTCGAGACAAGGAGGCCAAAGAAGAAGAAAAAGCAAATAAGAGAAACCAAGAGAAGGTATGAAAAGAGACTTGCAGCTAACATAAAAGGGAATTCCAAAGACTAATGGCATGCAGATTGCAAGCAGAGTGTGGAGATACAAGTTTGGTGAATGGGGAATTTTAAGTGTCAATATCTTTCTAAAAATCTGGTCTGCAGTTTGCAATTAACTGGGATTGATGCTTTAAATAAAGTAAAATAAGTTAAGAAAGTAAAGTATATCTCTTCCAACCTTAGGCAGGGACTAACCAGCTCCACTGCAGAGTAGCTGACTAGTTAAGTAGTTAACCAGTCCAATTGAGTTGCTGCAATTTCAGCTTCAAAAAGTATAAATACAGAGGACTGGGTGCAGCCTGCGAACAGTGTGAAGATTACAAGCAGAGTGTGGAGATTTGAGTTTGGTGAATGGGGATTTCAGTGAAGGGGGGGAGGAGGTGCTCCTTTTTTCACCTTCCAGTATTTGCTTCTTACTTCGGTGCAGTGGAAGGTGCTGGTTGGTTAGTAACTGGTAAGCTATTCTACTTATAATAAATTGCCTGTAAAGTTAAGGTATGGCAGGGCAACTCGGCCAAGTGGAATTTACAGCCTGTGGCATGTGGGAAGTCATGGATGCACCATGTGTCCTAGACAAATACATCTGCAGGAAGTGTCACCAGCTGCAGAAGTTGAGCTCTGGGTTTCAGAACTCGAGCGGCAGCTGGAGTCACTGTGGGGTATCCGCAAGGCAGAGAACTATGTGGATAGCATGGTTAGGGAGGTGGTCACACCACAATTGAGGAGCATGCAGGAAGATAGGGAATGGGTGACTGTCAGGCAATCTGAGAACTAAGCAGGTAGTGCAGGAGTCCCCTGAGACGATCTCGGTCGCTAATCCGTTTTCCATTTTGGATACTGGTGAGGGTGTTGGCTCCTCAGAGGAGTGCAGTCAGAGACAGGTTTGTGGCACCATGGGTGGCTCAACTGCACAGGAAGGGAGGAAGAAGAGTGGAAGAGCAGTAGTGATAGGGGATTCATTAGTTAGGGGAACAGACAGGTGCTTCTACAGCCGTAGACGTGACTCCAGGATCGTGTGTTCCTTCCCTGGTGCCAGGGTCAAGGATGTCACGGAGAGGCGACAGGACATTCTTTTTGGGGAGGGTGAACAGCCATAGGTCGTGGTCCATGTTGGCACCAATGATATGGGTAAGAAGGGGGATGAGGTCCTGAAATCAGATTTTAGGGAGCTAGGAAGGAGATTAAAAAGCAGGACCTCAAAAGCAGTAATCTCAATAACACTCCCAGTCCCACGTGCAAGTGAGCATAGGAACAGGAGAATTGAGTGATTGAACACGTGGCTGGAGAACTGGTGTAGGAGGGAGGGCATCAGAGTTCTGAGGCATTGGGACCAGTATTGGGGCAGATGGGACCTGCACAAGATGGACGGGTTGCACATTAGCAGAACTGGGACTAATATCCTCACAGGGAAATTTGCTCGTGCTGTTGAGCAAAGTTTTAAACTAAATTGGCAGAGGGGTTGGGAACCTGAGAGGGAGCTCAGATTGGAGAGAAGCAAAACTGGTGACTTAGAACATAGAACAGTACAGCACAGTACAGGCCCTTCGGCCCACGATGTTGTGCCGAACCTTTAACCTACTCTAAGATCAAACTAACTACCTACCCTTCATTCTACTATCATCCATGTACCTATCCAAGAGTTGCTTAAATGTCCCTAATGTATCTGCTTCTACTACCACCGCTGGCAGCGCATTCCACGCACCCACCACTCTCTGTGTAAAGAACCTACCTCTGACATCTCCCCGAAACCTTCCTCCAATCACCTTAAAATTATGCCCCCTGGTGATAGCCCTTTCCACCCTGGGAAAAAGTCTCTGACTATCCACTCTATCTATGCCTCTCATCATCTTGTACCCCTCTATCAAGTCACCTCTCATCCTTCTTCGCTCCAATGAGAAAAGCCCTAGCTCCCTCAATCTTTCTTCGTAGGACATGCCCTCCAGTCCAGGCAGCATCCTGGTAAATCTCCTCTGCACCCTCTCTAAAGCTTCCACATCCTTCCTATAATGAGGCGACCAGAACTGAACACGATATTCCAAGTGTGGTCGAACCAGGGCCTTATAGAGCTGCAGCATAACCTTATGGCTCTTAAACTCAATCCCCCTGTTAATGAAAGCCAACACACCATAGGCCTTCTGAACAACCCTATCAACTTGGGTGGCAACTTTGAGCGATCTATGGACATGGACCCCAAGATCCCTCTGTTCCTCCACACTACTAAGAATCCTGTCTTTAAGCCTGTATTCCGCATTCAAATTCGACCTTCCAAAATGAATCACTTCACACTTTTCCAGGTTGAACTCCATCTGTCACTTCTCAGCCCAGCTCTGCATCCTGTCAATGTCCCGTTGCAACCTACAACAGCCTTCCACACTATCCACAACTCCAGCAACCTACCTGTCATCGGCAAACTTGCTAACCCAGCCTTCCACTTCCTCATCCAAGTCATTTATAAAAATCACAAAGAGCAGAGGTCCCAGAACAGATCCTTGTGGAACACCACTGGTAACCCAGCTCCATGCTGAATACTTTCCATCTACTACCACCCTCTGACTTCTATGGGCCAGCCAATTTTGTATCCAGACAGCCAACTTTCCCTGAATCCCATGCCTCCTTACTTTCTGAATGAGCCTACCATGGGGAACCTTATCAAACGCCTTGCTAAAATCCATATACACCACATCCACTGCTCTTCCTTCATCAATGTGTTTTGTCACATCTTCAAAGAATTCAATAAGGCTTGTGAGGCATGACCTGCCCCTCACAAAGCCATGCTGACTGTCTCTAATCAAACCATGCTTTTCCAAATAATCATAAATCCTGTCTCTCAGAATCCTCTCCAATAATTTGCCCACTACCGACATAAGACTGACTGGTCTATAATTCCCAGGGTTATCCCTATTCCCTCTCTTGAACAAGGGAACAACATTTGCCACCCTCCAATCATCCGGTACTACTCCAGTGGACAGTGAAGACGCAAAGATCATCGCCAAAGGCGCAGCAATCTCTTCCCTCGCTTCCCGTAATATCCTTGGGTATATCCCGTCTGGCCCTTATCTGTCCTCATATCATTCAAAATTTCCAGCACATCCTCCCTCTTAACCTCAACCTGTTCGAGCATATCAGCCTGTTCCACGCTGTCCTCACAACGACCAAGTCCCTCTCACTAGTGAATACTGAAGCAAAGTATTCATTTAGGACCTTCCCTACCTCCTCTGACTCCAGGCACAAGTTCCCTCCACTATCCCTGATCGGCCCTACTCTCACTCTGGCCATCTTCTTGTCAGGGGTGTGGGAACCAGGAGCAAATATTGGAGAGGAATGCCAAGGTGCACAGAATACTGGGGGAGATAGATGATAGCATTAGAGTAGGGAATAGTACATTATTAGGTGGGGTCAGAGTAAGGGAGAAAGTAATGAAGTCTAAATCAGGGTTAATGTGCATGTATCTGAATGCACGGAGTATGGTTAATACGATTGGTGAAGTCCAGGTGCAGATTGCCATGTGGAAATATGATGTTGTGGCTATAACACAAACCTGGCAACAGTAGCTGAACAATGGGCTACCTTCAAAGAAGAGATAGTTCAGGCATAGTTAAGGTATGTTCCCTCGAAGGGGAAAGGTAGGGCAAACAAATCCAGAGCTCCCTGGATGACAAAACAAGGAGAGATAAAGATGAAAAAGTGCGCTTATGACAGATGCCAGGCAAAAAAGTATTATTGAGAACCAGGATGAATACAGAAAGTCCAAAGGGCAAGTGAAAAAGCAAATATGAGAAGCAAAGAGAGAGCATGAAAAGAGACTGGCAGCTAACATTCCAGGGAATTCCAAAGTTTTCTATAGACATATTAATAGTAAACGGGTGGTAAAAGGAGGAGTGGGCCGATTAGGGACCAGAAAGGGGATTTACGCAGGTTGCAGATAAAGTTCAATGCAGAGAAATGTGAAGTGATTCATTTTGGTAGGAAGAACATGGAGAGACAATGTAAAATAAAGGGTACAATTCTCAAGGGGATGCAGGAGCAGAGGGACCTGGGTGTATATGTGCATAAGCCATTGAAGGTGGCAGGACAAGTTGAGAGAGCGGTTAATACAGAGTACAGTATCCTGGGCTTTATTAATAGAGGCATAGAGTACAAGAGCAAGGAAGTTATGTTGAACTTGTATAAAACACGAGTTCGGCCTCAACTGGAGTATTGTGTCCAGTTCTGGGTGCTGCACTTTAGGAAAGACGTGAGGGTATTGAAGAGAGTGCAGAAAAGTTTCACGAGAACGGTTCCAGGGATGAGGAACTGCAGTTATAAAATAGATTGGAGAAGTTAGGACTGTTTTCCTTGGAGAAGAGAAGGCTGAGTGGTGATTTGCTAGAGGTATTCCAAAATTATGTGGTTTCTGGACAGAGTAGATAGAGAGAAACTGTTCCCACTTCTGAAAGGATCGAGAACGAGGGGGCACAGATTTAAAGTATTTGGTAAGAGAAGCAAAAGTGACATGAGGAAAATCTTTTTCACACATCGAGTGGTTAAGGTCTGGAATGTACTGCCTGAGAATGTGGTGGAGGCAGGTTCAATTGAAGTATTCAAAAGGGAATTAGACTGTTATATGAGAAGGAAGAATGTGCAGGGATACAGGGAGAAGCGAGGGAATGGAACTGAGTGAATTGCTCTTACGGAGAACCAGTGTGAACACAATGGGCTGAATGGCCACCTTCTGCACTGTAACAATTCTGTGATTCTGTGACTTCTGTAGACATATAAATCTTAAACGGGTGGTAAAAGCAGGAGTGGAGCCGATTCGGGACCGGAAAGGAGAATCTATGCATGGAGGCCGGAGGCATAGCTGAGGTAGTAAATGAATAATTTGCATCTGTCTTTACCAAGGAAGAAGATGCAACCCAGGTCATGGTGAAAGATGAGGTACTTAATACACTAGAAAGATTTAAAATTGATAAGGAGGTATTGGATAGGCTGTTTGTACTTAAAGTCGATAAGGCACTGGGACAGAATGAGATACATTCATGGATAATGAGGGAGGGGAGACTGAAAATTGTGGAAGCACTGGCCATAATTTTCCAGTCTTCCTTAGGCTCAGGAGTGGTGCCAGAGAACTGGAAAATTGCAAATGTTACACCCTTGTTCAAAAAAAGAATGTAAAGATAAGCCCAGCAACTACAGGTCAGTCAGTCAGTTTAACTTGAGTGGTAGGGAAAGTTCTTGGAACAATAATTTGGGACAATATTAATAATCACTTGTATAAATGTGGTTTAATTAAGGAAAGCCAGCATAGATTTGTTGAGGGAAAATCATGTTTAACTGATTTGCTGGAGTTTTTTGAAGAGGTAACAGAAAGGATTGATGAGCGTAATGCTGTTGGTGTGGTCGACATGGACTTCCAAAAGGCATTTGATACAGTATCGCACAGACTTATGAGCAAGGTTATAGCTCATGGAACAAGAGGGACAGTAGCAACATGTGTATGAAATTGGCTGAGTGATAGGAATCAGAGAGTCGTGGTTAATGGATGTTTGTCGGTGGAAGAAAGTTTGTAGTGGAGTTCCCCAGGGGTCAATGTTGGGACCCTTGCTCTCCCTGATGTATATTAATGACCCAGACCTGAGCAGAGCAGAATTTCAAAATTTGAGATTGATACAAAACTTGGAAGCCTTGTGAACTGGGAGGAATATAGTATGGAACTTCAAAGGGACATAGACAAGTTGGTGGAATGAGCGGACAGCTGGCAGATGAAGTTCAATGCGGAGAACTTTTGTAGGAAGAGCATGGAGAGACAATATAAAATAAAGGGTACAACTCTAAAGAGGGTGCAGGAGCAGAGGGACCTGGGTGTTTATGTGCATAAGTAATATAGGGTGGCAAAACAGGTTGAGAGAGCGGTTAATAAAATATACAGTATCCTCGGCTTATTAATAGGGGCATAGAGTACAAGAGCAAGTAGGTCATGTTCAACCTGTATAAAACACTGGTATGACCTCAACTGGAATATTGAGTAGTTCTGGGTGCTGCATTTGAGGAAAGATGTGAAGGCGTTGTAGCGAATGCAGAAAAGATTCATGAGAATGGTTCCAGGGATGAGGAACTTCATTTACGAAGATAGATTGGCGAAGTTGGGACTGTTTTCCTTGGAGAAGAGAAGGCAGAGGGAATATTTGATAGAGGTATTCAAAATCATGAGTCTGGACAGAGTAGATAGGGAAAAAACTGTTCCCGCTCCTGAAAGGATTAACAACGAGAGGGCACAGATTTAAGGTAATTAGCAAGAGAAGCAATGACGACATGAGGAAAATCTTTATCATGCAGCGATTGGTTAGGATCTGGAATGCACTGCCAGAGAGTGTGATAGAGGCAGGTTCAATTGAGACATTCAAAAGAGAAGTTGATAGTTATTTGAAAACGCATTCTTTCTTGGGCTGGGATGTGGGCTTTGCTGTTAAGGCCAGCATTTGTTGCCCATCCCTAATTGCTCTTAATTACTGGAAAGGCTGGCTATGCTTAGGATAGATAAGTCATTGGGTCTGAATGGCTTGCGTCCCAGGTTTCTGAAGAAAGTGGGGGTGGAGATAGTGGAAGGGCTTGCCATAATCTTCTGATCCCCCTTAGATATGGGGGAGGTGCCAGAGGAATGGAGAGTGGCAAATGTGACACCCTTATTAAAGAAGGAGTTTCAGGACTGTCCTAGCAATTACAGGCTAGTTAGTTTAAGATCAGTGGTAGGTAAGGTTTTAAAAGCACAAATCAGGGGGAAAAATCAACAAGCACTTCAAGAGGTTTTAGTTCATTAAGCAGAGCCAGCATAGATTTGTAAAAGGCAGATCATGCTTGATGAATCTAGTTGAATTTTTTGATGAAGTAGCAGGGAACATTGATGAAGGGAATGTGATGGATGTTGTCTTTCTGGACTTTAAGAAAGTGTTTGATAAAGTACCACATAAAAGGCTGGTTAACCAAATTGAGGCTCATGGAATAAGAGGGTCAGTGTGCAATTGGATAAAAGATTGGCTTAAGGATAGAAAACAGCGAGTGGTGATAAACGGTTATGTTTCAGACTGGAGGATGGTAGACAGTTGCCCAAGGGTCAGTGCTAGGTCCACTGTTTTTTTTGCGATATGTAGATGTCTTGGATCTGCGCGTACTGAGTAGAATTTCAAGATTTGCCGATGATACCAAACCTGAAGGTGTGGCAGTGAAGATGATACGAACCGCCTGCAACAGGACGTAGATTGGCTAGCAAAATTGGCAGACAAGTGGCAGATGGAATTTAATACAGACAAGTGTGAGGTGATTCGTTTTGGCAGAAGGGATAGGGTGAGGAAATATAGATTTAACGGTAGAGTTGTAAAGGAACAGAGGGACCTGGGGGTGCATGTGCATAGATCGTTGAAGGTGGCAGGACATATTGAGAGAGTAGTTATCAAAGCATATGGGATCTTGGCTTCATAATAGAGACATTGAGTTCAAAAGCAGGGAATACTCATGGACAAAGACGAGAGTGGTCCTAAAGGAAGAGTGCTAAATTGGGGGAAGGCCAACTATACCAAAATTCGGCAGGAGCTGGGAATGTAGATTGGGAGCAGCTATTTGAAGGTAAATCCACATCTGATATGTGGGAGGCTTTTAAAGAGAGGTTGATTAGCGTGCAGGAGAGACATGTTCCTGGGAAAATGAGGGATAGAAATGGCAAGATTAGGGAACCATGGATGACAGGTGAAACTGTGAGACTAGCTAAGAGGAAAAAGGAAGCATACATGAGGTCAAGGAGGCTGAAGAAAGACGAAGCTTTGAAAGAATATCGGGAATGTAGGACCAATCTGAAACGAGGAATTAAGAGGGCTAAAAGGGGTCATGAAATATCTTTAGCAAACAGGGTTAAGGAAAATCCCAAAGCCTTTTATTCATATATAAGGAGCAAGAGGGTAACGAGAGAAAGGATTGGCCCACTCAAGGACAAAGGAGGAAAGTTATGCGTGGAGTCAGAGAAAATGGGTGAGATTCTAAACGGGTACTTTGCATCGGTATTCACCGAGGAGAGGGACATGACGGATGTTGAGGTTAGGGACAGATGTTTGATTACTCTAGGTCAAGTCGGCATAAGGAGGGAGGAAGTGTTGGGTATTTTAAAAGGCATTAAGGTGGACAAGTCCCCAGGTCCGGATGGGATCTATCCCAGGTTACTGAGGGAAGCGAGAGAGGAAATAGCTGGGGCCTTAACAGATGTCTTTGCAGCATCCTTAAACACGGGTGAGGTCCTGGAGGACTGGAGAATTGCTAATGTTGTCCCCTTGTTTAAGAAGGGTAGCAGGGATAATCCAGGTAATTATAGGCCGGTGAGCCTGACGTCAGTGGTAGGGAAGCTGCTGGAGAAGATACTGAGGGATAGGATCTATTCCCATTTGGATGAAAATGGGCTTATCAGTGATAGGCAACATGGTTTTGTGCAGGGAAGGTCATGTCTTACCAACTTAATAGAATTCTTTGAGGAGGTGACAAAGTTGATTGATGAGGGAAGGGCTGTAGATGTCATATACATGGACTTCAGTAAGGCGTTTGATAAGGTTCCCCATGGTCGGCTGATGGAGAAAGTGAAGTCGCATGGGGTCCAAGGTGTACTAGCTAGATGGATAAAGAACTGGCTGGGTAACAGGAGACAGAGAGTTGCAGTGGAAGGGAGTTTCTCAAAATGGAGACGTGTGACCAGTGGTGTTCCACAGGGATCCGTGCTGGGACCACTGTTGTTTGTGATATACATAAATGATTTGGAGGAAAGTATAGGTGGTCTGATTAGCAAGTTTCCAGACGACACTAAGATTGGTGGAGTAGCAGATAGTGAAGGGGACTGTCAGAGAATACAGCAGAATATAGATAGATTGGAGAGTTGGGCAGAGAAATGGCAGATGGAGTTCGATCAGGACAAATGCGAGGTGATGCATTTTGGAAGATCCAATTCAAGAGTGAACTATACAGTAAATGGAAATGTCCTGGGGAAAATTGACGTACAGAGAGATTTGGGTGTTCAGGTCCATTGTTCCCTGAAGGTGGCAACGCAGGTCAATAGAGTGGTCAAGAAGACATACGGCATGCTTTCCTTCATCGGACGGGGTATTGAGTACAAGGGTTGGCAGGTCATGTTACAGTTGTATAAGACTTTGGTTCGGCCACATTTGGAATACTGCGTGCAGTTCTGGTCGCCACAATACCAAAAGGATGTAGATGCTTTGGAGAGGGTGCAGAGGAGGTTCACCAGGATGTTGCCTGGTATGGCGGGCGCTAGCTATGAAGAGAGGTTGAGTAGATTAGGATTATTTTCATTAGAAAGACGGAGGTTGAGGGGGGACCTGATTGAGGTGTACAAAATCATGAGAGGTATAGACAGGGTGGATAGCAAGAAGCTTTTTCTCAGAGTGGGGGATTCAATTACTAGGGGTCACGAGTTCAAAGTGAGAGGGGAAAAGTTTAGGGGGGATATGCGTGGAAAGTTCTTTACGCAGAGGGTGGTGGGTGCCTGGAACGCGTTGCCAGCGGAGGTGGTAGACACGGGCACGATAGCATCTTTTAAGATGTATCTAGGCAGATACATGAATGGGCAGGAAGCAAAGAGATACAGACCCTCAGAAGATAGGCGACAGGTTTAGATAGAGGATCTGGATTGGCGCAGGCTTGGAGGGCCGAAGGACCTGTTCCTGTGCTGTAATTTTCTTTGTTCTTTGTTCTTTTCTTTGAAATTATGCTGAACCTTTATAAAGCTCTGATTTGGCCTCAACTAGACAATTGCCTCCAATTCTGGTCACCACACTTTCAGTCTTTGGCCTCCTTATCTCGAGAGACAATGGGTAAGCGCCTGGAGGTGGTCAGCGGTATGTGGAGCAGCGCCTGGAGTGGCTATAAAGGCCAATTCTTAGACAGGTGCTGCAGAAAAATTTGTTTGTTGGGGCTGTTACACAGTTGGCTCTCCCCTTTCGCCTCTGTCTTTTTTCCTGCCAACTGCTAAGTCTCTTCGACTCGCCACACTTTAGCTTCGCCTTTATGGCTGCCCGCCAGCTCTGGCGAACACTGGCAACTGACTCCCACGACTTGTGATCAATGTCACAGGACTTCATGTCGCGTTTGCAGACGTCTTTAAAGCGGAGACATGGACGGCCGGTGGGTCTGATACCAGTGGCGAGCTCGCTGTACAACGTGTCTTTGGGAATCCTGCCATCTTCCATGTGGCTCACATGGCCAAGCCATCTCAAGTGCCGCTGACTCAGTAGTGTGCATATGCTGGGGATGTTGGCCGCCTCGAGGACTTCTGTGTTGGAGATACGGTCCTGCCACCTGATGCCAAGTATTCTCTGGAGGCAGCGAAGATGGAATGAATTGAAACGTCGCTCTTGGCTGACATACGTTGTCCAGGCCTCGCTGCCATAGAGCAAGGTACTGAGGACACAGGCTTGATACACTCGGACTTTTGTGTTCCGTGTCAGTGCGCCATTTTCCCACACTCTCTTGGCCAGTCTGGACATAGCAGTGGAAGCCTTTCCCATGCGCTTGTTGATTTCTGCATCTAGAGACAGGTTGCTGGTGATAGTTGAGCCTGGATAGGTGAACTCTTGAACCACTTCCAGAACGTGTCGTCAATATTGATGGATGGAGCATTTCTGACGTCCTGCCCCATGATGTTCGTTTTCTTGAGGCTGATGGTTAGGCCAAATTCATTACAGGCAGCCGCAAACCTGGTCGATGAGACTCTGCAGGCACTCTTCAGTGTGAGATGGTCAAGCAGCATCGTCAGCAAAGAGGAGTTCCCTGATGAGGACTTTCCGTACTTTGGACTTCGCTCTTAGACGGGCAAGGTTGAACAACCTGCCCCCTGATCTTGTGTGGAGGAAAATTCCTTCTTCAGAGGACTTGAACGCATGTGAAAGCAGCAGGGAGAAGAAAATCCCAAAAAGTGTGGGTGCGAGAACACAGCCCTGTTTCACGCCACTCAGGATAGGAAAGGGGTCTGATGAGGAGCCACCATGTTGAAATGTGCCTTTCATATTGTCATGGAATGAGGTGATGATACTTAGTAGCTTTGGTGGACATCCAATCTTTTCTATTAGTCTGAAGAGACCACATCTGCTGACGAGGTTAAAGGCTTTGGTGAGATCAAAGAAAGCAATGTAGAGGGGCATCTGTTGTTCGCGGCATTTCTCCTGTATCTGACGAAGGGAGAACAGCATGTCAACGGTCGATCTCTCTGCACGAAAGCCACACTGTGCCTCAGGGTAGACACGCTCGGCCAGCTTCTGGAGCCTGTTTACAGCGACTCGAGCAAAGACTTTCCCCACTATGCTGAACAGGGAGATTCCACGGTAGTTGTTGCAGTCACCGCGGTCACCATTGTTTTTATAGAGGGTGATGATATTGGCATCGCGCATGTCCTGAGGTACTGCTCCCTCGTCCCAGCACAGGCATAGTAGTTCATGTGGTGCTGAGAGTTAGGAAAAGATATCTTCAGGAAAGATATAAAGGTCCTTGCGAGGGTGCAGAGGAGATTTCCAAGAATGGTTACAGGATGGGGGATTTTAGTTAGAAGGTTTGGTTGCAGAAGCTGGGGTTGTTCTCCCTGGACCAAAGGAAATTGAGGGGAGATTTAATAGCGGTGTACAAGATTATGACTGGCTTAGAAAAGGTAGTCAAGGAAAAGCTGTTCCCTTTGTTGTTCGTCCTTAGAGGTGAAAGTGACCTTGTCCATCATCTGGGGTGTTTGGTCGAGTTCCGGTGGGTACGTAGGTGACTGCTAAGGCCGATCTTCACCCCAAAAGTTCTGCTGCAACAAGGGCAGAATACTGCAGACAACTGAATTTTGGACAAGCTGCAGGCTTGGGATTTCCTCTCCTTGCGTTGTTTCTCTGCTTCTGATATGCACTAGCTTTCGATGGAGTCTGCAGACTTTGTGATGCGCCAAATGCTTTGATCCTGGGAAAGCTTCTCCCAGGACTTAGGGTTGGTACCAGAACTCCTAAGCAAAGCCTTCAAAGTGTCCTTTTTAGCGCTTCCTTTGACCGTCATGAGAGTGCAGCCCAGACTCAAGCTCTCCATCGAAGATTCGCTTTGGTAGGCAAGTCACGCGTTCTGGCTACATGTCCAGCCCAACTCAGTTGTGACTGTCTCCCTATGTTGTGGATGTTTGGCAGGCCAGCTCAGGTGAGCATCTTGGTGTCTAGTATTTTGTCCAGCCATCTGATCTTTAGAACTTTCCGACAGCAGGTCAAGTGAAAGTGGTTGAGCTTCTTGGCATGATGCTGATACACAGTCCAAGTCTCGTATGCGTAATACAGAGTGGGCAGGACTATTGCTCTATAGACTTTCAGTTTGGTAGGCAGACTTGCCCTTCTTCATTCACAGGGTGGTGGTCACAGTCTGCCGAAGGCTACATTTGCTTTGACAATTCTTGCATGTGTCTCGTCATTGATATAGACAGCAGGAATGTGCTGCCGAGATAAGTGAACTTATCCTCTGCTGGCAGGTTCTGGTCATGGACTGAAACTTGGACTCGAGATAGGGCTTTCCTGGAGCAGGCTGTTACATTATTTCGGTTTTTGTTGTGCGGATCGTAAGGCTGAGATTGTCGCATGAATTGGATAACAAGGCCATGCTACATTCCACGTCCATCTCTGTACAGGCAACTAGTGCACAATAATCAGCAAACAGGAAATCATGAAGTATGTCCTTGGAGACCTTGGATTTTACCCGGAGATGTCTTATATTCAATATCTGATTTCAATGCCAGGATCGTCATCATGGAAGGCATCGAAGACCATGGCGGAGAAAAACATGCTGAAGAGGGTTTTTACTAGCACACAGACCTGCTCAACTCCATTAGTAACGGAATGGGTCAGAAGACTCACCATCATCCAGGACACGCGCAAGCATGCCGTCATAGAACTGTCGAATCATTGTCATAAATTTCTCAGGGCAGCCAAATTTCTTCACTTTTTTCCAAGGACCCTCACAACTGACTGTGCAAAGGCGTTGGTCAGGTCAACAAACATTGTGTAGAGCATCATATGCTGTTTTTGACATTTCTCCTGGAGCTGTCCATAACTGCAAACACTATATCAGTGATTCTTCGACTGGTTCTGAAACTGCACTGACTCTCTGGCAGCAGATCCTGGTCAAGATGTTGCACTAAACGGTTCAGAAGGATTCCGGCAAAGATTTTACTGGCTATGGAGAGGAGTGAAATTCCTCTATGATTGTCACAAGATTGACAAATTCCTTTCTGCTTATCCAAATGGACAACGGAGGCATCTTTGCATTAACTGATGGTACAAGGACAAGGAGACACAGATTGAAGGTTTTGGGCAAGAGATGCAGGGGGAATGTGAGGAAGAACCTTTTTGCGCAGCGAGTGCTAAAGATCTGGAACTCACTGCCCACGAGTGTGGTGAATATGGAAACAATCAAATAAGTTCAAAAGGAAATTGGATGGTCATTTGAAGGAAGTAAACTTGCAGGTCTTTGGGGATTGAATGGGGTAGTGAGACTGACTGGATTGCTCTCTGTGCAGAGTGGGCATGTACTCGATGGGTCAAATTGTGGCCTTCTGTGCCATAAATGGCTCCAGGACTCTTGGGCATGAAAAGATATAGGCAAGTCAAATCAAGGAAAATCCAAAGTTTTTTATAAATACATAAAGATCAATTGGATAACAAAAGAAAGAGTAGGGCCTATTGGCAATCATAAGTGTAACCTGTGTGTGGAGGCGGAGGACGTTGTTAAGGTTCTTAATGAAAACTTTTCACAAAAAAGAGGAAAAATACAGACATTGCAATCAGGGAGGAGGAGTGTGAAATATTAGATGGAATTAACACAGTAAGAGAGGAAGTGTTAAGGGGTTTGATATCTTTGGTCATGGATAAATCCCTAGAGCTGGATAAAAATGTATGCTAGGCAGCTAGGGAAGCAAGAGAAAAAATAGTCGAAGCTCTGAGCATCACTTTCCAATCCTCACTTGCCACAAGTGTGGTGCCAGAGGACAGTGGGGAGCTAATGTTGTAACATTGTTTAAAAAGGGAGAAAGGGTTAGACCGAGTAATTACAGACCAGCTGGTCTAACCTCAGTGGTGGGAAATTTATTGGAAAAAATTCTGAGGCGCCAGGATAAATCTTTATTTAGAAAAACACTGGGGCAGAATTTTATGCTGTCCCCCACGGCCGACCCCGCCACCTTCCCACCTCCGCCGATATTAAGTTCGGGTTGGGAAAGCCTGTGAATAACATTCCCGCCTTGCCACCAATTGAGGCCCTTAAATGGACAGTTAATGCCCAATGAAGGTCCTCATCCTGCTGTTGCAATTATTTGTGCTGGGTGGGCCTGTCGCTGCACAGTGAGCACAGCAAGCAAAATTGTGCTAATTGCTTGCCAGCTCTGGGGAGTGAATCCCTCGTTAAAAGGCACTTAATGCCTGAACGAGAGACCTGGCATCGGGAAGTCATAGGCCCGTTGAGACACAGCCCTCTGCCCTTGCTGCTGAGTCCCCTACGCCTCACTCACCTGTGACCTCTACCCCACAAGACTCCTCCCGTCCTGACCTACCTGTGGACCTGGGTCCAGCACCACTTCTAGGCCTTCGATGGGTGCTTCACTGGCAGCAGCCACCACCTCCATGGTGGCGTGGCTCGGTTAAAGAGCTGCCAGCCTTTGATTGGCCGGCAGCGCTCAGAGGGCCTGTTAAGTGCCTAATTGGCACTTGATTCGGCAGGCCCCCACACAGAAGGGCCGATGCACGGTCTTGGCAGCATTTTTGCTGGAGATCAAGACCCCATCACCCAGATAATATCCTGATTAATCAAAGACAACATGGACTTTTAAGTAAAGATCATGTCTGACTAGCATGATTGACTTTTTTGAGGAGGTAACGAGGAGGTAACAAGGAGGGTTGATGAGGGTAGTGCATTTGATGTAGCCTGTATGTATTTTAGCAAGGCTTTGATAAGGTCCCACATGGCAGACTGGTCATGAATGGAAGCCCATGGGATCCAAGGCAAACTGGTAATTTAGATCCAAAATTGGCTCAGAGGTTGGAAGCAAAGGATAATTGTCGATGGGTGCTTTTGTGATTGGAAGGATGTTTCCAGTGGGGTTCTTCAGGGCTCATTACGAGTCCTTGCTTTGTGTGGTGCCATGCTTGGAAGGAGCCGTGATGTAATAAAATACAGTGTGAGGCGGTGGTGTAGCGGTATTGCCACTGAACTAGAAACCCAGAGACCCAGAGTATTGCCCTGGGGACATGGATTCAAATCCCACCACAGCAGAAGGTGGAATTTGAAATCAATTAATAAATCTGGAATTAAAAGCTAGTCTAATGATGGCTATGAAACCATTGTCAATTGTTTATTTATTTATTGATACAGCACTGAAACAGGCCCTTGTGCCGACCAACAATCACCCATTTTATTGCAACCCTGCAGTAATCCCAAATTCCCTACAACCTACCTACACTAGGGGCAATTTACAATGGCCAATTTACCTAACAACCTGCAAGTCTTTGGCTGTGGGAGGAAACCGGAGCACCCGGCGGAATCCCACGCAGACACAGGGAGAACTTGCAAACTCCGCACAGGCAGTACCCAGAACTGAACCCGGGTCGCTGGAGCTAACCACTGCGCCACTGTGCTGCCCCAAATTACAATCTCATCCTCTCCTGTTTGGCTCTAAAATTCCCTTTTTGCTTCATTGTTTACATTATTTGATACAGTTTTGGTCCAATAAGACAGTGGACGCTGGGTTAATTGAAATTGTCAACACTGAGATCAACAGATTCTATTAGGCAAGTGTATCAAAGGATATGGATCAAAAGTGGGTAAATGAAGTTGAAGTACTGATCAGTCATGATCTAACTGAACGCTAGAACAAGCTCGAGGGGCTGAATGACCTACTCCTGATCTTGTGTTCCTAATTCAGCAAATCCTGCTAGAGAAACAGGAGAGAGAAAATTAGCAGAAAAAGAGTTAAAGAAATTGCAGAGGCACAGAAAAAGAGCCCACCCTTACCTCGGGATAAATGAGGTCAATCATCTCAGAGAGAATCAACTAATTCAGTATTGGCTATGGACAGTAACTGGACTGTTCCATGTGCTTACTCTAACTGGAGAGCAAGATTTTGTCTCACTGTAGAGAAATAAAAGTGAGTCAGCTGTGGAGGAGGTAGTGCTTTCTAAGCATCCATGGCAGGATCAATGGGCCCTATTGTTTTAGAATGTTTTCACTACCATTTTGAATGGTATATATATATATATATAAATAGTCAGCATTTCAGTGTTGTGTCCAATTGTCAACATCTGCTGATAATAATTAGCATGTTTAACTGATTGTTTTCACAGGTTGGCCAATACTCAGGGCTGTATTTGAGTTAACAGTTCATTTAAGATTTTCATTTTATTTTATGTTGCTGGTTAACCTTTGCTGATTTTCTAGTTTTGCACGTATGTTCATTTAAATTAAGAATTTTAACAGAATATTAACAACTGTGATGTATAACCATCAATGAGACAAATAAATATTTATCGGAACCCAATTGTATGGAACAAGTACAAAGATTGATCGTCTCATGTCCTAGCTTCGGTGTTCTGTGATATAAAGACAACATACTTCAGGACCTGGTGAAAAATGTAAAAGGATGAAATGTATTTGCAAAAAGGATTGAGTGTTTCTGATATTATGCAGCGAATGGAACTATTACCTTGCTATTTGTGCAACATTGTAAAAACCCATCTGATTCACTAATGCCCTTTAGGGAAGGAAATCTGCTGTCCTTACCTGATCTGGACTACATGTGACTCCAGACCCACAGCAATGTGGTTGACTCTTACATGCCCTCTGAAATGGCCTAGCAAGCCACTCTGTTGTATCTAACTGCTACGAAGTCAATAAAAGGGAATGAGACCGTACAGACAACCCAGCATTGACGTAGGCACCGGATATGACAATAGCAATCCAGCCCTGTCGACCCTACTAACATCTGGGGACTTGTGCCAAAGTTGGGAGAGCTGTCCCACAGACTAATCAAGCAACAGCCCGACGTGGTCATACTCACTGAATCATACCTCACAGACAATGTCGCAGACGCCACCATCACCAGGTATGTCCTGTCCCACCGACAGGACAGACCCAGCAGAGGCAGTGGCATGGTGGTATGCAGTCGGGAGGAGATTGCCCTGGAAGACCTCAACATTGATTCCGGACCTCATGAAGTATCATGGCATCAGGTCAAACATGGGTAAGGAAACCTCCTGCTGATTACCACCTACGGCCCTCCCTCAGCTGATGAGTCAGTACTCCTCCATGTTGAACACTACTCGGAGGAAGCACTGAGGGTGGAAAGGGCGCAGAATGTACTCTGGGTGGGGGACTGCAATGTCCATCACCAAGAGCTGCTCGGTAGCACCACTAAAGCACATAGCTGCTAGACTGGGTATGCGGCAGCTGGTGAGTGAACCAACAAGAGGGAAAAACATACTTGACCTTGTCTGCACAAATCTGCCAGTCACAGATGCATCTGTCCATGACAGTATTGGTAGGAGTGACCACTGCACAGTCCTTGTGGAGATGAACTCCCGCCTTCACATTGAGGATACCGTCCATCGTGTTGTGTGGCACTATCACCGTGCTAAATGGGATAGATTTTGAACAAATTTAGCAATGCAAAATTGGGCATCCATGAGGCACTGTGGGCCATCAGCAGCAGAATTGTACTCAACCACAATCTATAACCTCATGGCCGGCATATCCCCCGCTCTACCGTTACCATCAAGCCAAGAGACCAACCCTGATTCACTGAAGAGTGCAGGAGGCATGCCAGGAGCAGCACCAGGCATTCCTCAAAATGAGGTGTCAACCTGGTGAAGCTACAACAGAGGACTACTTGCGTGCCAGACTTCGTAAGCAGCCTGCGATAGAGCTAAGCGATCCCATAACCAATGGATCAGATCTAAGTTTTGCAGTCCTGCCACATCCAGCCGTGAATGGTGGAGGACAATTAAACAACTAACTGGAGGAGGTGGCTCCACAAATATCCCCATCCTCAATGATGGGGGAGCCCAGCACATCAGTGCGGAAGATAAGGCTGAAGTACTTGCAACAAGCTTCAGCCAGATGTGCCGAGTTGATGATCCATCTCAGGCTCCTCCTGAAGTCCCCAGCATGACAGACGCGAGACTTCAGCCAATTCAGTTCACCCCACGTGATATCAAGAAACTTATGAAGACAGTGGATACTGCAAAGGCTATGGGCCCTGACAATATTCTGGCAATAGTACTGAAGACCTGTGCTCCAGAACTTGCCGCGCCCCTAGCCAAGCTGTTCCAGTACAGCTACAACACTGGCATCTACCCGGCAATGTGGAAAATTGCCCAGGTATGTCCTGTACACAAAAATAGTCCAACCTGGCCAATTACCACCCCATCAGTCTACTCTCAATCATCTGTAAAGTGATGGAAGGTGTCCTCAACAGTGCTATCAAGCAACTTGCTTCGCAATAACCTGCTCTGTGATGCTCAGTTTGGGTTCCGCAGGGCCACTTACCTCATCACAGCCTTGGTTCAAACATGGACAAAAGAGCTGAACTCAAGAGTGACTGCCCTTGACATCAAGGCAGCATTTGACCGAGTATGGCATCGAGGAGCCCGAAGCAAAACTGGAGTCAATGGGAATCGGGGGAAAACTCTCCAGTGGTTGGAGTCATACCAAACGCAAAGGAAGATGGCAGTGGTTGTTGGAGGTCAATCATCTGAGCTCCAGGACATCACTGCATGAGTTCTTCAGGGTAGTGCCCTAGGCCCAACCATCTTCAGCTGCTTCATCAATGACTTTCCTTCAATCATAAGGTCAGAAGTGAGGATGTTCGCTGATGATTGCACAATGTTCAGCACCATTTACAACTCCTCAGATACTGAAGCAGTCCATGTCGAAATGCAGCAAGACCTGGACAATATCCAGGCATGGGCTGATAAGTGGCAAGTAACATTCATGCAGCACAAGTGCCAGGCAATGACCATCTCCAACAAGAGGGAATCTAACCATCTCCCCTTGATATTCAATGGCATTACCATCGCTGAATCCCCCACTATCAACATCCTAGGGGCTACCATTGACCAGAAACTGAACTGGTGTAGCCATATAAATACCATGGCTACAAGAGCAGGTCAGAGGCTAGGAATTCGGCGGCAAGTAACTCACCTCCTGACTCCCCAAAGCCTGTCCATCATCTACAAGGCACAAGTCAGAAGTGTGATGGAATACTCTCCACTTGCCTAGATGGGTGCAGCTCCAACAACATTCAAGAAGCTCGACACCATCCAGGACAAAGCAGCCCGCTTGATTTGCACCCTATCTACAAACATTCACTCCCTCCACCACCGACGCACTGTGGCAGCAATGAGTACCATCTACAAGATGCACTGCAGCAACGCACCAAGGCTCCATAGAGAACACCTTCCAAACCCGCGACCTCTACAACCTAGAAGAACAAGGGCAGCAAATGCATGGGAACACCAGCACCTGCAAGTTCCCCTCCAAGTCACGCACCATCCTGACTTGGAACTATATCGCCGTTCCTTCACTGTCGCTGGGTCAAAATGCTGGAACTTCCTTCCTAACAGCACTGTGGGTATACCTACCCCAAATGGACTGCAGCAGTTCAAGAAGGCAGCTCACCACCACCTTCTCAAGGGCAATTAGGGATGGGCAATAAATGCTGGCCTAGCTGGCGATGCCCACATCCCGTGAATGAATTAAAAAAATGAATTGGAGGAATTTTGAAAATAAAAGTCAATTGTTAAACTGAACACAAGAACATGGACACTTGTATCAGAAACAAAATGGAGTAGCAGTCACAGGACTCCTCCTGTACTGGAAATACAACCGCCCCCCGCCGGCTGAGCATGAAATTTGTTAACCTCATCCGAAAGAGCTCTGGAGATAACCTATTGAAATTGAAAATAGTACCATTGCTTATTGATGATTCCTATTGACATGAATGAACTGACAAAAGGTCCTTGAGACAGACTAACTTACAGCCCAAACCAAAATGAATAGGAGTGAATGAGCACCATTATAACAGAATAGTCCCCATTCAGACATCAGTATGTAGCTATGTTTAGTTTAGTTTAGAGATACAGCACTGAAACAGGCCCTTTGGCCCACCGAGTCTGTGCCGACCATCAACCACCCATTTATACTAATCCTACACTAATTCCATATTCCTATCGCATCCCCACCTGTCCCTATATTTTCCTTACCACCTAACTATACTAGCGGCAATTTATAATGGCCAATTTACCTATCAACCTGCAAGTCTTTTGGCATGTGGGAGGAAACCGGAGCACCCGGAGGAAACCCACGCAGACACAGGGAGAACTTACAAACTCCACACAGGCAGTACCCAGAATTGAACCCGGGTCGCTGGAGCTGTGAGGCTGCGGTGCTAACCACTGCGCCACTGTGCCGTCCTATGGTTGCCATATCCTGGTCCATTCTGTGGTCACTCCAGGAGAGAGGGCCATGTGTCACCTGCCAGAAACTCAACGGTTTTTGACCTTAAAAGGTAAGAGAAAGAGAGAGAGCCAAGACTACAGAAAGCCAGTTTCCAGCCTGGCACTCTGAGACAGATCCGGCTAAACAGAAGAACCCTGCTGAACAAGAACTGAACAAAAATTACAGCAGAGAAATTGCAAAGTGACTTTGAGACTTTCCATCTGTGAAGGCAAACCAAATTCATACCACCAACTTTGGTGCTGCGTTTTAACTACTAGAACTCTACAACACCTCAGCAAGTTCAAGACTGCAAACATCCAGGCCTGCACCTTTAAAAAGACTTTCCTCCCGAGAAGACTCAACGGTATTTCATAACCCACAAACTCTTATATCACCTTGGACTTGAAATTGCATCCTACCCTTTTCTCTCTGTCTATTCTTGTATGTGCATATGTGTGTGAATGTGTGAGTGGGTGAAGGTTGCAACCATTTCGGGAATTGTTTAAAAATAGTTATTTTCCTTTATTTAAACCTACGAAGAAACCTGTCAGCTGCCTGAATCCTAAACTCTGAACGTCCCTTCCACACTTCTTTGCCTCTCTACCTCTCTCTCTTCCTTTAAGACACTTGTTAAAACCTAACTTTTTGATCGAGCTTTTGGTATCTGACCTAATATCTCCTTTTGTGGCTTGGTGTCAAATGCACCTTGAAATGTTTTACTATGTTAAAGGCACTATATAAATGCAAGTTGTTGGATGAGTATAGCTGTACATCTTGGAGAAATTTTTTAAAAAGCTAACAGTACCTCAATGTTTTCTATTATAAAATTTCTGCATGATTGTTTCATATGATTTTAATCCATAAACATTTGTTAATTTAAAATGGAAAATGATAGTTGGCTTTTCTTTTATTGTGGGAGAAGTGAAATTACATTTTAAAAAAGTGGCCGAGAAATTTGAGCATGCTTAAAAGAAAGGGAACAATGCACCAGGGATAGGCACCAACATGGCGCACCATGGACATTTGACAAAATTATTGTCTCAGCCAGACATGGGAACAATTAATCTGTATATTAAGTGTATAGTCAACCTAATGCCATCAAAACATATTCCAATTTAAAACACACTTCTCCCTATAAATAAAGTAGCTCAGCATACAAACATCAATGGAGAGCAGCACAACTGTATTGGCTAGCAAGCCAAACATTATGAAATGCCAATGTCAATTACTTGTGTTGACAGAATAGAGGTTCAGTTCATCGGGGCTGGATTTTACGACATCAGGAGTTGTGGCGGGGGCGGGGGGGAGGTGCATGGAAAATGCCTCCGGGAGAGGCCCACCACAGGCCTTGACGTCATGAAGACCCGGCCTCATATTGCTGGCGGCGAGGCCTCGTGGCGACACCCCTCGCCGCTCGACAACGGGACCAACATTACCAGAGTGATAAAAAAGGTCATCAATTAATTAAATACTTACCCGCTCCCGCCGTCTGTTCCGATGCTATATTGATGGCAGCAGCCAGCACTGCCGCGCCTTTGGATCTCTGTTCGGAGATCTGATGCGGGACACTGGGAAACAGGTAAGTATTTCAGTGCGGGGAGCTGGGAAAATCTATTTTGATTGCTGGAGGGGATGGTGGGAAGGGGTTGAAGGTGAAAGTTAATGAACTTTGCGGGGGGCAAAGGTCAGGTACACAAAGTAAGTATTTTGGGGGGGTGGTGAGAGAGCAAGGAATGAACTAAATGGATATTGAGGGGGTGGGTGAGGGGATAGAAACATTTTAAATTTAAAATTAAATGTAAGGGCTAGAAGCCCTTTAAAAATGGTGTCGGTGCCTGTGCAGTGGTGCCGTACACTGTTGCTGTGGACGGACCGCCTGCCCTTGCCTATCATCAGGGTGGGGGGGATGAGTGGCAGTCCGTCCCGGCCATGTAAATGAGCCGCCGTGTTTAATATCGCAGTGGCTCAGCAGAGTAAAGCCCGCATGTGCATGTTTCCATCCTGGAGCTTGTAAAATGCAGCCCTCAGTGTTCCCTGGAAACTAAATAACTGAATTTCAGCGCTCAGCAATACAGTCCTTAGTTTACTGTTTATAATCATTTTTGCAATCAATACTAATCTTTTACATTTTATAAAACTTTTATAAACCATGTTTGAAAATTAGTGTGATGATAACTTCAGGAACCTGACAGAAACCGGTTTTATTATAATAATTTCCGTAGTTCTGTTTTTAAAACTTCTATCTTATAAAACTCAAATCAGTTTCCATTCTAGTGGATAGGAATGTGTACCCACCTATGTTAACCACATCACCAATAGCTGAGGAATCCCAAAAATTTTGTGCAGGTGTCAGAAATAAGGAAAAGGGGAAAAAAGTCTTTGAATCAGCCCAATTAACCTGCAGACGCACAAGATTGGGATTTAATTTTCATTTTCATAACTTTAATTGCATTATTAGAACCAGGGTCTGTTTTACTGACTTGTCCAGGTATAAGATTTAAAAAAATATACTTTTCTCTGAAATTCTCTTCCATTCTGAAGACACTGATTCTCTTTAGTATAGTTCCATGGGAAACAGTTATTCTTCAGCATTGATTCAGTGCTGTATCTCAAATAAATAAATAAATACAACATTCATGCACAAGCCTTGACAGGCTGCGCAGCCATGGACGACATCGCCACTGAACCAGACCCAGCCCTCACCCAACAACCACATTTACATACTTCAAGTAGAGGTCATTACGTAACGATCAGGAACTCTTGCCAATTTTCCTTCCTTCACCCAAGAATTTTAGCACAATTACTCAGATTACTCTGTAGACAGGCGGTTAATTTGGCACCTTCCTGGTCACTATGGCTAAGACAGTAACTTCTCTGAGCTTGGTTACTCTTATTGTCTGGCTGAATATCTCGTGCATAGTACTGAATACAAAAACTTTCCCCTATCCCAAATAAGAAAACAGATGTTTAATTCCCTGAGTTTACCTGTCTCCATTGGAGGACTTTGTTTAAAGTTTGGCTTTTTCTTTGAAGCTTCATTTTGAATACTACTGCTTAGCATTGGCCCCACACTCTGAATTGCGCATGTCCTCCCTCCTCCAGCACCACCCCCTGCCCTGCTCCCAGTGGCCAGCACCCCTTTAATGACTGCACCAGTCTTCCCAGCGAGTCCTGCCTCCCTTGTGCTCCTATTCAGTGGAGGTCCAGGCACAGGCAAACTGTTTGCGCTTTTGGCGGGCCAGATTGAAACCGTTGGCGGGCTGAATTCTGGCCTGATGGCCCGATGATCCTGATCCTTTTGAATTACTTTCGCCCCTAGTAATTTTAAATGTCTTGCTCCAAGCCTTTAAACTTGTGTTTTAAAATAACCTAGCCACTAGATTACTTAAAAACACAAGTTTAAAGGCTTGGAGCAAGACAATTAAAATTGGCTGCATTTGCTGACAAGGCGACTACTAGGTACCGCAGTAATGGCACATGTGCAAATGTAGCCTCGTCGACAGAAACGTCACAATCTGCAACGTCTCGGGCAGCTACCAGTAATAAAGATGGCGGTGTGCAATTTAACACAAAGAATTAAACTCAAACCCCCTCAACCCTCAATGGCCATGATCGCTGCCTCCATGCCCCCTGACAGTACCCTCTTGTGATCGCTGCTTCTGTTCTCCACTCCCTCCTGAGATTGCCGCCTCAATTACCACATTCAATTTTCCGCTCCTTCCTGCGCCCACTGCTCCCTCCCACCAATTCACACTACTTGCTGCTCGTTCCCTCTGTTTTCTCCTATGGCCGACTGGTTGTCCTTCCTTCTGGCTGCTCGCTCCCCACCTCCCAGAGAAGTGGCAGATTGGGAGGGGGTGGAGGGGGAATGAGTGGGATGCTAGCGGTGAGGTGGGAAGTGAGCGGTGGGATGGATTGGTGACCGGTAGGGAGTGGTGAAATGGAGCAACGAGCAGGCGGGCATGGGAGAGAACGACAGGAGGGAGCGGGGAAGAGAAGCGGCTATTGAGGCCGCTTTCCATGGAGACTGCCATCCCTTTGTGTGACAACGTATTTGCTTGTATTAGCACTGACAAGCCGGCAAGGATGAATACGTTCTGCACATATGTTCGCACCGCAGTGATGATGATGGTGCTTGGCTGAGTTGTCAGGAGACACTCTATTAGAAATATGCTGGGAGCGATTTTCCCTAAATATTTTAGGCTCTCAAGAGTTTTTGAGATATCAAGATGGGGGTTGTGAGCTGCAATGCTGGTTTAGCCCGTGTTTAGGGCAAGATGGCAGCTTGGTAAAAGAGTTGAACTGCACACTAGGAACAGCCACCTGGAGAATCATTAATGGTCTCATTTGCAGTTAAGTTGCCTGTGAGCACCCATTGAAAAGTCTTCACGGTATTATGGCTAGTACTTCAACAAACGGCCTCTCTGAATAACACCTAATTGAACAGTGGCAAACAAGCCATTGCTGAGGATTTTGAACACTACTTAAAGGCATTCTCAGCTTTCACTGTTCACATGCTGCTGGAGGTTTGAAGAGCACTTTTGAGATATTTCAGGAGATTTTCTGGGATAGTTTGTCAAGACTGCAACACTCTAGCAACATTTATTCGGAAATTTTCTGAGGACTTCACAGAGTGAGTGCTGTGCTACTCTACTTTATTGGAGTCAACAGGAGAAAGGGAGTGCTTAATCATGTGCACCTTGTTAGGGGTCCCCTTTGTTCTGGAGGAGGAATGGGAGGAGGTCTGACAGCACCAGCTGCTTCAGGAGAGAGGGACAGGAAAGTGACGTGGACGCCTCCCCCTTGCAGGACATCCCTCCTCCTCTGTACCTTCTCCACCAGGACCTCCAGTGCCTCCTCCAAGAAAGTGTGTGTCCTATTGCTTATTCCTTGAGCTACCCTGAAATATGCAATCGTGTGTCAGCCAATGCACATCACAGTTTCAGTGGAAATGGGTGTTTGGAGTCTCTGTTTACGCAAGAACACAAGACATAGGAGCAGGAGTAGACCATACGGCCTATCAAGACTGCTTCGCCATTCAAAATGATCATGGCCGATCTTGGGCTTCAAATCCATTTTCCCACCCACTTGCCATATCCGTTGATTCCCTGGGAGACCAAAAATCTGTCTATTCCAGTCTTAAATGTATTCAATGATGGAGCATCCACAACACTCTGCGGTAGAGAATTCCAAAGATTCACAACTCTTTGAGTGTAGTAATTTCTCCTCATCTCAGCCCTAAACGATTGGCCCCTTATCCCGAGACAGTTTTACATTCCCTGACCAGTGGAAACAATCTCTCAGTGTCTACCCTATCAAGCCCTTACAGAATCTTGTACATTTCAATGAGATCGCCCCTCATTCTTCTAAACTCCAGAAAATATAGGCCCAATTTACTCAGCCTCTCATTATAGGTCAAAGGCCTCATCCCAGGGACCAATTTAGTGAATCTTGGCTTACCACCTCCAATGCAAGTGCATCCTTTCTTAAATGTGGAGACCAAAACTGCACACAGTTAAATAGATGTGGTCTCACCAAAACCTTGTACATTAGCAGCAAGACTTCTTTATTCCTGTGCTCCAAACCTCTTGCAATAAAGACCAACAGGCCATTTGCTTTCCTAATTGCTTGCTGTACCGAGAATCATAGAACGTTTAAAGGCAGAGAAAGAGGCCACTTGGCCCATCATGTCTTCACCGGCTGAAAAACGAACCACCCAGCCTAATCCCACTTTCCAGCATGTGGTCCATAGCCCTGCAGGTTACGGCACTTGAGGTGCATATACAGACACCTTTTAAATGTGTTAAGGGTTTCTGCCTCTACTACCCTTACAGGCAGTGAGTTGCAGATCCCTACCACCCTCTGGGTGAAAAAAAATCCTCACCTCCCTTCTAATTATTCTACCAATCACTTTAAATCTATGCCCCGAGTCACTGCTCTCTCTGCTAAGGTAAATAGGCTCTATCCATCCACTCTACCCAGGCCCTCACAATTTTGTACATCTCAATCAAATCTCCCCTCAGTCTCCTCTGTTCCAAGGAGAACAACCCCAGCCTATCCGATCTTTCCTCATAGATGCATTTTTCCAGTCTTGGGAGCATCCTCATAAATCTCCTCTCTACCCTCTTTAGTGCAATTACATCCTTTCTGTAATGAGGTAACCATAACTACACATAGTATTCAAGTTGTGGCCTAACTAATGATTTATCCAGTTCCAGCAGGGAGGTTATGCACTTGTATACCTCGGCTAATAAAGGAAAGGATTCCATATGCCGCCTTAATCACCTTATCGACCTGTCGTGCTACCTTCAGGGATCTGTGGACATTCACTCCGCGGTCCCTCATTTCCTCTACACCTTTCAGTATTCTCTATTTAATTGTGGATTCCTTCACCTTGTTTGACATCCCCAAATGCATCACCTCACACCCCTCTGGGTTGAATTCCATTTGCCACTTTTCTGCCCACCTGACCAGTCCATTGATATCTTCCTGCAATCTATAGTTAGCCTCCTCACTGTCAACCACACGGCCAATATTTGTGTCGTCTGCAAACTTCTTCATCATGCCCCTTATATCCAAATCGTTAATATATACCACAAAAAGCAGGAGACCCAGTACTGAGCCCTGTGGAATGCCACTGGAAACAGCCTTCCAGTTGCAAAAACACCCTTTTGTTTCCTGCCACTGAGCCAATTTTGTATCCAGCTTGCTAAATTCCTTTGGACTCCATGGGCTTTTATTTTTTTAACCAATCTGCCATATGGGACCTTGTCAAAAGCCTTGCTAAAATCCATGAGGACCACATCAACTGCACTACCCTCATCAATTCTCCTTGCAACTTCTTCAAAAAATTAAATGAAGTTAGTCAGACGCGATCTTCCCTTAATGAATCCATGCTGACTATCCTCGATTAATCCGTGCTCTTCTAAGTGACGGTTTATCCTGTCTCTCAGAATTGATTCCAATAATTTGCCCACTACTGAGGTTAGACTGACTGGCCTGTAATTATTTGGTCTATGCCTCCCTCCTTCCCATTTTAAACAGAGGTACAACGTTATCAGTCCTCCAATCCTCTGGCACCACACCTGAATCCAGCAAAGACTGAAAAATGATGGTCAGAGCATCCACTACTTCCTCTCTGGCTTTTTTTTTAACAGCCTGGGGGTTCATTTCGTCTGGCCGTGGTGATTTATCAACTTTCAAGGATGCTAATCCCAATGATACTTCCACTCTCTCTATGTTTATCATAGTCAATACTTCACACTCCTCCTCCTTAACAGCAATATCTGCATCGACCCCCTCTTTTCTGAAGATAGGCACCAAGTAATCGTTAAGAATCATACCAACATCTTCCGCCCCTACACATAGGTTACCTTTTTGGTCTTTTATGGGCCCTACTCTTTCCTTAGTTATCCTCTTACTCTTAATGTATTGATAAAACATCTTTGGGTTCACCTTAACTTTGCTTGCCCATATTCTTTCATGCCCTCTCTTTGCTATCCTAATTTCCTTTTTGATTTCACCCCACCACTTTCTGTAGTATTAAGTTCTTGGTGTCGGACATAAGCTTTCCTTTTCTGCCCTGTAAGCTCCTCGACATCCAGGAGGCTGTAGATTTGGATGTCCCACCATTTCTCTCTGTGGGAACATGTTTACTCTGGACCCCATGAATCCCCCCTTTGAATGCCTGCCACTGTTCTGACACTAATTTACCTTCAAGCAGCTGTTTCCAGTCCACTTTCACTAAATCACTCCTCAGCTCCGGCAATAGTACTGAAGACCCATACTCCAGAACTTGCCATGCCCCTAGCCAAGCTGTTCCAGTACAGCTACAACACTGGCATCTACCCTGCAATGAGGAAAATTGCCCAAGTATGTCCTGTACACAAAAACCAGGACAAGTCCAACCCAGCCAATTACTGCCCCATCAGCCTACTCAATCATCAGTAAAGTGATGGAAGGTGTCATCGACAGTGCTATCAAGCTGCACTTGCTTAGCAATAACCTGCTCAGTGATGCTCAGTTTGGGTTCCGCCAGGGCCACTCAGCTCCTGACCTCATTACAGCCTTGGTTTAAACATGGACAAAAGAGGTGAACTCAAGAGTGACTGCCCTTGACATCAAAGCAGCATTTGACCGAGTATGGCATCAAGGAGCCCTAGTAAAACTAAGGTCAATGGGAATCAGGGGCAAAACCCTCCGCTGGCTGGAGTCACACTTAGCACAAAGGAAGATGGTTGTGGTTGTTAGAGGTCAATCATCTGAGCTCCAGGACATCACTGCAGGAGTTCCTCAGGGTAGTGTCCCAGGCCCAACCATCTTCAGCTGCTTCATCAGTGACCTTTCCTTTAATCATAAGGTCAGAAATGAGGATGTTCGCTGATGATTGCACATTGTTCAGCACCATTCATGACTCCTCAGATACTGAAGCAGTCCATGCAGAAATGCAGCAAGACCTGGACAATATCCAGGCTTGGGCTGATAAGTGGCAAGTAACATTCGTGCCACACAAGTGCCAGGCAATGACTATCTCCAACAAGAGAGAATCTAACATCTCCCTTTGACATTCAAGGGCATTACCATCGCTGAATCTCCCACTATCAACATCCTAGGGGCTACCATTGACCAGAAACTAAACTGGAGTAGCCATATAAATACCGTGGCTACAAGAGCACGTCAGAGGCTAGGAATTCTGCGGCGAGTAACTCACCTCCTGACTCCCCAAAGCCTGTCCACCATCGACAAGGCACAAGTCAGAAGTGTGATGGAATACTCTCCACTTGCCTGGATGGGTGCAGCTCCAACAACACTCAAGAAGCTCGACACTATCCAGGACAAAGCAGCCTGCTTGATTGGCACCCCATCTACAAACATTCACTCCCTCCATCACCGATGCACAGTGGCAGCAGTGTGTACCATCTACAAGATGCACTGCAGCAATGCACCAAGGCTCCTTCGAGATCACCTTCCAAACCCGTGACCTCTACCAACTAGAAGGACGAGGACAGCAAATGCATGGGAACACCACCACCTGCAAATTCCCCTCCAAGTCATGCACCATCCTGACTTGGAACTATATCGCCGTTCCTTCACTGTCGCTGGGTCAAAATCCTGGAACTCCCTTCCTAACAGCACTATGGGTGTACCTCCCCACATGCGGTTCAAGAAGGCAGCTCACCACCACCTTCTCAAGGGCAATTAGGGATGGGCAATAAATGCGGGCCTGGCCAGTGACGCTCACATCCCATGAATTAATAAAAAAACTTCGTAAATTTGGCCTTGCCCCAATTGCGAACTCTAATTCCTGTTCTATCTTTGTCCTTTTCCATAATATGTTAATACTAACTGAATTATGAACACTACCACCAAAGTGCTCTCCCACTGCCACTCCTTCCACCTGCCCAGCTTCATTTCCTAAAATGAAGTCCAAAACTGCACCCTCTCGTGTTGGACTTGCTACATACTGGGCAAAAAAGTTCTCCTGAATGCACCTCAAGAATTCTGCTCCCTCAATTCCTTTCACACTAAAACTACCTGAATTAATATTGGTTAAATTTCCCAACTATTACTGTCCTATTGTTTTTACACTTCTCAGAGATTTTCCTACATATTTGCTCTTCTGTCTCCATCTGACAGTATGGGGGTCTATAGTACACTCCCAGCAGTGTGACTGCCCCTTTTTTGTTCCTTAGCACATTCCATATGGCCTCATTTGATAATTCTTCCAACATATCAACAGCTGTAATTGTTTCTTTAACAAAATTGCCACCCCCCCCCCCCCCACTCCTTTTGTATCCCCCTTCCCATATCTCATCTGAAAACCCTGTACAGGGAACATTGAGCTGCCGTTCCTGTCCCTCCTTAAGCCATGTTTCTTTAATACCTATGATATCATACTGCCACATCTCTATTTGTGCCCTCAGCTCGTCTGCGTTATTTGCTATACTCCTTGCATTGAAGCAGATAACCTTGAGCACTGCCAAACTCTGCATTTTCTAACTTTTGTTTCCTCTGCCTTCCAGACTCATCCACTATTTTTCTGCCTTCCATTTTCATTTCTGATTTTGTCCTATCTAAATCTACCCTCAGGTCCCCATCCCCTTGCCAAACTAGTTTAAAGCCTCCCCAACAGCACTAGCAAAATGTCCCACAAGGAACTCAGTCCCACTCTGTTCAGGTGCAACCTGTCTGGCCTGTACAGGTCCCATCTCCCCCAGAGCTAATCCCAATGTCCCAAGAATCTAAAGCCCTCCCTCCTGCACCAACTTTCCACATTCATCTGTCTTATCCTCCTATTCCTGTACTCAGTTGCGCGTGGCACTGGGAGTAATCCAGAGATTACTACTTTGGAGATCCTGCTTGCTAATTTTCTCTCTAGCTCCCTAACTTCTGACTGCAGGACCACATCTCTCTTTCCACCTATGTCGTTAGTTCCGATGCGGAGCACAACAGCTGGCTATTCACCCTCCCCCCTCAGAATGCTCTGTAGTGGCTCAGTGACATCATTGTCTGTGGCACCAGGGAGCCAACACACCATCCTGGAATCACATTTGTTGCCACATCTGCTCATCTAACTAACAGGGGAGGTGGTGACATAGTGATAATGTCACTGGTCTAGGAATCCAGAGCCCAGGCTAATGCTGTGGGGACAGGGCAGATGGTGAAATTTGAATCAAATTAATAAATCTGGTATTAAAAGCTAGTCTAATGGTGATCATGATACCATTGTTTATTTTTGTGAAAACCCTCTGGTTCACGAATGTCCTTTAGGGAAGGAATCTTCTGTCCTTACCTGGTCTGGCCTACATGTGACTCCAGACCCACAGCAATGTAGTTGACTCTTAAAATGCCCACTGAAATGGCCCAGCAAGCCACTCAGTTCAAGGGTAATTAGGGATGGGCAATAAATGTTGGCCTAGTCAGCAACTCCCACAAAACAAATTTTAAAAAATCACATCACTATGGCTCTTCCAGTCTTCCTTATACCACCCCCACCCCCTCCTGGCCGTGCAGCTGAGCTACCCGTGGTACCATCGACTTGGTTCTGGCTGCGCTCCTCAGATAAACCATCACTCTCATCAGTATTTATCGGTTGGAGAGTGAGACGCATTCAGGGGACTCCTGTCTGGTCCTTTTTGACTGCGTTTTGGTCACCCATTCCCTCTTTCCCTGCATATAGACCACATTTATAAATGTGTTATCCATATCAGAAGGCTTTCGATAAAGTCCCACATAAGAGATTAGCATGCAAAATTAAAGCACATGGAATTGGGGCTAAGGTACTGACATGGATAGAGAATTGGTTGGCAGACAGGAAACAAAGAGTAGGAATAAACAGGTCTTTTTCCGAGTGGCAGGCAGTGATTAGTGGGGTACCGCAGGGATCAGTGCTAGGACCCCAGATATTCACAATATATATTAATGATATAGATGAGGGAATTAAATTTAATATATCTGAGTTTGCAGATGACTCAAAGCTGAGTGGGAGTGTGAGCTGTGAGGAGGATGCTTGAGAAGCTCCAGTGTGATTTGGACAGGTTGAGTGAGTGGGCAAAAACATGGCACATGCAGTATAATGTGGATAAATGTGAGGTTATCCACTTTGGTGGCAAAAACAGAAAGGCAGATTATTATCTGAACGGCGATAGATTGGGAAAGGGGGAGGTACAGCGAGACCTGGGTGTCCTTGTGCACCAGTCGCTGAAAGTAAGCATGCAGGTACAGCAGGCAGCTAAGAAGGCAAATGGTATGTTGGCCTTCATAGGGAGAGGATTCAAGTACAGGAGCAAAGATGTCTTGCTGCAATTATACAAGGCCTTGGTGAGACCCCATCTGGAGTATTGTGTGTAGTTTTGGTCTCCTTATCTGAAGAAGGATGTTCTTGCCATGGAGGGAGTGCAGCGAAGGTTCACCAGACTGTTTCCTGGGATGGCAGGACTGATGTATGAAGAGAAATTGGGTCAATTAGGTTTGTATTCGCTAGAGTTTAGAAGAATGAGAGGGGATCTCATAGAAACCTATAAAATTCTAACAGGACTGGACAGACTAGATGCAGGAAGAATGTTCCTGATGGCGGAGGAGTCCAGGACCAGGTGTCACAGTCTAAGGATAAGGGGTAAGCCATTTAGGTCTGAGATGAGGAGGGATTTCTTCACCCAGAGAGTGGTGAACCTGTGGAATTCTCTACCACGGAAAGCAATTGAGGCCAAATCATTAAATATATTCAAGAAAGAGTTGTATATAGTTCTTAGGGCTAAAGGGATCAAGGGATACGGGGAGAAGCCGGACAGGTGGTTGATGTGTTGGTGGGGTAGCATTTTGGTGATACCACAACATGGTACAATTTAAGCTTGTTATGGAGAAAGAAATAGACAAGTTGCAAAAAAAGGTTTTGGATTGGGGGAGCGCGAATTTTAGTAAAATAAGGCAGGATCTGGCCAAGGTAGACTGGAAAGAGTTACTTGTCGGGAAATCTACAGAAGAGCAGTGGGGGGCATTCGAAAAGGAAATGGGGTGGGTACTGGCCCAACATGTTCCCTCCAGGGGAATAGGTAGGAGTAACAAGCCCAGAGAACCATGGATGACCAGAAACATTCAGGGAACGATGCGATTGAATGAGAGGCTTTTAGCAAATACAAGGAGAGCAAATCAACAGAAGGATTAGTTGAGTACAGAAAGTGTAGGATGGAGCTTAAGAACGCAATTAGGAGAGCAAAGAGGGGATATGAGAAAGCGCTGGCTGGTAAAAGTAGGGAAAATCCCAGGATATTGCATAATTATATCAATGGGAAGAGGATAACCAGGGAAAGAGTAGGACCCATTAGGGACCAAGGGGAAAATCTGTGGGTGGAGCCAGAGGACATTGGTAGGGTGTTGAATGAATACTTCACATCTGTCTTCACCCAAGAGAATGAGGATGTAGATATGGAACTCAGAGAGAGAGACTGTGAGGTCCTTGAGCAAATTGTCAGAGGGAGTGACAAGGTATTGGAGGTTTTGGCAGGCTTAAAAGTGGACAAATCTTCAGGTCTGGATGATTTAGAATTAGAATTAGAACATTACAGCGCAGTACAGGCCCTTCAGCCCTCGATGTTGCGCCGACCTGTGAAACCATCTGACCTACGCTATTCCATTTTCATCCATATGTCTATCCAATGACCACTTAAATGCCCTTAAAGTTGGCGAGTCTACTACTGTTGCAGGCAGGGCGTTCCACGCCCCTACTACTCTCTGAGTAAAGAAACTACCTCTGACATCTGTCCTATATCTATCACCCCTCAACTTAAAGCTATGTCCCCTCGTGTTTGCCATCACCATCCGAGGAAAAAGACTCTCACTATCCACCCTATCTAACCCTCTGATTATCTTATATGTCTCTATTAAGTCACCTCTCCTCCTCCTTCTCTCCAACGAAAACAACCTCAAGTCCCTCAGCCTTTCCTCGTAAGACCTTCCCTCCATACCAGGCAACATCCTAGTAAATCTCCTCTGCACCCTTTCCATAGCTTCCACATCCTTCCTATAATGCGGTGACCAGAACTGCACGCAATACTCCAGGTGCGGTCTCACCAGAGTTTTGTACAGCTGCAGCATGACCCCGTGGCTCCGAAACTCGATCCCCCTACTAATAAAAGCTAACCCACCATATGCCTTCTTAACAGCCCTATTAACCTGGGTAGCAACTTTCAGGGATTTATGCACCTGGACACCAAGATCTCTCTGTTCATCAACACTACCAAGAATCTTCCCATTAGCCCAGTACTCTGCATTCCTGTTACTCCTTTCAAAGTGAATCACCTCGCACTTTTCCGCATTAAACTCCATTTGCCATCTCTCAGCCCAGCTCTGCAGCCTATCTATGTCCCTCTGTACCCTACAACATCCTTCGGCACTATCCACAACTCCACCAACCTTAGTGTCATCTGCAAATTTACTAACCCACCCTTCGACACCCTCTTCCAGGTCGTTTATAAAAATGACAAACAGCAGTGGCCCCAAAACAGATCCTTGCGGTACACCACTAGTAACTAAACTCCAGGATGAACATTTGCCATCAACCACCACCCTCTGTCTTCTTTCAGCCAGCCAATTTCTGATCCAAAGCTCTAAATCACCTTCAACCCCATACTTCCGTATTTTCTGCAATAGCCTACCATGGGGAACCTTATCAAACGCCTTACTGAAATCCATATACACCACATCCACTGCTTTACCCTCATCCACCTGTTTGGTCACCTTCTCGAAAAACTCAATAAGGTTTGTGAGGCACAACCTACCCGTCACAAAACCGTGCTGACTATCGCTAATGATATTTGTGTCCCAGGATGCTGTGGGAGGCGAGGGTGGAGATTGCACGGGCTCTGACCCAAATTTTTAATTCCTCTCTGGCCACGGGGGAGGTGCCAGAGGACTGGAGAACAGCTAATGTGTTCCCACTATTTAAGAAAGGTTATAGAGATAAGCCAGGGAACAACAGACCAGTGAGTCTCATGTCAGTGGTAGGGAAACTATTGGAGAAAATTCTGAAGGAGAGAATCTATCTCCACTTGGAGAGGCAAAATTTGATTAGGAATAGTCAGCATGGCTTTGGCAGAGGGAGGTCATGCCTAACAAATCTGATTGAATTTTTTGAGCATGTGACCAGGTGTGTAGATGAGGGTAGTGCAGTTGATGTAGTTTACATGGATTTCAGCAAAGCCTTTGACAAGGTCCCACATGGGAGACTTATCAAGAAAGCAAATGCACATGGGATACAAGGTAACTTGATAAGGTGGATTCAAAATTGGCTTCGCTGCAGGAGACAGAGAGTGATGACAGATGGCTGTTTTAGTGACTGGAAGCCAGTGTCCAGTGGCGTACCACAGGGATCTGTGCTGGGTCCCCTATTATTTGTCATTTATATAAACGACATAGATGACTATGTGGGGGGTAGGTTCGGTAAGTTCGCGGATGACACAAAGATTGGCCGAGTGGTTAACAGTGAGGTTGAGTGTCTTGGGTTCCAGGAAGATATAGACGGGATGGTCAAATGGGCAGAAAAGTGGCAGATGGAATTTAACCCTGAAAAGTGTGAGGTGATACACTTTGGAAGGAGTAATGTGACATGGAAGTATTCAATGAATGGCCTGACACTGACAAGTTCTGAGGAACAACGGGACCTTGGCGTGTTTGTCCATAGATCTCTGAAGGCAGAAGGGCAGGTTAATAGGCTGGTGAAAAAGGCATATGGGACACTTGCCTTTATCAATCGAGGCATAGATTACAAAAGCAGGGAGGTCATGTTGGAGTTGTATAGAACTTTGGTAAGGCCACAGCTGGAGTACTGTGTGCAATTCTGGTTGCCACATTATAGGAAGGATGTGATTGCACTGGAGGGGGTGCAGAGGCGATTCACCAGGATGTTGCCTGGGATGGAATATTTAAGCTATGAAGAGAGGTTGGATAGGGTTGGGTTGTTTTCGCTGGAGCAGAGAAGAGTGAGGGGTGACCTGATCGAGATATACAAGATTATGAGGGGCAAGGACAGGGTGCATAGGGAGCAGCTGTTCCCCTTAGTTGAAGGGTCAGTTACGAGGGGTCACAAGTTTAAGGTGAAGGGCGGGAGGTTTAAGGGGGATTTGAGGAAGAACTTTTTTACCCAGAGGGTGGTGACGGTCTGGAATTCCCTGCCTGGGAGGGTGGTAGAGGCGGGTTGCCTCACATCCTTTAAAAAGTACCTGGATGAGCACTTGGCATGTCATAATATTCAAGGCTATGAGCCAAGTGCTGGCAAATGGGATTAGGTAGACAGGTCAGGTGTTTTAATGCATTGGTGCAGACTCGATGGGCTGAAGGGCCTCTTCTGCACTTTATTATTCTGTGATTCTCTGTGATTCTGAGAAAGCGGGAACAGGGTACTGAGTTTGGATGATCAGCCATGATCGTATTGAATGGCAGTGCAGGCTCGAAGGGCCGAATGGGCTACTCCTGCTCCTATTTTTCTATGTTTCTATGTAGCTCTCAACCTCACAGATACACTGCCGTGACGTCAGTTGCTGCTCAGGTTCCACAACCTGGAGCTCAAGCTGCTGCAACTGACGATACTTCCTGCACATATCGTTACCTAGTGCCCAGAAAGTGTCCTGGAGTTCCCACATCGCACAGGATATACACTCCAGAGGTCAGAGAAGCCCTGCCATTCCTCTATTAAATTATAAACCCTGCTACTACAAGTGCAGGGTTACAGGGAGAAGGCGGGGGATGGCACTAGATGAATTGCTCTTTTGTGGAGCCAGTGCAGACATGATGGGCCAAATGGCCTCTTTCTGCGCTGTAACAATTCTGTGATTCTGTGAAGTAAACCCTCCTACTGCAAATAAACCCTGCTACTAATGAATACCTCGAGTTGAGAAGTTAAAAAAAGAAAAAAATACCAAAAACTCTCACTATGCAACCACTTACCTCATTCCCTCTGATGTCACACTTGATTTTTCTTAGAACACTGTCAGTCAGCTCAAATCCCGCAGACTGGTTAGCTCCCTCACAGGCCTGCTCTTTGTCCTTCTGTAAAGACTGCAGTGGTTCAAGAAGGCAGGTCACCATCACGTTCTCAATGGCAATTAGAGATGGGCAATAAAATGCTGGCTTTGCCAGCGACGCTGGTATCCCATGAACAAATAAAAAAGAATTGTGTTAATTGAATTAAATTTAATTTTCTTAATTAATTTATAGTTCCCCTCTTCACCAAACCCCCTCACTCACCAATCACCATCTTCACACTGTGTGCACTCAAGCAGCTCTCAGTACCTGCATGCTAATTTTCTTTCTTTCTTGTACAAGCACACCCAAGTCTCTTTGAACAGCAACACTTACAAGTTTCACATCATTTAAAAAATATTCTGCTTTTCTATTCTTACAACCAAAGTGAATAACTTCATACTTCCTTATATATTACTCCATCTGCCATCTTATTGCCCACTCACTTAACGTGTCTATATCTCTTTGTAGTCTCCCTGTGTCCTCCCCACAGCTTACCTTTCCACCTACCTTTGTATCATCAGCAAAGTTAGATACATTACTCTCTGTCCCTTCATTCATGTCATTAATATAGATTGTAAATAGCTGAGGCTCCAGCACTGATTCTTGCAACACTGCACTATTCACTGCTTGCCAACTTGAAAATGCCCCATTCATGCCCACTCATTGCTTCCTGTCTGTTAACCAATCCTCTATCCATGTTAATACAATACCCCTAACTTGATGAGCCTTTATCTTCTCTATTAACCTTTTGTGTGGCACCTGATCAAATGCCTTTGGAAATCCAGGTATACTGCATCTACCAGTTCCCCTTTATCTGCCCTACCAATTACATCCTCAAAAAACTCTAATAAATTTGTCAAACAGGATTTCCTTTTAGTAAAACCTTATTGACTTGTTCTAATCATACTGTGCTTTTCTAATTGCATTGTTAAGACTCCTTAATAATACATTCCAGTATTTTGCCAACGACTGATGTTAGTCTAACTGGCCTGTAGTTCACTGTTTTCTCTCTCCCTCCTTTCTTGAAAAGCAGTGTAACATTTGCCAACTTCCAATCTGATGGGACTGTCCCCAAATCTAAGGAATTTTGGAAAATCATAGCTAGCGCATCCACTATCCCTGCAGCTATCTCTTTTAGAACTTGAGTGTGAAGGCCATCAGGTCCTGGGGATTTATCGGATTGTAGTCCCTTATGTTTCTCCAATACCTTTTCTGTGCTGATATTAATTTCCTTAATTTCTGCACTCTTTTTAGCCCCTGCGCTACTGTTTATTTCTGGTATGAAACTTGTGTCTTGTACTGTGAAAACAGATACAAAATATTTGTACAATGCCTCTGCTATTTTCCCATTCCCCATGATAATTTGTCCTGTCTCTGTTACTAAGGGACCAATGTTTATTTTAGCTACTCTCTTTATATGCCTATAAAATCTCTTACAATCTTTTTTTTAATATTACCGCCTAGTTTACTCTCATTCTATTTTTTTCCTTTTTTATCAACTTTTTGGTGGCCCTTTACTGGTTTCTAAAACACTCCCAATCCTCAAACTTGCTATAATAAAAGCAAAATACTGCGGATGCTGGAAATCTGACATAAAAACAAGAAATGCTGGAACCACTCAGCATGTCTGGCAGCATCTGTGGAAAGAGAAGCAGAGTTAACGTTTCGGGTCAGTGATCTGCTGAGTGGTTCCAGCATTTCTTGTTTTTACCTCAAACTTGCTACTCTTCTCTGCAATATTGTAATCTTTTAATCTAATACTATTCTTAACTTCCTGAGTGAGCCACGGATGGATCTTCCTTGCTGAGTTTTTGTTTTTCAAAGGAATGTATTTTTGTTTAACATTTTGAATTGTTTCTTTAAAGGTCTCCCACAGTTCATTTACTGCCATACCTTTTAGTCTATTTACCCAAATTACCTTAGCCACTTCTCCCCTCATGCCTATGTAATTCGTTTTGCTTAAGTTTAAGATTCTTGTTTGTGATTGGAGTATGGCACTTTCAAACTAAACATGGAATTCAATGGTATTATGATCACTATTTCCAAGTGGATCTTTTACTATGAAATTGCTAATTTACCCTGCTTCATTACACAATACTAGATCTAAGATAGATTTATCCCTAGTCAGTTCCACAATGCATTGCTCCAAGAAACTGCACCAAAAACATTCTACAAAGTTTTAGTTTTACTTTTAGAGATACAGCACTGAAACAGGCCCTTCGGCCCACTGAGTCTGTGCCGACCATCAACCACCCATTTATACTAATCCTACACTAATTCCATATTCCTACCACATCCCCACCTGTCCCTATATTTCCCTACCACCTACCTATACTAGTGGCAATTTATAATGGTCAATTAACCTATCAACATGCAAGTCTTTGGCATGTGGGAGGAAACCGGAGCACCCGGAGGAAACCCACGCAGACACAGGGAGAACTTGCAAACTCCACACAAGCAGTACCCAGAATTGAACCCGGGTCGCTGGAGCTGTGAGGCTGCGGTGCTAACCACTGCGCCACTGTGCCGCCCAACTCATCTTCTGGACCACTTTTGCCAACTTCATTGCCCCAGTCTATATGAAGATTAAATTCCCCCACAATTATTACATTGCCTTTGTTATAAGCCCCAATAATTTTTGTTTAATTATCTGTCCAATGGTATAAGCACTGTTAGGGGGCCTATAAACTACTCCCACCAGTATTTTCTGATTCTTGCTATTCCTAGTTTCCACTCACACTGATTCTACTTCATGATCTTCTGAGGCCAGATTTAGTGCTAAACCTGCAGGTGTTTGTTAGTGCCTCCAGGCAAGTAGAAATCATTGTAAACAGCAATTAGGTCCAAAACTGCATGCTAAAATCGGACTTTCAAACTGGCATGTCTTATTAATAAAACACCATTTACTGCATGTTTCACCCTTTCAGCAAAATAACTCGCGCTATGTCAGGCACCAGGATGTGTGCTTTTCCAGTTTAAAAAGATGCTGTTCCACAGGCACTAGGATACTCTCCACTCTTCAATAATAGAAAATTCAATACGGCTGAACTTCTCCACTGGGGAAGAAATCCTGCCACCAGGACCAAAAGTGGGAGCTGACACTGCGCCGGCGGGCAGCATTTTACCAGCGGCGGCCAATTAAGAGGCTGCTACTGAGACTACTGTCCAATTCAGAACTGCAGCCCACCTCCCAGAGGGCCTGCAACTCGGCAGCCTCAGCAGCGCAAATATTGGAGATGGCCACTGCTGAAGCTGCAAGACGAACAAGAGGACACTTCCATGGCAAGACGAGCTCGAAGACAAGGCAATTTTTTTTAACAGGTTGAATCAGGCAGGCCCCGGTGATTGGGGGAAGCAGGGAGTGTCGCACCTTCAACTGGCAGCAGCGAAGTCGCAGGGGAGCCATTGACATGGACCATAAAGGAGGGCATCCCCTCCAGGAATCTGCTGGGAGACAGCCAGGGTTTACCTTGCAGTCTTCCCACATGGCAGCGGCCCCTCCTGATGCCGGTAAAATGCAGGCCAAGGTGGGAGGTGCCCTTAATTGGGCACTGAATTGCTTTAATTGGGCAGCCATGCTGCTGAGGTTCCCGCCACTGGTAAACTGCCATGGCGGCAGTAAGACATTGGGCTTCTCTCCTGATGCCTTCCACTGCCATTTACCAGCTGTCCTGCCTCCCAGCCTGTCTCCAGAGGGCTGGTAAAATTCAGCCCATGAAGTCTAAGTTATAACTTCAGCTCTATTGTGGAAATATTGTGGCTTTGTTATTAAATGTTTATTTTAGTATCCTTTAGCTAATAGACAGTAAGTGATCTTGGGAGATAGAATTCAACATTTAGATTAAATATTCCAATTTCAAATTAAACATTTGGTTATTTATGAAATTGAAAGTATCATATGTTCTGCTTTTACTGTACTTCATCTTGTCAATTGTACTGTGGAACGTTGCACACCATCAATTGATATTTTGCTACAAAATAAAACAAAAAGATTTGGTGTATGTAAAAATGCCCTTGAGTGCAATGTTGCACAAATAGCAAGGTAATAGTTCCATTCGTTGCATAATATCAGAAACACTCAATCCTTTTTGCAAATACATTTCATCCTTTTACATTTTTCACCAGGTCCTGAAGTATGTTGTCTTTATATCACAGAAAACCGAAGCTAGGACATGAGACGATCAATCTTTGTACTTGTTCCATACAATTGGGTTCCAATAAATATTTACTTGTCTCATTGATGGTTATACATCACAGTTGTTAATATTCTGTTAAAATTCTTAATTTAAATGAACATACGTGCAAAACTAGAAAATCAGCAAAGGTTAACCAGCAACATAAAATAAAATGAAAATCTTAAATGAACTGTTAACTCAAATACAGCCCTGAGTATTGGCCAACCTGTGAAAACAATCAGTTAAACATGCTAATTATTATCAGCAGATGTTGACAATTGGACACAACACTGAAATGCTGACTATTTATATATATATATATATATATATATATATATATATATATATATACCATTCAAAATGGTAGTGAAAACATTCTAAAACAATAGGGCCCATTGATCCTGCCATGGATGCTTAGAAAGCACTACCTCCTCCACAGCTGACTCACTTTTATTTCTCTACAGTGAGACAAAATCTTGCTCTCCAGTTAGAGTAAGCACATGGAACAGTCCAGTTACTGTCCATAGCCAATACTGAATTAGTTGAAATAAAAACAAGAAATGCTGGAACCACTCAGCAGGTCTGGCAGCATCTGTGGAAAGATTAGCAGAGTTAACGTTTCGGGTCAGTGACCCTTCTTCGGAACTGACAAATTATTAAAAATGTCACAGGTTATAAGCAAGTGAGGTGGGGGTGGGGCAAGAGATAACAAAGGAGAAGGTGCAGATTGGACGAGGCCACATAGCTGACCAAAAGGTCATGGAGCATAGGCAAACAACATGTTAATGGTGTGTTGAAAGACAAAGCATTAGTACAGAAAAGGTGTTAACGGACTGAATATTGAACAGCAGCAAGTGCAAACATGAAAAAAACAGTGGGTAAGCAAACTGAACAAACAAAGATGAAATGAAATAAATGCAAAAAAAAAGGTTGTAAAAAATGTAAAAAAAGAAGAAAAACGATAAAACAACTAAAAATGAAAGTAAAATGGGGGGCTGATATGCTCTGAAATTATTGAACTCAATGTTCAGTCCGGCAGGCTGTAGTGTGCCTAATCGGTAGATGAGATGCTGTTCCTCGAGCTTGCGTTGATGTTCACTGGAACACTGCAGCAATCCCAGGACAGAGATGTGAGCATGAGAGCAGGGGGGAGTGTTGAAATGGCAAGCAACCGGAAGCTCAGGGTCCTGCTTGCGGACTGAGCGGAGATGTTCCGCAAAGCGCTCACCCAGTCTGCGCTTGGTCTCCCCAATGTAGAGGAGACCACACTGTGAGCAGCGAATACAGTATACTACATTGAAAGAAGTACAAGTAAATCGCTGCTTCACCTGAAAGGAGTGTTTGGGGCCTGGGATAGTGAGGAGAGAGGAGGTAAATGGGCAGGTATTACACCTCCTGCGATTGCAAGGGAAGGTGCCCTGGGACGGGGACGAGGTGGTGGGGGTAATGGAGGAGTGGACCAGGGTGTCGCGGAGGGAACGATCCCTTCGGAATGCTGACAGGGGAAGGGAGGGGAAGATGCGACTGGTAGTGGCATCACGCTGGAGGTGGCGAAAATGGCGGAGGATGATCCTTTGGATATGGAGGCTGGTGGGATGAAAAGTGAGGACAAGGGGAACCCTGTCACGGTTCTGGGAGGGAGGGGAAGGGGTGAGGGTAGAGGTGCGGGGAATGGGTCGGACACGGTTGAGGGCCCTGTCAACCACAGTGGGGGGAAATCCTCGGTTGAGGAAAAGGAGGTCATATCAGAAGCACCGTCATGGAAGGTAGCATCATCAGAGCAGATGCGTCGAAGACGGAGAAACTGGGAGAATGGAATAGAGTCCTTACAGGAGGTAGGGTGTGAAGATGTGAAGAAGTGTAGTCGAGGTAGCTGTGGGAGTCGGTGGGCTTATAATGGATATTAGTAGACAACCTATCCCCAGAGATGGAGACAGAGAAGTCGATGAAGGGAAGGGAAGTGTCAGAGATGGACCATGTAAAGGTGAGAGAAGGGTGGAAATTGGAAGCAAAGTTGATTAAGTTTTCCAGTTCGGGGCGGGAGCAGGAAACGGCACCGATACAGTCATCAATGTACCGGAAAAAGAGTTGGGGGAGGGGGCCTGAGTAGGACTGGAACAAAGAATGCTCGACATACCCAACAAAAAGACAGGCATAACTAGGATCCATGCGGGTACTCATATGGACACCTTTTACTTGAAGGAAGTGCATGGAGTTGAAGGAGAAGTTGTTCAGTGTGAGAACAAGTTCAGCCAGGCGGAGGAGGGTGGTGGTGGATGGGGACTGGTTGGGCCTCTGTTCCAGGAAGAAGCGGAGAGCCCTCAAACCATCCTGATGGGGGATGGAGGTGTCGAGCGATTGGACGTCCATAGTGAAGAGGAAGCGGTTGGGACCAAGAAACTGGAAATTGTCAAAATGACGTAGGGCGTCAGAAGAGTCATGGATGTAGGTGGGAAGAGACTGGACCAGCGGAGAAAAGACAGAGTCAAGGTAGGAAGAAATAAGTTCAGTGGGGCAGGAGCAGGCTGACACAATGGGTCTGCCGGGACAGTCCCGTTTGTGGATTTTGGGAAGGAGGTAGAAGCGGGCTGTCCGGGGTTGCGGGACTATGAGGTTGGAAGCTGTAGGGGGAAGATCTCCAGAGGAGATGAGGTCAGTGACCGTCCTATGGACGGTGGCTTGATGTTCGGTGGTGGGGTCATGGTCCAGAGGGAGGTAGGAAGAAGTGTCTGTGAGTTGGCATTGAGCTTCTGCAAGGTAGAGGTTGGTACGCCATACAACAACAGCACTACCCTTCTCTGCAGGTTTGATGACCATGTCGGGGTTAGACCTGAGAGAACAGAGTGCCTCAAGTTTAGAGGGGGACAGGTTGGAGTGAGTGAGGGGGGCAGAGAAATTGAGAGGACCAATGTCTCGCCGACAGTTTTCAATGAAGAGATCAAAAGCGGGTAAGTGGCCAGGGGAGGTGTCCAGGTAGAGAGAGAATGCTGGAGGCGGGTGAATGGGTCTGCTGGTCGGGAAGAGGACTCCTGGTCAAAGAAGTGAGCCCGGAGGCGGAGGCGACGGGAGAAGAGCACAATGTCATGCCGAGCGCGAAATTCATTGAGGTGGGGGCGTAAGGGGATAAAACTGAGACCTTTGCTGAGTGCAGAACGTTCAACATCAGAGAGGGGGAGGTTAGAGGCTATAGTGAATACACGGCAAGGGGTCAGATCAGAAGGGGTGGGGTCAGAGGGAAGTGAAGCGGAAGGAGGATCTGGAGGAGCATTCGTCCCCATCAGCTGCTGGAGCTTGCGTTCCTTGACACCTGAAAGGCAACTGAATTAGTTGATTCTCTCTGAGATGATTGACCTCATTTATCCCGAGGTAAGGGTGGGCTCTTTTTCTGTGCCTCTGCAATTTCTTTAACTCTTTTTCTGCTAATTTTCTCTCTCCTGTTTCTCTAGCAGGATTTGCTGAATTAGGAACATAAGATCGAGGTAGGTCATTCAGCCCCTTGAGCTTGTTCTAGCATTCAGTTAGATCATGGCTGATCAGTACTTCAACTTCATTTACCCACTTTTGATCCATATCCTTTGATACACTTGCCTAATAGAATCTGCTGATCTCAGTGTTGACAATTTCAATTAACCCAGCGTCCACCATCTTATTGGACCAAAACTGTATCAAATAATGTAAACAATGAAGCAAAAAGGGAATTTTAGAGCCAAACAGGAGAGGATGAGATTGTAATTTGGGGCAGCACAGTGGCGCAGTGGTTAGCACCGCAGCCTCACAGCTCCAGTGACCCGGGTTCAGTTCTGGGTACTGCCTGTGCGGAGTTTGCAAGTTCTCCCTGTGTCTGTGTGGGTTTCCGCCGGGTGCTCCGGTTTCCTCCCACAGCCAAAGACTTGCAGGTTGTTAGGTAAATTGGCCATTATAAATTGTCCCTAATGTAGGTAGGTGGTAGGGTACATGGGATTAATGTAGGATTAGTATAAAATGGGTGGTTGTTGGTCGGCACAGACCTGGTGGGCCGAAGAGCCTGTTTCAGCGCTGTATCTCTAAATAAATAAACTACCATTCTGAATTTGAACTCCAGTCTTATTTTTTACTTACATTCAGATATAAAGGGGAGAATTTTATGCTGTGCCCTGCATCTGGTTTGGTGGCAGGGAGAGCATAAAATGGGGTGGGATGGTGACAGTGGGGGATCCTGCCAATTTCCCGCCTCTACCCAAATTATGTCCAGCCTTCCCGCCCCGCTGTCAATTGAGGCCCTTTAGTGGGCAAGTAATGCCCAATTCAGGGCCTCATCCCGCCGCCGCTGGAATTAGACAAGCGGTGAGCGGGCCTGTTGCCAGGCTGGGATCACGGCAGGCAAACTCATGCAGGTTTGCTTGCTGGGGGGTGTGTCCCTCCGTTAAAAAGCACTTAATGCCTGAATGAGGGACCCAACATTGGGAGGGGAGGGGAGTGGGGTGCTTGCTCAGAGCCATCCCCCCCCCCATTCTTGCTGCCGACCCCCCCTACAACCCCGACCCCCCACCCCACGAAACCCCTCCTGTCCTGACTTACCTGCGGCCTGGTTTCAGGACCTTGTTGAGTTAAGTACTGGCAGCAGCCACTGTCTCCGTGGTGGTGCTGCTCAGTTAAAGAGCTGCCAGCCTCTGATTGATCGACAGCTCTCAGCAGCAGGCCTAATTGGAACTCGACCTGGCAGGCCTTCCCCAGAGGATGTGACGTCGTTGGTTGAGACCCCTGTCACCAAGACAAAATACCGGCCAAACAGTCAGTTCTGTGCAATTTTTTTTAAAGAATATCTTAATTTCACAGCACTAATTTAGGCTGTGGGCAAGACTCAGAAGAGATGATCATGCGCAAAATGTTGTTAATACTTTCTATCAGTTTTGCTGTGCTATTAACGTAATTCTACATTTTTCAGTCAGATTAGCACCTCAGAGAAAATATGTTCCTGTATCTTTAACAATATGCTAAGTAGTACAACAGCAACAACAACTTATATTTATATAGTGCCTTTAAAGTAATAAAACATCCCAAGGTGCTTTACAGGAACATTATAAAACAAAGGAGGACACTGAGCAACAGAAGGAGATATTATGTCAGAAGACCAAAGCTTGGTCAAAGAGGTTGGAGGAGTGTCTTAAAGGAGGAAAGTGAAATGGAGAGATGGAGAAGTGTAGGGAGGGTATTCCATAGCTTGGGAACTAGGGAACTGAAGCCACCAATGGTGGGGTGTTTAAAGTCACAGATGCACAGAGGCCAGAATTAGAGGAACACAGATATCTAGGAGGGTTGTCTACATTTTTAAAACCTTAAATCGGGACTAAGATTTTAGGTAACAAGATTCCTAGCATAAATTCAGGATGAGTTTGAAATATTATAAGTGTTCAGATGCTTTTATTCTATTTTACTTTTGTTATCTGCTTTTGTACTGATGTTTAGTTGGACATGGCTAGAACAAAAGTCTAACTTTGGAGTGGTTCTGTAAAATGCTGTGTTTCTGTAATGCATTTGTTCTGAGAATTGTGCTATTACCATGGGGAGTGGGGTTCTGCTATCTTTGACGTCAACAAAATATCTTTAAACATCAATTTTGCATTTTACAGACTTAACATTGCCTGGTTTATTTTAGGAACTTGAAAATAGAATAATGAAAGAAGAGGAAACAACAAAAAGCTTTGAAAGATGGAAGGAGGAAGAAAAAAAGAAGTTGAACAGTGAGATGGAGAAAATGAAAGAAATGTTTGTTGAAGAGTTTAAAGAAATGACTGAAAAGAATGCTGCATTGGAAACAGTAAGTAAACTTGTCGGCCCATAACTATACATTTTGTGTTGCTACAGAACTCTATTTCAAAGCACAATTGCTCAGAGCTTTTTTCCCCTCCTGGATGGATTGTGATACCAAGCTTCAGTATAATCATTTTTCATCCAGAGTTGCATGTTGACAAGAGATTTGCTTTTGATGGATTGGATATAAATATATTTTTTTATACTGAAATAAAACTAGCAAATTGATAGACTTGAACGCCAAATATTCCTGGCTAATGGCAGAGTATGGTTGTTGAAGGCCAATCATCTCAGCCCTAGGACATCGCCGCAGGAGTTTTTCAGGGTTGTGTCCCAGGCCCAACCATCTTCAGCTGCTTCATCAATGGCCTTCCCTCCATCATAAGGTGAGAAGTGGGGATGTTCACTCATGATTTCACAGTGTTCAGCACCATTCGCAACTGAAGCAGCCTGCGCCGCATGTAGCAAGACCTGGACATTTAGGCTTGGGTTGATAAATGGCAAGTAACATTCGTGCCATAAAAGTGCCAGGCAATGATCATCTCTAACAAGAGAGAATCATTCTCTGACAATCAACAGCATTACCTTTGCTGAATCCCCACCATCAACGTCCTTGGGTTACCATTGACCTGAAACATAACTGGACCAGCCATATAAATACTGTAACTACAAAAGCAGGCCAAAGGCTGGGGATTCTGCAGCAAGTAACTCACCTCCTCACTCCTACAAACCTCTCCAACATCTACAAGGTACAAATTAGGAGCGTGATGGAATACTCTCCATTTGTCTGGATGAGTGCAGCTCCAATAACAATCAAGAAGCTTGACACCATCCAAGACAAAGCAATCTGCTTGATTAGCATCCACCACCTTGAACACTTGCTCACTCCACCACCAAGGCAAAGTGGCTGCAGTGTGTACCATCTATAAGATACATTGCAGCAATTCACCAAGGCTCCTTTGACAGCACCTTCCAAACTCATGTCCTCTGCCATATAGAAGAACAAGGCAGCAGATGCTTAAGAAGACTATCACTTGGAAGTTCCCTTCCAAGTCACACATCATCCTAACTTGGAACTATATCACTGTTCCTTCAGCATCACTGGATTAACATCCTGGAACTACCTCCCTAACAGCACTGTGGGTGTATCTACACCACATGGACTGCAGTGATTTAAGGGGGTGATTCACCACCACCTTCTCAAGGGCAATTAGTGATGGGCAATAAATCCTGGCCTTACCAGCGACGTCACATCCCGTGAACGAATATAAAAAAAGAGTCTGATTCTTGTTCTTTTCTTTACTTGCCTAATAACTACTTAGTTAGGTTTGGCGAATATTTGTCCCTCCACTAACACCATCAAAAGTAATTTAAGTGATTATTTATCTCATGCCTGTTCAGGGAATCTTGCTTTGTGCTAAATGGCTATCTTACTACCCCACAGAACAACCACTGCATTTCAAAATAAGTTATTGCCCTTAAAAAATTGGTCCTTGCTGGCCTATTGATGTGAACTTGGTGCAAGAAGTAATCCCTGCCCACGATAAGCTCAAGTCACACCCAATATTTTACCTCAGGCCTTGTTTAAATGAAATAAAAACAGAAAATGTTGGAAATACTCTGTGGAGAGAGAAACAGAGTTAACATTTCAGGTTCATGACCTTTCATAAGCTAAGGCAATGATGGCACCAACTATTTTTTCTTTTATCAAATGAGGCAACTTTGATAACTTGTATTGGTGTTATTTAAAGTACTGCTACTTGTGTTTTTTAAGCATGTCAAGAAACACTGGGCTGAATATTACCAGCTCTTTGGAGATGGGCTGGGAGGCGGGAAGGGTGGTAAAATGGCAGTGGAAGGCATCTGGAGGGAAGCCCAATGTGTTCTTGCCGCCACAGGGTATTAGAAAAGGTGGGAATGGTTGCAGCTCGGCCAACCATTGAACAGAGGCGGGCGACCAATTAACCTAACTAATTGGCCTATTGATGGCCATTTTACCAGGCTACTGGGATCTTATGAGCCACAGAACAGTTCTCTGCCATGTGGGGAGACCACCAGCTACAACATTGGAGTGGTTTCCCAGCATCTTCCTGGAGGTGGCCTTCTTCTCTGTAGATGCCAAGGGCGAAGGAGGGGCCCCCCGGCAGCAATTGCTCTCCCGTGGCTCTGACACCGCCTTTGGATGTTTCACAGCTCCAGTTGCTGGGGCCTGTTGGCCTGGCACCGGCACATCAAGACATTTCTTATCTGCCCTTCAAGGTCACTTCAACATGGAGGCGCCCTTTCCTTCTCCTTGCAGCCTGAACAGTGGCCATCTCTATTGGTGGTGCTGCAGAGCTGCTGGCCCTCTGATTGGGCCACTGTTATTCACACCACCCACTCACCTTCAGGGGTGGATACTTGCGGATAAGAGCTAATCCTTGAAAACATGACTTCTGATGCCTGTAAGGAGCTTCACCAGTGATGCTGGAGCATTACAACGGCTGCCATGGCTCCACCTGAGCGACCATTGAGCAGACCATTGGTATGCTGCCTCGATAGATCTGATGGAGCCATTCAGTATGCACCAGATAGGGTTGCGTGCATCGTTGTAGTCTGCTTTGTTCTGCATATCGCACTACAGAGGGGGAGGCCTTACAAGATGACGAAGTATGGGAGCATGAGACATCCTCTGACGATGAGGACACAGAGGGCACACAAGGACAAGCATGCGAGGAAAATCAGAGAGGAGTGATAGAGGCCAAACATCTTGAGCAGTGCGCAAAGGAGGCAAGGCACAGCCTAATAATTGCCCTTTTCCACAATCCATGAATTTCAATAAATACATTTGCGAACAAAACTCACCACCATGCATGTAGTCTCAAATCCTCTGCCTCCATAACATCTGTCTCTCCAGCAAGAATGGCAGCAACAAACTGAGCCATTGCCAATGTGACATTATTCGTGCATTTAAACATCATGCATATTGGCATGCTAATGATGTCATTGGTCACATTAGCAATACTGTAAGGCTTATGATGCAATTGAAAGACACATAATCACGTGATGGTGGAAATGGTTTTCAGAAAATAAAGGCTGATGTTTGGCAGGAAAACATATTTAATTAAAGTAAACATGACATATCTGTCTCGCCCGTGAAAACCCATATGCGCCGAGGTGTCTTTTTAATATGTTTATGGGTATTCCTTCGCGGTGTTAACTCTGCGCTAGCAGCTGGACTGGAGGCAGGATGCTAATCAGGAGGCCCCTTGGCCTGGAATGACTTCAGTGGTCGTCCTCTGGGTGCCTGAGGCCTGGAGGGCCCCGGCTACCTGAAGCCTTCCTGCACCAGTACAGGACTGTCCTTGGGCGTTGCGGCTGCTGGAGCTAGACTCACTGGCGGAGGGGCTGAGGAGCCTCTGTCCACACACGAATCGCCCTGTGGGGAGACCCCAGATGTGGAGTGCAGCCTTTCCTCCTCCCTTTCAAGGCTTGTTGGAACCTCCCTGCTCTCCGGAGAAGGACTAGGAGCAGGAACGCTCTCCAGGCTCCTGGTCCTTTTCTCGCCCTGCCACTGCTGAATGGACTTCATGGCCAAGGTGAGGATTTGCAGGTGATGGCATATCTGTGGGATTTGGCTCTCCATGAGGGTCACCAACCTCTCGATGGATGAAGCCATATGCTCACAACTGACAGAGGCCTTGGCTTTCTCAGCCTCAGCCAGCTGCTTGGGCGCGAGTATAGTGCTCTCACAAGCTTGTGACCCTGAATCTAATGCTGATCAGATACCCACCGAGGTGAAAATATCTGCGCTATGGGACGGTGCATCCTCTAAAGTGTTGCTCATCCTCTGAGGTTGTCATTGTTTCCACTTTGTCTCTAAGTATTTGCGAGTGCCACCCTGCAAGATACAATGTAAAGAACAGGCATTTAGCTGTTATGGTACACAGGTCGCAATAATGACGCCATTACATTTCTCTATAAAATGCAATTTTGATTCATTCTGTGTTTGTCAATAATCACTCTCTTCAACTGGGACCCCGAGCTCGAAGTCCAATATGACACATCCTCCTGGGCTCCTGACTAACTTGAGCGCCTCCCTTTCAGCCTGAGTCAGAACTGCAGGTCGGGCACCCCGCCACTGGTCCTGGCCACCTCCCTACTGCTGTGGGCCCTCTTCTCCTGAAAGATCAAGGATGCAGTTACTGTTAAGCTTCAAATGTCTCTACATCATGTCAATGCTAACATGGGCCCCTGTTCTGCATCTGGGGGATGTTACTGCTTTCACACTGACTCTATCTGTCATGGGTCTCAATTCGGCGAAGATAGGAACGAGGGAGACTGGTCTCACTTATGCAGTCAGTCATCTGCTATCATTCCACTATGGCCTTCCTATCGGTGGAATGGCTGTGTCAACCACGCATCTTTACGCTTGTGAGAAAGCAGATCGTAGCAAGCAATGTGGAACTGCAACTTACCTTGGCTGAGTGTAGGAGGTCATTGACCCTGTTCCTGCCCTGGACCCAGTCACAGCGGGTGACCCCACGGCTACTAGCCTCCTCTGCAATCTCTGTTCAGGCTTCCTTGGTCAGGCAGGAGGAACTCTTCTTGTCATCACTGGGGAAGAGGACCTGCCGCTTTTTCATTGCAGTCTGCAGGAGAATCAACAGGGAGATATCACTGAACCTTGGGGCCACCCTTGCTCTTACACCTGACGTGGTCAGAATGATGTCCTTGGGGATGCTTGTTGAGTTGCAAAGTTATGGCAAATCACTGAAGTGTTGCTGCAGTAAGTTCAATCCTCAGGGCAATGCCTTGACCAATCAGAGTCAAGCTGCCTGGTTTAAACTTCAGACAAAGCTTGGCAGTTAACTGCCAGTCACCATAAACTGGTGCATTCTCCATGGCAATGCCTCTACCAATCAGAGTCCACTTGCCAACCAATCAGCACTCTCTTCTCATACAGCGTAGATTTGGTGTTTTCCCTTACATTGGTATTCTTGTGAATTGTGCTGATGAGCGCAAGATGAAAAGCTTTGACAAAATTTCTATTTTCAGCAAAACACAGAATATAGTTACAGGGAACTATACTGAAAGCAGTTAAGATAGAAAAGGATCTAGGTGTTATTGTGCACAAATCACTCAAGGTTCATGCCAATGCAGAAAAGCTGTAAGAAAAACAATCAAGGTTTTGGTTTGCATTAATGGAATCATTCAATAACAGTCAAAGGACACCATTCTGTCCTTATCCAGGTCCTTGGTCAGACTGGCGAAGTATGTATGAGTCATGGCAGCTGCCCGGAAAGTAGGCACACACTTGTAGGAAGCACTTTCTGTGGTCACATACTGGTTGGATATTAATTGAATGAAACCTCTTTGTGTTTATGAAGGCAGCTGGTTGGTCTGTGGAAGCCTTGATGGCTACATGTGTGCAGTCGATCACACCTTGACCTGCGGGAATCCCGCAATGGCCCCAAATCCACTGGCCCTTTCGGCCTGACTCTCTGGGTGTGTCCTGCAGCGTATATAGCTGCTGACCCTCCTGAATAGATCATTGGTCACCTCCTTGATGCAGCGGTGCACTGTGAATTGAGAGATGCCACATGTCGTCGGTGGATCCCTGGAATAATCTGCAGTCGTCTCTGGCTGTTGCGCTCAGACAGGTATGTCGTCCGAGTCCTATAGACTTGCTGGTGTTTCGGGGCTCTTCTTCACCTTGGCGGTTGCTGCTGCCTCTTGAGCCACAGCAGCCTCTTGGTACCTCCCCTGGCAGAGATGCCTCATCACAGCAAGGGGATCCAGGAAAACTGGTGAATCATACCCATCTCTATCCTCCTTGTAACTTTGGCTTCCTTCAAAAGGCAAAGATTTGTGTTATTTATGGTTCTGCAGGATTCCGGCATGAGCTCTAACAGATGGCTTGATGTTGCTCTCACAACCTTTCAATACGTGCGAGCTGTCATGATCATAACAATACCATTTCAGTTGCCTGCACTGGACCCTCGAAAAACGACCTATCCAGTTGCCGAGTTCTGCACCCCCCCCACCCCCCCGAGTATCCACTCGCAGAGTTCCCCCTTTCCCTCCCAACAGTATCTACTTGCAGAGGTCCCCCCCTTCTCCTACCAACAGTATCCACTTACAGAGTTCCCCCCTTCCCCCTCTCAACAGTATCCACTTGTAGAATTCCCCACTTCACCCCCACAAACTGTCTCCACTTGCAGAGTTCCCCCCCTTCCCTCGGCCAACAGTATCCACTTGCAGAGTTCCAAGCTCCCTCACATCTGCAGATTGAGTTTAGTGGCAATGTCCGATGCTAAAAAAAATTCAAGGTAACAACACATAACTCACCTAACCTTTGCAAGCACCGATGACTCTACCCTCGGTGACACCAGCTTTTCAAAAACGGGAAAGTGAAGGTATGTGAGTGCTGCACATCATGCAGAATATTGCGAACGCCTGGTAGGATTGTGGCGAATTGGATACTAATGCATGCAAAACAGTATTTAACGTATTTAAGTTACACTCCCGTTGCATCACCGCAGAGGTGCTGCCGTGGTACTTTGCCACCTCTGAGAAAATTGGAAACCAGCATTACGGCGTTAGGTTCCGTGGTGGACGAATCTGCGCTGATTCTCAGGCCCCGCCTCACCAGAAAACCCACCTTCCAACAGAGCGTAAAATTCAGCCCTTAGAATCACTGAATCGTACAGCATAGAAGAAGGCTATTTGGCTCATTGTGTGTCGGTATCAGCTCTTTGAAAGAGCTATCCAATTAGTCCCATTCCCCAGTCTTTGCACAGAGCCCAGCAAATTTTTTCTGTTCAGGTATTTTCCAATTTCCTTTTGAAAGTTACTATTAAATCTGCTTTCACCACCTTTTCAGGCCATGCATTCTAGATCATTACACCTTGCTGCGTAAAAACAAAATCTCCTCATCTCCTCTATGGTCCTTTTGCCAAATACTGGTTACTGATACTTCTGCCAATGGAAACAGATTCTCCCTATGTATGTTTCTCACAGCTGCTCAAAATTCTGAATGCCCATATTAAATCTCCTTTAACCCTTTCTGCTTGAAGCAGAACAATCCCAGCTTCTCTAATTTTTCCACATAACTGAAGTACCTTATACCTGGTACAATTCTAATAAATCCCTTTTGCATCCTCTCCAAGGCCTTGACGTCCTAAAGTGTGGTGCCTAGAATTAGATGTAATACTCCAACTGATGCCAAACAAGTGATTTACAAAGGTTTACCATAACATCCTTGTAATGAGGAGCTGCCACCATGTAATGAGTTCTTTTAATGTTTTCTGATGCAACATAAATGAGATACTTGGAGTCCAGTTTGTTGAAGATCTCAAACAGGTTTATTGCAGCTAAACTATTATACACAGTGCAGAGCTAACTATTTACAGGACCTGTCTCTAGGTGTTACAGTTACAGAATGTCTCTGGCTCCGAGTCACATGACTGCATCCTGGTACTTAGCTCATTAGCATACTAAGATCTTAAAGGGACATCACTCTTAAAGGCAATCATACAACAGTCCTTGCTTTAGTGCTGGCAGTTGGGAGACAATTACAACATTAGTAGAGTAGGAACTTTCTTTATGGGTTCTGTTAAAAAGTTGTGCTCATGAGTTGTGTTTATGATGATTCCTCCCAATTATTTGCCTTTGAGAAAACTTGGTACATTACTGTACAAACAGAAATGAGTGTCAGAATAATGTGTTAATAACAATTTAGCTGTAAATTGCTGAAAAATTGGCCCAGATTTTGCAGTCAGAATAATGGTGAGGCTAACAGCACTCACCATGATTAAGGAGTAACTCGGAAGGCAATGACTAGTGTCTGCACATGTGTAGTTAAACACAAAAATCAGGAAGTTGCTGTCAAGTTGCCCTGCTTACGCCCACAAGCTTAGGTACATGGAACCTCATTGAAAGACTTGGCATTTCACATGCATGAAGGGGGAGAAGTTGCAGTACTTATCCACAGGATAACCACTAAATGTGGCAGAAAGTTAGGGCTTGTCATTTCAAATATGTGAATTTTTAACAGCTTGGTAACTCTTAATTACTACCAAACAACCTCTCTAGTACTGAAAATTTACTTTTAAAATTGTGGAATCTTATTTCCTTAAATTTTAATTACTGTTGGAGATTTTTTAGTTTTGTTTTTTTTACTTCTTCTTTCTGTCCCTCATCTTTTAATCCCATCTTTTGGGCCTTTTCTTTATTTCACTTTTTGCACATCATTTGGCATTGAATTAAATATTTTACCTGGCACTTCCTGGTTTAGACTGCATGGGCTGGATTTTGTTGGCGTGACAGGGGCCCTGATGTCGGGGCAGCAAACTATGTACAACCCCACATTGGCCATTTGGGGGATCCCCGGCCACACTTGTTGGCGTTTAGCCAATTAATTGCCTGCCGCCAGGGCTCCCATCCCCTGAGAAGATGGGAGTCCGCCTTCAAGAACGGCGGGCCAATCGGAGCGCCAGCAGCTCTTTAGTGTCAGCAGCGTCACCAGGAGGGGTAGCCATTGCTGGGGCTGCAGCAGTCAACATGGACGCAAGCTGCCCAAGAGGTGGGTGGGGTCGGGGGTCGCTAGGGCCAATCAGGCATGTCCTGGTGAGGGGTGGTGGGAGGGTGGTGCGTGGGGGTGGGTGTTCCCGCTGGGTGGCCCATGCTACCAGAGGGCCCTTCTGTGGGCCACAGGATGCCCGATCCAGAGGGCCCCCCCAACTCCCAAGCCAACAGGGAGGCCATCTGGTTTTACTGGGCGGTTTCCCCACGTGGCAGGGGTGAGCCCTGCTGCTGGTAAAATTGGCCTCTGATCAGCAGGGCTGTCCTTGACCTTCCCTGCCCCTGGTAAAATTCCATGCCGTCAGGAAGGTGGCGGGCATACCATACCCCTGCCTTCTCCTGCCATTTTATTCTCCCCCCTGCCTCCCAGCCTGTCACTAGAGGGCTGGCAAAATCCATCCTCATGTCTCAGTAAGGATTTTTCAATTTGATTGGTTGAGGAGACACACTGTTGTTTGCCCTGTTCACATAGGTCCCAGATCCCCTTTAGAGGGCTCAGCGCTGTTTTGGCTGTCTAATTATTGCAAGACACAGTGCAAAAGCCCTCGAAAAATCTGTGGGCAAGCATAAGTGTAATGAATGGTGAGTGCTGTTCATTCGCCACTGACTACAAAATCCAGGAAGTTGAGTATATTTATTTTTATCAAGCGTTAATTTTATGTTTATTGTGTACCTTGATAAGGAGCTTCTGCAGATAAAGAGTACAAGCTTTCAGCTTAAATCTAGTCTTGGTGCTTTGAAAAATGAGCATGAACATGACATTCAGGAGGAAAGCCTGCGAAACCAACAAGAAGTGAAGGACCTTAAGACTGTTTTAGAAAAGCAGGTATGGTTATTTAAACTTGTAGATTGCTGTTATAATGAAGCGTTTGGAAGTGTGTAATGATATAAAATGCTTGCCATAAATTACTAAAACATTGTATCATGTTTCAGAATTTTATAACCAATTTTCCACAAAAAGGTGATTTTTTTAATACTATGTTTCAAAGCAGAATGTTTTTTACAAGGAGCTCTGCAGTGGTTGTTAATATACTATTAGAAGTTACTTTCCCTATAAACTAGAAACAATTCATTAGCTTGTCTCAGTAATTGATATCTGTTGTCTTTTGTATTGGGAAGTATCTGGTATTCAGCAGGGGGTGTCTGGCAGACCTTTTTTGGCTATGAACAAAGGAGATGACAGAAATAGAGACACAAACAATGGTGTGAAAGGAGTCATGTTTTTTCAGCTGCAAGAAGTTTTACCTGAGAAGGAGATTGCAGGAATGTAGTCAGAAATTAATTTTTTACATCAATAAGGCAACCCACTGACCTGAGAGAACATAGTGATCAAAGAAATCAGATCACAACGTGCCTGTTTTTTGGGTGCTAACTGGGTGCCTGAGCTTCTGATATGGGGAGGGGAGGAGTGGGAAGTAATAATCAGAGGAATAACAAATGTAGAGTGTGATTTTTGGAGCAGATGAAGTATGCTGTAGTGATTGGAGGAGAGTGCTGATAATCAGGGAGATAAGGGTTGTAAGTTCTGGGGCAGCAGATAGTGCAGGGTTAAGTAGTGAGTAATGTGATATCTGAGATCGGAGTTTTACTTTAGCAACCTGGTCATATTATGAAACTTCTTGTAGCATTGCAGCCAGGTCCGTGAGGTGATAACTGGGTGAGTTCCCAGCCTTGACCAGGCCACCAATTGCTGATTGGATGTAAGGAGGAAGCAAAAAACATTTTTAGCATGTTTCTGGATAACCAATACACTGTTGGTTGATTTCAGAACAGCATTCGCAATTCTGTAAGCAAATGTTGCATGTCTAGAGAAATTTAAAGAGAGGATAAAAATAGGGCAAATAGAAATTCTGGTTTACACATTAGTCATTTTTGTAGAATTTTTTAAACTTGTCGGGAAAAAGGTTGTTTGCATAACATCGCTTTTAGTGGTGCAGATTGTATTGATTCCCTGGCAGAGCCGTGGGCTGCTCAGGAAGTGGCCAGTGGTGCTGTCTGGCCCCAGGTTATCGATTTAAATCTGCGCTAAGCGAAACAATTTCTCCTCTGTCAAGATGGTACAATCTTTTAAACAACAAAATTAGGGAATCAGATAATCCTTCCAGGCGAAGCAGTGGTTTACTTGTCTTCTTCTTCTTTGGCCTCCTTGCCTCGAGAGACAATGGGTAAGCGCCTAGAGGAGGTCAGTGGTTTGTGGAGCAGCGCCTGGAGTGGCTAGAAAGGCCAATTCTAGAGTGACAGACTCTTCCACAGGCGCTGCAGATAAAATTGGTTGTCGGGGCTGTTACACAGTTGGCTCTCTCCTTGCGCTTCTGTCTTTTTTCCTGCCAACTGCGAAGTCTCTTCGACTCGCCACTCTTTAGCCCCGTCTTTATGGTTGTCCGCCAGCTCTGGCGATCACTGGCAACTGACTCCCACGTCTTACGGTCAATGTCACAGGACTTCATGCCGCATTTGCAGATGTCTTTAAAGCGAAGGCCTGGACGGCCGGTGGGTCTGATACCATTGGCGAGCTTGCTGTACAATGTGTCTTTGGGGATCCTGGCATCTTCCATGCGGCTCACATGGCCAAGCCATCTCAAGTGCCACTGGCTCAGTAGGGTGTATATGCTGGGGATGTTGGCCGCCTCGAGGACTTCTGTGTTGGTCCTGCCACCTGATGCCAAGGATTCTCCGGAGGCAGCAAAGATGGAATGAATTGAGACGTCGCTCTTGGCTGACATACGTTGTCCAGGCCTCGCTGCCGTAGAGCAAGGTACTGAGGACACAGGCTTGATACACTCGGACTTTTGTGTTCCGTGTCAGTGCGCCATTTTCCCACACTCTGTTGGCCAGTCTGGACATAGCAGTGGAAGCCTTTCCCATGCGCTTGTTGATTTCTGCATCTGGAGACAGGTTACTGGTGATAGTTGAGCCTAGGTAGGTGAACTCTTGAACCACTTCCAGAGTGTGGTCGCCGATATTGATGGATGGAGCATTTCTGATGTCCTGTCCCATGATGTTCGTTTTCTTGAGGCTGATGGTTAGGCCAAATTCCTTGCAGGCAGTCGCAAATCTGTCGATGAGACTCTGCAGACACTCTTCAGTGTGGGATGTTAATGCAGCATCGTCAGCAAAGGAGTTCCCTGATGAGGACTTTCCGTACTTTGGTCTTCACTCTAAGATGGGCAAGGTTGAACAACCTACCATCTGATCTTGTGTGAAGGAAAATTCCTTCTTCTGAAGAATTGAACGCATGTGAGAGCAACAGGGAGAAGAAGATCCCAAACAGTGTAGGTGCGAGAACACAGCCCTGTTTCACGCCACTCAGGATAGGAAAGGGGTCTTATGAGGCACCGCTATGCTGAATTGCGCCTTTCATATTGTCATGGAATGAGGTGATGATACTTAGTAGCTTTGGTGAACATCCGATCTTTTCTAGTAGTCTGAAGAGACCACGTCTGCTGACGACGTCAAAGGCTTTGGCGAGATGGTTTACTTGTACTTCGCTCAATTTAGTACACTGTATATGCTACTCACGATGTGGTCTCCAGTACACTGGGGAAACCAATTGCAGGTTGGGTGACTGCTCTGCAGAACATCTCCATTCAGTCCACAAGCATAACCCAGACCTTCTAGTTGCTAGTCACTTTAATTCTGTCCTTGACTCCCACCTTCCTGTCCTTAGACTCGTACGTTATTCCAATGAAGCTCAAAGTATGGTTGAGGAACAGCACCTCATCTTTCAATAAAGTACTTTACAGCTTTCTGGAGTCAACACTGAGTTCAATAATTTCAGACCATGAACTCTGCTCCCATTGTTTTTTGGACGGAAGCTGTTGGTGATGATTCTGGTATTCCCATTTACATCGCCTCTAGACGCATCTTTTCTTTCTTTACTTGTTCCATTGCCATTTCCTTTTGGTTTGCACCATCATTCTTTTGGACATTAATCTCTCCTGCCTTCCATCCTATCACAAACCTCACCTTTTGTTCTTTTCCCATGTCCTCACTTTCCCTGCCACTGTACTTGCACAAAACCTGTTACATCTCTAATGTGTTGCGGTTCTCATAGAGTCATTATGACACAGAAGGAAGCCCATCGAGTCCATGCCGGCTCTTTGTAGAATGACCAGTTAGGCCATTCCGCTGCTCTATCCTCAAAGCACTGCAAGCTTATTTCCCTCAAGTGCCCATCCAATTTCCTTTTGAAATTGTTGATTGTCTCTGCTTCCAACACCCTCATAGGCAACGAATTCTGGGTCATTGCCATTCACTCTGTAAAAAAAAGTTCTTCCTTACATTTGCCCAAAACCTTAAATCTGTGTCTCAATACTACAGAAAGCGGAGGCTAGAAATGAGGAAAGCTACGTGAGGGCATGAAAGAATATTGGCAAGCAAAATCAAGGAGAACCCAAAGATGTTTTATCAATACATTAAGACCATAAAAGACCAAAAAGGTAACCTACCTTTGGAGACAGAAGATGTGTATATAGTTTTTTATTTTTTTATTTTGAGATACAGCACTGAAACAGGCCCTTCGGCCCACCGAGTCTGTGCCGACCATCAACCACCCATTTAGTTTAGTTTAGAGATACAGCATTTATACTAATCCTACACTAATCCCATATTCCTACCATATCCCCACCTGTCCCTATATTCCCCTACCACCTACCTATACTAGGGGCAATTTATAATGGCCAATTTACCTATCAACCTGCAAGTCTTTGGTGGTGGGAGGAAACCGGAGCACCCGGCGAAAACCCACGCAGACACAGGGAGAACTTGCACACTCTGCACAGGCAGTACCCAGAACTGAACCCGGGTCGCTGGAGCTGTGAGGCTGCGGTGCTAACCACTGCGCCACTGTGCCGCCTTAATGAATAGTTCTAATGAATACTTTGCGTCTGTCTTCACAAAAGAGGGGGACGATGCAGATATCGTAGGTAAGGAGGAGGACTGTGAAGTACTAAATGTGATAAACAGAAGGAGAGAGGAAGTATTAAGGGGATTAACATCTTTGAAAATATATAAATCACCAGGGCCAGATGAAATGTACCCTAGGCTGTTAAAAGAAGCAAGAGCGGAAATAGCAGAAGGTCTGACCATCATTTTCCAATCCTCACTGGATACAGATGTGGTGCCGGAGGATTGGAGGTCTGCTGATGTTGTACCTTTGCTTAAAAAGGGAGCGAGGGATAGACCGAATAATTACAGGACAGTCAGTCTAACCTTGGTAGTGGGCTAATTATTGGAATCAATTCTGAGAGGCACGATAAACTGTCACTTAGAAAGGCACAGATTAATCCAGGATAATAAGCATGGATTTATTAAACGAAGATCGTGTCTGACTAACTTGATTGAATTTTTTGAAGAAGTAGGAAGGAGGATTGATGAGGGTAGTGCAGTTGATGTGGTCTACATGGATTTTAGCAAGACTTTTGACAAGGTTCCACATGGCAGATTGGTTAAAAAAATAAAAGCCAATGGGATCCAAGGGAGTTTAGCAAACTGGATACAAAATTGGCTCAGTGGCAGGAAACAAATTGTTGATGGGGTGTTTTTGTGACTGATAGGCTGTTTCCAGTGGGGGTTCCACAGGGCTCAGTACTGGGTCCCCTGTTTTATGTGGTATATATTAGTGATTTCAACATAACTGTAGGGGGCATGATCAAGAAATTTGCAGACGACTGAAAAATTGGCCACTTGGTTCATAGTGAGGAGGATTGCTGTAGACTGCAGGAAGCTATCAATGGATTGGCCAGGAGGGCAGAAATGTGGCAAATGGAATTTAGCCCAGAGAAGTGTGAGGTGATGCATTTGGGGATGTCAAACAAGACAAAGGAATACATGGGTGGCACAGTGGCGCAGTGGCTAGCACGGCAGCCTCACAGCTCCAGGGACCAGGGTTCGATTCCGGGTACTGCCTGTGTGGAGTTTGCAAGTTCTCCCTGTGTCTGCGTGGGTTTTCTCCGGGTGCTCCGGTTTCCTCCCACAAGCCAAAAGACTTGCAGGTTGATAGGTTAATTGGCCATTATAAATTGTCACTAGTATAGGTAGGTGGTAGGGAAATATAGGGACAGGTGGGGATGTTTGGTAGGAATATGGGATTAGTGTAGGATTAGTATAAATGGGTGGTTGATGTTCGGCACAGACTCGGTGGGCCGAAGGGCCTGTTTCAGTGCTGTATCTCTAATCTAATCTAATCACCCATTTATACTAATCCTACACTAATCCCATATTCCTACCAAACATCCCCACCTGTCCCTATATTTCCCTACCACCTACCTATACTAGTGACAATTTTTAATGGCCAATTTACCTACCAACCTGCAAGTCTTTTGGCATGTGGGAGGAAACCGGAGCACCCGGAGGAAACCCACGCAGATACAGGGAGAACTTGCAAACTCCACACACGCAGTACCCAGAATTGAACCCAGGTCGCTGGAGCTGTGAGGCTGCGGTGCTAACCACTGCGCCACTCTTTGACTTAATCAATCCTCAATCCATGCTAATACGTTACCCCCAATACCGTGAGCTCCTACCTTGTGCAATAATCTTTTATGTAGCTTATTGAATGCCTTCTGCAAATCCAAATACACTACGTCTACCGGTTCACCTTTATCAACTCTGCTTGTTATATCTTCAAAGAACTCCGGCAAATTTGTCAAACATGATTTCCCTTTCACAAGACCATGTTGACTCTGTTTGATTGCGTTAAGCTTTTCTAAATGTCCTGCTATTTAGTCATAGAATCATAAAGTTATACAGCACAGAAACAGGCCTATCGGCCCATCGTGTCTGTGCCTGCCATCAAGCACCTAACTATTCTAATCCCATTTTGCAGAACTTTGCTCGCAGCCTTATATGCTATGGTGTTTCAAGTGCTCATCTGAATGCTTCTTAAATGTTGTGAGGGTTCCTACCTCTACCACCCTTCAGGCAGTGTGTTCCAGATTCCAACCACCCTCTGAGTGAAATTTTTTTTCCTTAAATCCCCTCAAAACCTCCTGCCCCTTACCTTAAATCTATGACCCCTGGTTATTGACCCTTCCGCTAATGGAAAAAGTTTCTTCCTATCTAACCTATCAATGCCCCTCATAATTTTGTATACCACAATCATGTCCCCCCTCAGCCCAACCCGAGCTTTTTCAGTCTCTCTTCCTAGCTGAAATGCTCCAGCCCAAGCAACATCCTGCTGAATCTCCTCTGCACCCTCTCCAGTACAATCACATCCTTCCCATAGTGTGGTGCCCAGAACTGTACACAGTACTCCAGCTGCGGCCAAACTAGCGTTTTATACATCTCCATCAGAACCTCCCTGCTCTTATATTCTATGCCTCAGCTAATAAAGGCAAGTATCCCATATGCCTTCCTAATCACCTTATCTACCTGTGCTGCTGCCTTCAGTGATCTATGGACAAGTACACCAAGGTCACTCTGACCCTCTGTACTTCCTAGGGTCCTCCCATCCATTGTACATTCCCTTGCCTTGTTAGTCCTCCCAAAATGCATCACCTCACAATTCTCAAGATTAAATTCCATTTGCCACTGCTCCGCCCTTCTTACCAGCCCATCTATATCATCCTGTAATCTAAGGCTTTCCTCCTCTCTATTTACAACACCACCAATTTTCGTGTCATCTGCAAACTTACTGATCATACCTCCTATATTCACGTCTAAATCATTAATGTACACTGCAAACAGCAAGGGTCCCAGCACCGATCCCTGTGGTACACTACTGGTCACAGGCTTCCATTCGCAAAAACAACCCTTGACCATTACCCTCTGCCTCCTGCCACTAAGCCAATTTTGGATCCAATTTACCAAATTGCCCTGGATCCCTTGGGCTCTTACCTTCTTAACCAATCTCCCATGCAGGACCTTATCAAAAGCCTTACTGAAGTCCATGTAGACTACATCAAATGCTTTACCCTCATCTCCACATCTAGTCACCTCCTTGAAAAATTCAATCAAGTTAGTTAGACACGATCTCCCCCTGACAAAGCCATGCTGACTATCCCTGATTAATCCCTGCCTCTCCAAGTGGAGATTAATCCTGTCCCTCAGAAATTTTTCCAATAGTTTCCCAACCACTGATGCTGGACTCACCAGCCTGTAATTACCTGGTTTATCCCTGCTACCCTTCTTGAATAATGGTACCACATTCGCTGTCCTCCAATTAATCCTCTGGTACCTCTCCTGTGGCCAGAGAGGATTTGAAAATTTGTGTCAGTGCTCCTGTATCTCCTCCCTTGCCTCACATAACAGCCTGGGATACATCTCATCTGGGCCTGTGGATTTATCCACTTTTAAGCCCACTAAAACAGCTAATACTTCCTTTCTTTCAATGCTAATTTGTTCAAGTATATCACAATCCCCCTCCCTGATCTCTACACCTACATCGCCTTCTCCACAGTGAACACAGATGAAATCATTTAAAAACTCAACTATGTCCTCCAACTCCACACACAGGTTGCCACTTTGGTCCCTAATGGGCCCTACTCTTTCCCTGGTTATCCTCTTCCCCTTAATATACTTATAAAATGCCTTAGTATTTTCCTTTATCTTGCCCGCCAGTGTTTTTTTATGTTCCCTCTTCGCTCTCCTAATTACTTTTTTAGGTACCCCCCTACACTTTCTATACTGTTTCAGTGCCTCCGCTGTTTTCAGTGCTCTGAAAAAAGCCTCCTTTTTTGTTGCTGATCCAATCCTCTATATCCCTTGACATCCAGGGTTCCTTGGACTTGTTGGTCCTACCCTTCACCTTAATGGGTACATGTTGGCCCTCAACTCTCACTATTTCCTCTTTGAATGACTCCCACTGGTCTGCTGTAGACTTTCCTACAAGTAGCTGCTCCCAGTCCACTTTGGCCAGCTCCTGTTTTATCACATTGAAATCGGCCTTCCCCCAATTCAGTACCTTTATTTCCGGTCCATCTTTGTCCTTTTCCACAACTACCTTAAATCTGACAGAGTTATGGTCACTATCCCTGAAATTCTCCCCCACTGACATTTCTACCACTTGTCCGGCTTCATTCTCTAGGATTAGGTCCAGTACTGTTTTGGTCGATCAAACTACCAGAAGGATGTGGAGGCTTTGGAGAGGGTACAGAAGAGGTTTACCAGGATGTTGCCTGGTCTGGAGGGTATTAGCTATGAGGAGAGGTTGGATAAACTCAGATTGTTTTCATTGGAACGACGGAGGTGGAGGGGCGACATGATAGAAGTTTATAAAGTTATCAGTGTCATGGACAGAGTGGATAGTCAGAAGCTTTTTCCCAGGGTGGAAGAGTCAGTTACTAGGGGACATAGGTTTAAGGTGCGAGGGGCAAAGTTTAGAGGGGATGTGCGAGGCAAGTTTTTTACACAGAGGGTGGTGAGTGCCTGGAACTTGCTGCCGGAAGAGGTGGTGGAAGCAGGTACGATAGCGACGTTTAAGAGGCATCTTGACAAGTACATGAATAGGATGGGAATAGAGGGATACGGTCCCCAGAAGTGCAGAAGGTTTTAGTTTAGACAGGCATCATGATCGGCGCAGGCTTGCAGGGCTGAATGGCCTGTTCCTGTGCTGTAATGTTCTTTGTTCTTTGTTCTTTGTACTGCCCCTTCTCTTGTAGGACTTTCTACGTACTGGCTCAAAAGGTTCTCCTATATGCATTTCAAAAATTCCGTCCCATTTAAGCCTTTTGCACTAAGACTATCCCAGTTGATGTTGAGGAAGTTGAAATCCCTTACTGTTATTACCCTATTATTTTTAAACCTCTGAGATTTGCCTACGTATCTGCTCCTTTATCTCTCCCTGACTGTTTGGAGGCCTGTAGTACACTCCCAGCCAAGTGATTGCCCCCTTTTTGTTTTTAAATTCTACCCATATGGCCTCATTTGAGGAACCTTCTGAGATATCATCCCTCCTTACTGCAGTAATTGACTCCTTGATCAACAGTGCAATGTCACACCTGAAGACTCTATACACTGGAATATTGAACTGCCAGTCCTGCCCCTCGCTCAACCATGTCTCTGTGATAGCAGTAATATCATAATCCCAAGTGCTAATCAACGCCCTCAATTCATCTGCTAGTTAAAATTGCCCAGACCTGCTAATGACATCATTGTAGTTTGTCACTTGAAGTCAATGGAAATCAAAATCGGGAGATATGTATAACAGACTACTGAATCGATATTTACTAGATTACGTAAAGTCAAAATTATTCCCACTGTGTGCCACGCCATTGGAGATCAACTGATGATATATTACATTTGGAATGTGGTACATGCATTCTACTGAAAGCTTCAGTGTAAACCTACTCTTTATGGGATCTCTCATTATAAAAGTGACCACAATCTTTGTGACTGTGACTTCTCTGGTGGTGCTGTGATGGGAGTTTCAGTGTTACAGCTTATAAGTTTGGTCATGTAATGTCTGTTTTTTGTCATTACTAAGTCCCTTTTACAGTGGGCAGAAAAAGCATGCACATTCCAGCCTGGAAATATATTATGCACCATATTGGTACAAGAAAATATAGGCAGTGAGGGCCCATGTCTAAAACGGCCGTTAGGCACTTTGCATAGGCAAATATGTGAATCTAGTGCAGGTCACCTAGTTTGAGGTCACCATTTCAAGACTGCGTTACCCTGAGGCAGCTGTGGCATTAGCAGCTACATGATCATGGTCGCCTTTGCCACTTGGCTATTCACACTATGCTGGCTCTATTATAATGAGTCCAGTTGCTCAATATCAGGGATGCCTTGAGTCTTACCATTCAGGCCCTGTGCCTTCCCAAGTATACACCTGTGTTATCGGTTCCAACAGTGCAGTGTCTTGCTATTGCATTCTAGCTGCACTCCAGCGTCTTTCAATTCTCATCCCCTTCCTCTGGTTGTAAAAGTGTACTACTTTCCCCATCAGAATTTAAAGGTTAATGCTTTGTGAGGGTATACTGGCATTTGAGGAAGGGAGAATGATGGGAAGTATGCAGAGCAGAAAGGGAAGGAGGACAGTAGGGGAAGAAAGGGGAGGAGTGGAGATGGAGGAAGGGTTGTTTCTGCATCAAAAGGATTTGGATATGATTAATGTTAGCCTGCTTATTTCAAATTAAAGACAGTTCACCAAGGTTAGAAATGCACCAAAATACAAACAAATAATGCTGGAAACCACCCAGCAGGTCAACATCTCCACAGGTACTTCCTGAACTGCTGAATGTTTTTCATTATTTTCTGTTTTCATTTCAACTTTTCATGATTCATAGTATTATGCTTTAGAAATCCAACACACTGCCACAAGCTGGAGCTACTGGGACAAAGAAGAGATTGATATGTTCATCACCCTATAATGGAACTGCTACCCATGATGGTCAGAGACAACAAAGAACTTGTCACAAAAGTAAAATACTGCAGATGCTGGAAATATTCAGCAAGTCAGGTGGCATCTGTAGAGATGACCTTTCATCAGAGAAGTTGTTGTCTTTATCTTCGATACTCCCAACAAATAGTCACACTTTACTGAGTTGCAATGTCTCTTTCTGTTGAGCTTTACATGAAGCCAGTTTCAAGGTGGTGGGGAGTGGTAGCAGCCTTGATTGACAGTTCTACTGGCAAACCCCCAGATGAGGGAAGAAACTGGAATAAAGCCCCCACATTCTGGTGGGACAGTGAACCAGAGAACAAAAGGCTACATTTTGAAACACAGTTGATGAGGTCTGCTGAGGAGGAGGCCTGGTAGATTATCTTAAGAAGAGAATTCCAGCATGTACCTTGGTCTGATTAAATGCAAATATGAACCAAAAGTAAGTGTATTTAGCTCACTAGTGATAGAATTAGCCATTTGACCCAACTGGTCTATGCTGGTGTTTATACTTCACACGAGTTTCCTGCTACCCTAATTACCTCATCCCACAGTGACCCATATCCCTCTATTCCTATCTCCCTCACCTACGGACCAAACCTCCCCTTAAATACATAAATACAATCAGCTTCAATCACTCCTTGTGGCAGCCAGCTTCACATTCTCATTACTTTCTATGCAAAGAAATTCCAACCAACTTTTTTATTTGATCTATTCATTGCAATTTTATATTTATGTCTCCTTGTTCACACTCAAATGTAGAAAACACTTTTTCCACATTGACCCTTTTGAAACCCTACATAATTTAAAAACCTTCCGGAGGAAAGAACCTGCTTAATCTTTTTGCATCCTCTTAATTTTAGTAACATCTTTGTCAATATTTTCTGCACTTTTTTCACTGCTTCAGTATTCTTTGAGTAATATGGAGACCAGAACTTCACACAGGCGATGTTTCATAACTCTCAGCAAAGATACATTCCAGCGAGATAAAAGACTCCATGAGAAGGACCATAGCTAACTAAGGAAGTTAGGGATAGTGTCAAATTGAAAGAAAAAGTGTACAATTCTGCAAAGATTAGTTGTAGATCAGAAGATTGGACAGAATTTAAAAACCAGCAAAGAATGACTAAAAAAGAGGGAGAGCTTAGAGTATGAGAGAAAGGGAGCTAGAAACATAAAAACATATATTATGTGTTTCTACAGTATTTAAAAAGGAAAAGAGTAACTAAAGTGAGTGTTGGACTTCTAGAGAGTGAGTGGGTAGTTAGTAATGGGAAAAAAGGAAATGACAGAAGCACTTAACAATTATTTTGTGTCTGTCTTCACTGTAGAAGACAAAAATGACATCCCAGAAATACTTTTAAATCGAGAGGGGAAAGGCAGGGAGGAACTGAAAACAATTACATCACCAGGGAAGGGGTACTGGGAAAACTATTAGGACTAAAGGCTGACAAGTCCCCAGAACCTGATGGCCTGCATCTTAGGATCTTAAAAGAAGTGGCCGCTGAGATAATAGATGCATTGGTTGTAATTTTCCAAAATTCTCAAGATTCTGGAAAGGTCCCATCAGATTGGAAAATTGCAAATATAACTCCTCTATTCAAGACAGGAGGGAGACAGAAAGCAGAAAACTACAGGCCAGTTAGCATAACATCTGTCGTAGGAGAAATGCGAGAATCTATTATTAAGGAGGTTATAGCAGGGCACTTTGAAACTCTTAATGCAGTCAGGCAGAGTAAACATGGTTTTGTGAAAGGGAAATCTTGCTTGAATAATTTATTAGAGTTCTTTGAGAAAGTAACATGGATAAAGGAGAACCTGCAGATGAAGTATACTTGGATTTCCAAAAGGCATTTGATAAGGTGCCACATCAAAGGTTACTACACAAAATAACAGCTTATGGTGTACGGGGTAACATATTAACATGGATAGAGGATGGGTAGCTATCAGGAAACAGAGAGTAGGGATAAATGGGTCCTTTTCAGGTTGAAAAGCTGAAACTAGTGGAGTGCCACAGGGATCAGTGCTGGGGCCTCAAATATTTACAATCTATATCAATAACTTGGATAAAGGGACAGAATGTATGGTTGCTAAATTAGCTGATGACACAAAGATAGGTCGGAGAGTGAGTTGTGAAGAGGACATAAGGAGTCTTTTTTATTTGTGGGATGTGGGTGTTGCTGGCTAGGCCATCATTTATTGCCCACCCCTAATTGCCCTTGAGAAGGTGGTGGTGAGCTGCCGTCTTCAACTGCTGCAGTCCTTGGGGTGTAGGTACACCCACAGTGTTGTTAGGAAGCGAGTTCCAGGATTTTGACTCAGCCACAGTGAAATTGTTTCAAGTCAGGATGGTGTGTGGCTTGGAGGGGAATTTGCAGGTGGTGATGTTCCCATGCAACTGCTGGCCTTGGTTGTACAGGTTGCAGGTTTGGAAGGTGTTGTCAAAGGAGCCTTGGTGAATTGCTGCAGTGCATCATGTAGATGGTACATATTGCTGCCACTGTGCATCGGTGGTGAAGAGAGTGAATGTTGAAGGTGGTGGATGGGGTGCCACTCAAGCAGGCTGCTTTGTCCTGGATGGTGTCAAGCTTCTTGAGTGTTTTTGGAGCTGCACCCATCCAGGCAAATGGAAAGTATTCCATCACATTCCTGACTTGTGCCTTCTAGATGGTCAACAAGCACTGGGGAGTCAGGAGGTGAGTTACTCGCCGCAGAATTCGCAGCCTCAGAACTTCTCTTGTCGCCACTGCATTTATGTGGCGAGTCCAGTTCAGTTTCTGGTCATGGTGACCACCAGGATGTTGATAGTGGAAGATTCAGCGATGGTAATGCCATTGAATGTGAAGGGGAGATGGTAAGATTTTCTCTTCTTTGAGATGGTCATTGCCTGGCACTAGTGTGGCACGAATGTTACTTGCCAAGCCTGGATGTTGTCACTATTGCTTCACTATGTGAGGAATCGCGAATGGTGTGGAACATTGTGCAATCATCAGGGAACATCCCCACTTCTGACCTTATGATGGAGGGAAGATCATTGATGAAGCAGCTGAAGATGGTTGGGCCTAGGATATTACCCTGAGGAACTCCTGCAGTGATGTCCTGGGACTGAGATGATTGACCTCCAACAATCACAACCATCTTCCTTTTTGCTGGGTATGACTCCAACAAGCGGAGAGTTTTCTCCCTGATTCCTATTGACTCCAGTTTTGCTAGGGCTCCTTGATGCCATATTTGGTCAAATGCTGCCTTGATGTCAAGGGCAGTCACTCTCACCTTACCTGTGGAGTTCAGCTCTTCTGTCTATGTTTGGACCAAGGCTGTAATGAGGTCATGAGCTGAGTGGCCCTGGAGGAACCCAAAATGAGTGTCAGTGAGCAGTTTATTGCTGAGCAAGTGCCGCTTGATAGCACTGTCGATGACACCTTCCATCACTTTGCTGATGATGGGGAGTAGACTGATAGGGCAGTAATTGGCTGGGTTGGATTTGTCCTGCTTTTTGTGCACAGGACATACCTGGGCAATTTTCCACATTGCCAGGGAGATGCCAGTGTTATAGTTGTACTGGAACAGCGTGGCTAGGGGTGCAGCTAGTTCTGGAGCACGTCTTCAGTACTGTTGACGGAATGTTGTCAGGGCTCATAGGCTTTGCAATATCCAGTACCTTCAGCTGTTTCTTGATATCGTGTGGAGTGAATCAGATTGGCTGAAGACTGGCATCTGTGTTGCTGGGGACTTCAGGAGGAGGCCGAGATGGATCATCTACTCAGCACTTCTGGTTGAAGATGGTCATAGAGTCATAGAGTCGTACAGCATAGAAACAGGCCCTTCAGCCCACCGCGTCCATGCCGACCATAATGCCTATTTATACTAATCCCACCTGCCTGCATTAATTCCATATCCCTCTATGCCTTGCTCATTCAAGTCCCTGTCCAGATGCCTCTTAAATGTCGCTACTGTTCCTGCCTCCACCACCTCCTCAGGCAGCTCATTCCAGATACCCACTGTTCTTTGTGTGAAAAATTTACCCCTTTGATCTCCTTTAAACCTCCTCCCTCGCACCTTGAATCTATGCCCTCTAGTTTTAGTCATCCCTACCATGGGAAACAGACTCTGGCTATCTACCCTATCTTTGCATCTCATAATTTTATATACCTCTATTATGTCCCCTCTTAGCCTCCTTCCAACCAGAACTGCACACAGTGCTCCAAATGCGGCCTAACCAACGTTATGTACAACTGTAACATGACGTCCCAACTCTTGTACTCAATGCCTCGGCCGATGAAGGCAAGTATGCCATACGCCTTCTTCATCACTCTGTCTACCTGTGTTGCCACTTTCAGGGAACTATGTACTTGCACCCCAAGGTCTCTCTGCTCAACAACACTCCCCAGGGCCCTGCCATTCACTGTTTATGTCCTGCCCTGTTTTAACTTCCCAAAATGCATCACTTCACACTTGTCTGCGTTAAATTCCATTTGCCACTCCCTTGCCCACTTTCCTAGTTGATCTATATCCTGTTGTAACCTTAGACAACCTTCTTCACTGTCCACTATACCACCAATTTTGGTGTCATCTGCAAACTTACTAATCATGCCCTTTACATTCACATCCAAGTCATTAATATATATGACAAACAACAGAGGGCCCAGCACCGATCCCTGTGGCACACCACTGGTCACCGGCCTCCAATCTGAAAAACAACCCTCCACTACCACCCTCTGCCTCCTATCACCATGCCAATTTTGTATCCAATTGGCTAGCTCACCCTGGATCCCATGTGTTCGAACCTTCTGGACCAGCCTACCATGCAGGACCTTGTCAAAGGCCTTGCTAAAGTCCTCTTGGTCACCCCCTCGAAAAACTCAATTAAATTCGTGAGACATGATTTTCCACGCACAAAGCCATGCTGACAATCCCTAATCAGACCATGCCTTTCCAGATGCATATAAATCCTGTCTCTCAGAATCCCTTCCAATAACTTTCCCACCACTGATGTAAGACTCACCGGCCTGCAGTTCCCTGGCTTATCCCTGCTGCCCTTTTAAAATAAAGGCACAACATTAGCTATCCTCCGGATATACCCCGGGTCCCTGTGCTCCTGCACCCCCTTTAGAACTGTACCCTTTAACTTATATTAGGTCTTGCTAACAAAATAAATTACTTCACACTTTTCTGCATTAAATTTAATCCGCCACTTGTCAGTCTAATCCACCAACCTATGTCCTCTTGCAGTTTATCGCTATCCCTCTCACAGTTCACATATTTCCAAGTTTTGTGTCATCTGCAAATTTTGAAATTGTCCCCTGTATGCATTAATATTTATCAAGAAGAGCAAGAGTTCTAACACCGACCTCTGGGGAAATCCGCTATATACCTTCCTCCAGCCTGTGAAACAACCATTCACCACTACTTTCTGTTTCCTGTCACTCAGCCAGTTTTATATCCATCCTGCTACTGTTCCTTTTATTCCATAGACTCTAACTTTGCTGACAAGCTTGTTATGTGGCACTTTATCAAATGCCTTTTGAAAGTCCATCAACCGCATTACCTCATCAAAAAACTCAAGTAAGTTAGGTACACATGATTTGCCCATATCAAATTCATGCTGGATTTCCTTAATTAATCTACATTTGTCGAAATGACTGTTAATTTTTTTCCTGAATTATAGTTTCAAAAAGCTTTCCCACCACTGAAGTTAAAATGACTGACCTGTAGTTGCTGGGCTTGTCCTTACACCCTTTTTTCTGAACAAGGGTGTAACATTTGCAATTCTCCAGTCCACTGGCATCACCTCTGTATCTAAGGAGGATTGGAAGATTGTGGCCAGTGCCTCTGCAATTTCCACCCTTGCTTCTCTCAGTATCCTTGGATGCATTTCATCGGTCCTGGTGACTTATCAACTTTAAGTACAGCCAGCCTATCTCAGACCTACTCTTTATCAATTTTTAGCCCATCCAGTGCCTCAACTATCTCCTCTTTCACCATGACTTGGCCAGTATCTTCTTACTTGGAAAAGACAGATGCAAAGTACTCATTTAGTACCTCAGCCATGTTTCCTAATCCATGCATAAATCCCCGTTTAGGTCCCTAATTGGCCTCACTCCTCCTTTTACCACCTTTTTGCTATTTTCCGCCTATCGAAGATTTTTAAGTTCCCTTTTATGTTAGCTGCTAGTCTTCTCTCATACTGTCTTTATGTTTCTCTTATTTGTTTTTTCACTTCCCCTCTAAACCTATTCAGCCTGTTTCTCAATTATATTATCCAGCTGACATCTGTCGTATGCAGGCTTTTTCTGCTTCATTTTACTCTCTATCTCTTTGGTCATCCGGGGAGCTGTGGATCTGTTTGCCCTACCTTTCCCCCTCATTTGAATGTACCTTGACTGTACCCGAACTATCTCCTCTTTAAAGGCAGCCCATTGTTCCAGTTACAGTTTTGCCTGCCAATCTTTGATTCCAGTATATTTGGGCCAGACCCATTTTCACTCCATTGAAGTTGGCCCTAATTAATTATTTTTACTCTGGATTGCCCCTTGACCTTTCCCCTAAATGCTCCCCTACTGCCACTTGATTCACTTGACCCACTTCATTCCCCCAAAAAAGATCCAGCAATGTCTCCTTCTTCATTGGATTAGAAACAAACTGGTGTAGAAAATTCTCCTGAATGCACTCTAGAATCTCTTGTTCTTCTCTGCCCTTTACACTATTACTATCCCAATTAGGATAATTAAAGTTCCCCATTATAACTGCTCTGAAATTCTTGCACCTCTGTAATTTCCTTGCAAATCTGTTCCCTATATGTTTCCCACTAGTTGGTGGCCTATAGAGTACACCCAGCATTGTAATGGTACCTCTTTTGTTTCTTAGCTCTAACCAAATGGATTCTGTCTCTGTAGGACATCCTTTCTCTTCAGCACAGCAATGCTCACCTTAATCAATACTGCTACCCCCTCCACCTATTCTTCCTTCCCTCTCTTTCCTGAACACCTTGTATCTGGGAATATTTAGTACGCAGTCCTTAACTTTGTGAGCCAGGTATCCAGGTATTTTTAGCCACAACATCATATTTCCACCTGCCTATCTGCACCTGCAGCTCACCAACCATATTTACCACACTCCATGCATTCATATACATAAACCTTAAACCTAATTGAGACCTTCTTATATTCTCTCTTACTCTGACCCCACCTAATCTCTTTTTTCTACTCCAGCGCTATTTGTCTCTCCTAATTCCCTTTGCATCTGTGCTTCACTCTCTAATATCACCTCCTGGTTCCCACACACCTACCAAGTTTGGTAGATTGGTAGAAGGATTAAAGGGGACCTGAGGAAAAACTTTTTCACTTAGAGGGTGGTGGATGACTGGAATTCACTGCCAGGAATGGTGGTGGAGGCAGAAACTCTCAATTCTTTTAAAAGGTACCAGGTGCTGGAAGGTGGGATTAGATTGGGTGGCTAGTTTTTTCGGTGGTGCACGGACACAATGGGCTGAATGGCGTCCTTCTGTGCCATAATTTTTCTATGGTTCTCTATGATTTTAAGTTAGTTTAAACCAGGGTTGTCCAACACAGGGCCCGCGGGCCAGGATCTGGCCTGCCAAACGTTTCCATCCGACCCACGGATGTAAACTGTTCCCGGGGCCGTTCCTCATCCTCACTGTGACTGGAGATGTGAAATTTCCCTTTGTCAGACCAGCTTTTAAACGATTGCGCTGTCAATTTCTAACATCGGCAACAGTGGTTTCCCAACAGGCTTGGGGTTTTCTGGCGGGTTCTGACTTTTTTTAAAAAGCTCACCGGAAAACCCCAAATCTGTTGAGAAATGGCTGTTCCCGATGTCTGCAGTTGTCAGCTGTGAAACTGACAGTGATGTTTTGAAAAGAACTGATCAACAATCTGCTGAGTGTTCCACTCTGCAACTGTGAGAGAGAGAGTGGGAGGGCGAGAGGGAGTAATGGAGAGAGAGAGAGGGCAGAGAGAAAGAGGGCGGACAGAGAGAGAGAAAGGGGGGGAGAGAGAGGGAGAGTGGGGGACAAAGAGACGGGCTACAGAGAGAGCAGGGAACACTGATCGGGGAGCGGGGAACACTGGAGACATGGAGGCGGGGGTGGAAGAGATACAGAGAGATGGTGGGGAGGGACAGAGAGAGGGGGGAGAGGGAGACAGAGAGACAGACTGATCGAGAGGGGTAGAGAGAGAGGGGAGAGTGTTAAAGAGTCTCTTACTTATGACTCAGAGGAGGCTATTCTGACCATCAAGTCCATGCCGGCTCTCCATGGAGCTATGTGTCAGTCTCACCCCCCGGCTTGATCTCCGTAGCCCTGCAAGTCTATTTCTCTCAGGTGGCCATCCAGCTTCCTATTGAAGTTATTAACCGTCTCCACTTCCACCACCCTTGTGGGCAGCAAGTTCCAGGTCATTACCACCCGCTGCGTAAAAGAGTGCTTCCTCATATTCCCCCTGCATCTTTTGTACAAAACTTTCAATCTATGTCCCCTAATCCTAGAGGCGAGGGGGTAGGGAAGAGAGAACGAGACACACACACACAAAGTGCGGGGAGAGGAGGGAGAGAGATCAAGGTCTCTCCTGACAGATGGGCATCTATCCAGAATACTCTGCAGAGCTACATCAAGTGTGCGGGCAGCGATTGACGACTTATGCAAGCGAAAACAATGCCAGGTATGCCACTAAATTAGTTTTCAATTTAGTGATGAGAAACTAAGACAATAACATAGATTCATAGAAAATAGGAGCAGGAGTAGGCCATTCGGCCCTTCAAGCCTGCTCTGCCATTCATCATGATCACGACTGATCATCCAACTCAGTAACATGTTCCCAGTTTCACCCCATATCCTTAGAACCCTTTCTCCCCAAGAGCTATATCTAACTCCTTCTTGAAAACATACAATGTTTTGGCCTCAACTGCTTTCTGTGGTTGCGAATTCCATAGGCTCACCACTCTCTGGGTGAAGAAATTTCTCCTCATCTCAGTCCTGAAAGGTTTATCCCGTATCCTTAGACTATGACCCCTGGTTCTGGACTCCCCCACCATCGGGAACATCCTTCCTGCATCTACCCTGTCAAGTCGTGTTAGAATTTTATAGGTTTCTATGAGATCCCCCCTCACTCTTCTGAACTCCAGCGAATATAATCCTAACTGACTCAATCTCTCCTCATATGTCAGTCCTGCCATCCCAGGAATCTATCTGGTAAACCTTCGCTGCACTCCCTCAAAAGCAAGAACATCCTTCCTCAGATAAGGAGACCAAAACTGCACAAAATATTCCAGGTGTGGCCTCACCAAGGCCCTGTATAATTGTAGCAAGACATCCCTGCTCCTGTACATGAATCCTCTTGCTATGAAGGCCAACATACCATTTGCCCTTTTTACCGCCTGTTGCACCTGCATGCTTACCTTCAGAAACTGGTGTATGAGCACACCCAGGTCTCGTTGCATATTCCCCTCTCTCAGTTTATAGCCATTCAGATAATAATCTGCCTTCCTGTTTTTGCTACCAAAGTGGATAGCCTCACATTTATCCACATTATACTGCATCTGCCATGCATTTGCCCACTGTTTCAACTTGTCCAAATCACCCTGAAGCCTCTCTGCATCCTCCTCACAACTCACCCTCCCATCCAGTTTTGTGTCATCTGCAAATTTGGAGATATTACATTTAGTTCCCCCATCTAAATCATTAATATATATTGTGAATAGCTGGGGTCCTAGCACCGATCCCTGCGGTACCCCACTAGTCACTGCCTGCCATTCGGAAAAAGACCCATTTGTCCCTACTCTTTGTTTCCTGTCCGCCAACCAATTTTCTATCCATCGCAATACACTACCCCCAATTCCATGCGCTTTAATTTTACACACTAACCTCTTATGTGGGACTTTGTCAAAAGCCTCTGACAGTCCAAATAAACCACATCCACTGGCTCCCTCTCATCAACTCTACTAATTACATCCTCAAAGAATTCTAGTAGATTTGTCAAGCATGATTTCCCTTTCGTAAATCCATGCTGACTCTGTTCGATTCTACCATTGTTCTCCAAGTGCTCTGCTATAAAATCTTTGATAATGGACTCTAGAATTTTCCCCAGTACCGACATCAGGTCTTTAATTCCCTGTTTTCTCTCTACCTTCCTTTTTAAATAGTGAGGTTACATTAGCTACCCTCCAATCTGTAGGAACTGTTCCAGAGTCTATAGAATCTTGAAAGATGACCACCAATGCATCCACTATTTCTAGGGCCACTTCCTTATGTACTCTGGGATGTAGATTATCAGGCCCTGGGATTTATCGCCCTTCAATCCCATCAATTTCCCCAACACCATTTCTCTACTGATACTGATTTCCTTCAGTTCCTCCCTCTCACTAAACCCTGTGTTCCCCAACATTTCTGGTGTGATATTTGTGTCCTCCTTTGTGAAGACAGAATCGTAGTATGCATTTAGATGGTCAGCCATTTCTTTGTTCCCCATAATAAATTCCCCTGTTTCTGACTGTAAGGGACCTACGTTTGTCTTCACATACCTGTAGAAACATTTACAGTCAGTTTTTATGTTCCCCGCAAGCTTACTCTCATAATCTATTTTCGCCTTCTTAATCAATCCCTTGGTCCTCCTTTGCTGAATTCTAAACAGCTCCCAATCCTCAGGTCTGTTGTTTTTTTCTGGTGAATTTGTATGCTTCCTCCTTGGATCTAATGCTATCTCTAATTTCCCTTGTCAGCCATGGTTTGGCTACCTTTCCCATTTTACTTTTGCACCAGACAGGAATAAACAATTGCTGCAGTTCATCCATGGGCTCTTTGAATGTTTGCCATTGCCTATCCACCGTCATCCCTTTAAGTAACATTTCCCAATCCATCATAGCCAACTCACGCCTCATAACTTTATAGTTTCCTTTATTAAGATTCAGGACCCTTGTCTCAGAATCAAATACGTCACTCTCCATCTTGATGAAGAATTCTATCATATTATGGTCGCTCATCCCCATGGGGTCTCCCACAACTGGATTGTCAATTATTCCTCTCTCATTACACAATATCCAGTCTAGGATGGCCTGTTCTCTAGTTGGTTAATAAATTAGTCTCATTTAAAGCTTCTTCACAAAAAATGCACATTTGTTGTTGTTTTTATTAGGAAGATAAATTTTTAATGCCTTTATCTTTCGAAATTTGCTCACCAGCCCCCTGGGCCAGGCAAAAATCGTAATGTGGCCCTCCACCCGAAACGGTTGGACAACCCTGGTTTAAATCCTCCCCAATAGCGCTAGCAAATTGCCCTGCAAGAACATTGGTCCTGGCTTTCTTGAGGTGCAACCTCTCCAGCCTGTACAGGTCCCATCTACCCCAGAACCAGTCTCAATGTTCCAGGAATCTAAAGCCCTCCCTCCTGCACCATCTGCACCCAGGCATTCATTTGCTCTATCCTAGATCTACTCACTGGAATGTGCTACTGGGAGTAATTCGGAGATTACAATCTTACCTAAACTATCTCGACAGGACCGCATCCATCTTTCGACCTATGTCATAGAATAGAGTCATAGAGTCATTTACGTCACAGAAGGTGGCCAATTGGCCCATCAAGTCCATGCCAGACTCGATGTATTGAGATATTGAGTACAAAAACAGGGAAGTTATGCTGAACCTTTATAAAGCTCTGGTTAGATCACAACTAGAACATTGCATCCAGTTCTGGTCACCACACTCTAGGAAGGATGGAACGGTTCTTGAGAGGGTCAGAGGAGATTTACTGGAAAGTTCCAGGGATGAGGGATTTTAGCTCCAAGGTTTTTATCATTCTTTCATGGGATGTGGGCGTTGCCAATCCCTAATTGTCTTTGAACTGCGTGGCTTGCAGGCCTTTTCAGAGGGCAGTTAAGAGTCAACCACATTGCTGTGCGTCTGGAGTCACATGTAAGCCAGACCAGGTAAGGACAGTAGGTTTCCTTCCCTAAAGAGCATTAGTGAACCAGATGGGTTGTTACAACAATTGACAATGGTTTCATGGTCACCATTAGACTAGCTTTTCTAATTCCAGGTTTATTAATTGAATTCAAATTTCACCATCTGCCGTGGTGGGATTCGAACCCATGTCCCCAAAGCCTTAGCCTAGGTGTTAGGTTGGAGAAGCTGGGGTTCTCCTTGCAGCAAGGAGAGTGAGGGGAAATTCAGTAGAGTGTTCAAGATTGTGACAGGTTTAGGTAAGATGGACAAAGAAAAGCTGTTGCCATTAGCTGATGATACAAGGACAATGGACACAGGTTTAGGGCTTTTGGACAAGAGATGCAGGGGAGATGTGAGCAAGGACTTTTTTACACAGCGACTGTCAATGATCTGGAATTTGCTGCCTTGCGAGTGTTGTGGCAGTAGAGACGATGAATGATTTCAAAAGGAAATTGGATGACACTTGAGGAAAATAAACTTGCCAGTGGCAAGAAGAAGCCTGCTGCCATCTGCAAGAAGGCTTGGCTGAAGGTGCAGTGCAAGTCAGCAGCAGGAGTGTAACTGCTAGGTCATGGATTCGGTGCAGCAAGCAGTTCAATAATCTGACTAGATTGGAATGGTGAGCGTATAGCTATTATTCATCCAGATCCTGCATTCCACCCCCTCTTGTCACAAATCAGATAGGTAAAAGATAGAACTGAAACCTAGTCTTGATATACTTACAAGCATTTATTTACAGAGACATACATTGCACATCGTGCACTTCCAACCAAACAACCAGAGTTCCAGTCCCCCACCCCCAACTCTTTTTCCAGTACATTGATGACTGTATCGGTGCTGTTTCCTGCTCCCTCCCCGAACTTGAAAACGTCATCAATTTTGCTTCCAATTTCCACCCTTCTCTCTCCTTTGTATGGTCCATCTCCGACACTTTGCTTCCCTTCCTCGACTTCTCTGTCTCCATCTCTAGGGATAGACTGTCCACTAATATTCATTATAAGACCACCGACTCCCACAGCTACCTCGAATACACTTCCTTGCACCCTGCTTCCTATCTGGACTCCATTCCATTATCCCAAATTCTCTGTCTCCGACACATCTTCTCTGATGGTGCAACCTTGCACAACAGCACTTCTGATATGTCCTCCTTTTTCCTCAACTGAGGATTTCACCCCCCCCACCCCCCGCCACAGTGGTTGACAGGGCCCTCAACCGTATTTGACCCATTTCCCGCACTGCTGCCCTCACCCCTTCCCCTCCCTCCCAGAACTGGGACAGGGTTCCCCTTGTCCTCACTTTCCATCCCACCAGCCTACACATTCAAAGGATAATCCTCCATCATTTCCGCCACCTCCAGTGTGATGCCACCACCAAATGCATCTTCTCCTCCCCTCCCCTGTCAGCATTCCGAAGGGATTGTTCCCTCCATATCACTGGTCCACTCCTCCATCACCCCTGACACCTCATCCCCTTCCCACGGCGTCTCCTTCCCACGGCACCTTCCCATGCACTCACAGGAGGTGTAATACCTGCCCCTTTACCTCCTCTCTCCTCACTATCCAAGGCCCCAAACACTCCTTTCAGGTGAAGTTTACTGTATTCGCTACTTACAGTGCGGTTTCCTCTATATTGGGGAGACCAAACGCAGATTGGGTGACCGCTTTGCGGAACACCTCTGCTCGGTCTGAAAATATGACTCCGAGCTTCTGTTTGCTTGCCATTTCAACACACACCCCTGCTGTCACGCCCACATCTCTGTCCTGGGCCTGCTGCAATGTTCCAGTGATCAACAACGCAAGCTTGAGGAACAGTACCTCACTTTCTGATTAGGCACACTACAGCCTACCGGACTGAACGTTGAGTTCAGTAATTTCAGAGTATGACTGGCCCTTTTTTATTTTTATTTTATTTTGTTCCATTTTTTTTGTTTTTTACCATTTGCCTGCCTATTGGTTTTGTCATGTTTGTGCTTTTGGCTAGGACTACTCATTAACACTCCCTCTGCACTAATGCTTTGTCTTTCACAACACCATTAACATACTCTCTTTGCCTTTGCCCCATGACCTCTTTGTCAGTTAATCTCTCCAGCCCTCTGTCCTATCACATAGAAACATAGAAAAATAGGAGCAGGAGTAGGCCATTCGGCCCTTTCAGCCTGTTCCGCCATTCAATACGATCATGGCTGATCATCCAAAGTCAGCACCCTGTTCCCCCTTTCTCCCCGTATCCCTTTAGCCCTCAGAACTATATCTAACTCTTTCTTGAATATATTTAATGATTTGGCCTCAATCCACCAGGAAGCATGTGGCAAGTTCTATGGGAATTGTAACAGGCTGCTCACATGAGCCATTGTGTTCTGCATGCAGGCTAAGAGGTAACTCTGCTGACTCTGTGCGCGAACATCTTGACAAAATTATAGAGAGTCCAGATAAGGGCTTCCGAGCCATCATTGATCTCCACCACGCTGCTCTCCCTCAGACAGATAGAACAAATGCTCCACTGCCCCAATGGAAAGAAGAATGGTAGAACGAGTGAGGAGGAACTTCTGCGCAGCTCATTCATTACTACTTCCTCAACCAACACCTGGCATGGTGCTTCCACTCCAGCTGGCCCAGACTGCCCTGCACAAGTGCAGGAGGAGCAGTCAATGGCAAGGCCTATACAGTTTTAAACCTATAGGTCTTTGGCCATAGCTACTCATGATACTGAGAAAGGTGAACAGCAGTCTTCCGCCATCTCTACGGAATTCACAGGTGTAGTATTATGTACATGTGGAAGGCAATGCAAAAGAAAGGATATATAGACATTTTGGAGTCACTTTTTTTGTCTTTTTCCATTGTTTTATTCATCACATTAGACATTTGTTACTTGCACCATTCCCATCTGCTACAAGATTTAATGCAGACTTTACAGTCAGGTTTTCATTTAATGGATGTGGATCATGGTGAGATATTTTGAATCTCACATGTTGGGGGATGCTGGACCAGTGCCTTTAGGGTCTCATACTGCTTGTGGAAGGGGGTTATTTTTGGTGGGATGGCAATGGTGCAGTTGACATTGGTCTAACTGAGCCTATGTACTATTAAAGCATCCCTTCACAGAATGATGCAGCACAGAAGGAGGCCATTTGGCACATTGTACCTGTGTCGGCTCCGTGAAAGAGCTATCCAATTAATCCCTGTCCCCTGTCCCCTGCCCTTTTGCCATAGCCCTGCAGATGTTTTACCTTTTAGTATTTATCCATTCCCTTGAAAGTTAATTTTGAATTTGCTTCCACCACCTTCACCAAAGAGAAGGACTTGGTGGATGATGAGTCTAAGGAAGGGAGTGTAGATAGTCTGGGTCATGTCGTTATCAAAAAGGAGGAGGTGTTGGGCGTCTTGCAAAGCATTAAGGTAGCTAAGACCCCAGGGCCTGATGGGATCTACCCCAGAATACTGAGGGAGGCAAGGGAAGAAATTGCTGGGGCCTTGACAGAAATCTTTGCATCCTCATTGGCTAAAGGTGAAGTCCCAGAGGACTGGAGAATAGCCAATGTTGTTCCTTTGTTTCAGAAGGGCAGCAAGGATAATCCAGGAAATTATAGGCCGGTGTGCCTTACGTCAGTGGTAGGGAAATTATTAGAGAGGATTCTTCGGGACAGGATTTACGGCTATTTGGAAACAAATTAGCGAGAGGCAGCATGGTTTTGCAAAGGGGAGGACGTGTCTCACTAACTTGATCGAGTTTTTTGAGGAAGTGACGAAGATGATTGATGAAGGAAGGGCAGTGGATGTTGTCTACATGGACTTCAGTAAAGCCTTTGACAAGGTCCCTCATGGCAGACTGATACAAAAGGTGAAGTCACACGGGATCAGAGGTGAGCTGGCAAGATAGATACAGAACTGGCTCGGTCATAAAAGACAGCTGGTAGCAGTGGAAGGGTGCTTTTGTGAATGGAGGGCTGTGACTAGTGGTGTTCTGCAGGGATCAGTGCTGGGACCTTTGCTATTTGTAAATCATATAAACGATTTGGAGGAAAATGTAGCTGGTCTGATCAGTAAGTTTGCGGACGACACAAAGGTTGGTGGAGTTGTGGATAGTGATGAGGAGTGTCAGAGGATACAGCAGGATATAGATCGGTTGGAAACTTGGGCGGAGAAATGGCAGATGGAGTTTAATCCAGACAAATGTGAGGTAATGCATTTTGGAAGGTCTAATGCAGGTGGGAAGTATACAGTAAATTGCAGAACCCTTAGGAGTATTGACAGGCGGAGAGATCTGGGCAAACAGGTCCACAGGTCACTGAAAGTGGCAACGCAGGTGAATAAGGTAGTCAAGAAGGCATATGGCATGCTTGCCTTCATCGGTCGGGGCATAGAATATAAAAATTGGCAAGTCATGCTGCAGCTGTACAGAACTTTAGTTAGGCCACACTTGGAATATTGTGTGCAATTCTGGTCACCACACTACCAGAAGGACGTGGAGGCTTTGGAGAGGGTACAGAAGAGGTTTATCAGGATGTTGCCTGGTCTGGAGGTCATTAGCTATGAGGAGAGGTTGGATAAACTCAGATTGTTTTCACTGGAACGATGGAGGTGGAGGGGCGACATGATAGAGGTTTACAAAGTTATGAGTGGTATGGACAGAGTGGATAGTCAGAAGCTTTTTCCCAGGGTGGAAGAGTCAGTTACTAGGGGACATAGGTTTAAGATGCGAGGGGCACAGTTTAGAGGGGATGTGCGAGGCAAGTTCTTTACACAGAGGGTGGTGAGTGCCTGGAACTTGCTGCCGGGGGAGATGGTGGAAGCAGGTACGATAGCGACGTTTAAGAGACATCTTGACAAATACATGAATAGGATGGGATTAGAGGGATACGGTCCCCGGAAGTGCAGAAGGTTTTAGTTTAGACAGGCATCAAGATCGGCGCAGGCCAGGAGGGCCGAATGGCCTGTTCCTGTGCTGTACTGTTCTTTGTTCTTTGTTCACCCTTTCTGACAGTGCATTCGAGGCCATAACAACTTGTTACATTAAAAAAATTCTCCTTGTGGGCGCCTCATGTGAACACAGCCATTTTCATGAACCAAAAGGGATTTCACTCTTTCAATATGCAGCTACCGATTCCATCGCTTTCCCTCACAACAGTCTAAGATTAAACCATTCTCTTCGTAACATTGGTGTCATATTTGACTCTGAGATGAGCTTCCAATCACATATCTGTGCCATCACTAAACCACCTATTTCCAGCTCCGTTACATAGCCTGACTTCTCCCCTGTCTCAGCTCTGCCACTGCTGAAGCTCTCATTCAGCCTTTCTTACCTCCAGACTTGATTATTCCAATGCACTTCTGGCTGGTCTCCCGCATTCAACCATAAACTTTAGGTCATCCAAAACACCACTGTCTATGTCTTAACTCGCACCATGTCCCATTCATCTATCACCCCTTTGTTCGCTGACCTGCAGTGGTTCCCAGTCAAGCAACGTCTTGATTTTAAAATTCTCATCCCTGTTTTCAAATCCCTCCAAGGCCTTGCCGTTCCCTATCTCTGTAATCTCCTTCTGCCCCACAAACCCTCCAAGATATCTGTGCTTCTCTAATTCTGGCCTCTTGAGTATCTGCAATTTTAATTGTTCCACCATTGGTGGTCACACCTTCAGTTGCCTCGGCCCTAAGCCATAGAATACCCTCCCTACACCTCTCTGCCTCTCTACCTCACTTTCCTCCTTTAAAACCTACCTCTTTGACCAAGCTTTTGGTCATCTGACTTAATATCTCCTTATGTGGCTCAATGTCATATTTTACTTTATAATGTTCTGTGAAGTGCCTTGGGACTTTTTATTATGTTCAAGGTGCTATATAAATATTATTTGTTCTTCTGCTATGTGAAGCTCCTGTTATCCAGGGAGCAGTCTGTGGCAGTCCCCTATGCCAGCTATATTTGACTAACCACAGCAAGTCAAAGGCTGGCTACCAGGCTGCCCTGAAAGTGCCTTTGAACAGTGGTCGGAGGAGCCATGTTGGTACCAGTCTGAGCTTGCAAGGCAGTAGTCTGAGCTTCAATTACTGCACCTTTGAAGGAAACTGTTGGTGCTTGCAATGTGGAAGCTGTGATATCGGTCATCAGATGCGACATCACAGTAGTTCCACCGGTGTGCTGATGGAGCTGGCTGCCCTTCATGTTAGAGGGTCATAACTCATGACACATTCTGCCAGAGGACCCAAGCATACATGCACAGCAGGCATACAATAAGAGCCATGCTGCTACAAAGAGCATTATAGAGCATACCATTGGCATCCTCGAACAATGCTGTTGATGCCTGGACCACTATGGAGGAGCCCTGCAATACTCTGAAGAGCCCTGAGCAGGTTTAAGGATTTGTAGTAGCATTCTGTATGCTGCAAAACCTTGCCATTTTGAGGGAACAGCCCTTGCCATCATCTATCAGGTGAGAAGCTGAGGAACACGAGAATGAGAAAGAGGAGGTACATGAGAAGGAATGAAGGCCACAATGTAGACTGGCCCTTTCTGCCCGAACTACACATGATCAAATAATTTACAAGTGATATCAGCAACCTCAGCCACACCTCTCCATTCGCCAACAGTCCGACACTCCTACCTTTCCTCTATCATTGTCTAACACATTGTCCTCTTTCCAAGAGCATAAAAAGGCAAAAAAATAGAAAATTCACATTCCAATCCAACTTTATAAATTCAATCATTCTTCTTCTTCTCTTCTTTGGCCTCCTTGCCTTGAGAGGCAATAGGTAAGCGCCTAGAGGTGGTCAGTGGTTTGTGGAGCAGCGCCTGGAGTGGCAAGAAAGGCCATTTCGAGAGTGACAGACTCTTCCACAGGCGCTGCAGATAAAATTGGTTGGCAGGGCTTTACACAGCTGGCTCTCTCCTTGCACTTCTGTCTTTTTTCCTGCCAACTGCTAAGTCTCTTCGACTCGCCACTCTTTCGCCCTGCCTTTATGGCTGTCCGCCAGCTCCGGCGATCACTGGCAACTGACTCCCACGCCTTGTGGTCAATGTCACAGGACTGCATATCGCGTTTGCAGGCGTCTTTAAAGTGGAGACATGGACAGCTGGTGGGTCCGATACCAGTGACGAGCTTGCTGTACAATGTGTCCTTGGGGATCCTGGCATCTTCCATGCGGCTCACATGGCCAAGCCATCTCAAGCGCCACTGGCTCAGTAGTGTGTATATGCTGGGCATGTTGGCTGCCTTCAGGACTTCTGCGTTGGAGATATGTCCCTGCCACCTGATGCCAAGGATTCTCCGGAGGCAGCGAAGATGGAATGAGTTGAGACGTCGCTCTTGGCTGACATACATTGTCCAGGACTCGCTGCCATAGAGCAAGGTACTGAGGACACAGGTTTGAAACACTCGGACTTTTGTGTTCTGTGTCAGTGCGCCATTTTCTCACCCCCTCTTGGCCAGTCTGCATCGAGAGACAGGTTATTGGTGATAGTTGAGCCTAGGTAGGTGAACTCTTGAACCACTTCCAGAGCGTGGGCGCCGATATTGATGGATGGAGCATTTCTGACGTCCTGTCCCATTATGTTCGTTTTCTTGAGGCTGATGGTTAGGCCAAATTCGTTGCAGGCAGCTGCAATCCTGTCAATGAGTCTCTGCAGACACTCTTCAGTGTGAGATGTTAATGCAGCATTGACAGCAAAGAGGAGTTCCCTGATGAGGACTTTCCGTACTTTGGTCTTCGCTCTAAGACGGGCAAGCTTGAACAACCTGCCATCTGATCTTGTGTGGAGGAAAATTCCTTCTTCTGAAGACTTGAACGCATGTGAGAGCAGCAGTGAGAAGAAGATCCCAAACAATGTAGGTGCGAGAACACAGCCATGTTTCACGCCACTCAGGATGGGAAAGGGGTCTGATGAGGCACCGCTATGCTGAATTGTGCCTTTCATATTGTCATGGAATGAGGTGATGATACTTCGTAGCTTTGGTGGACATCCGATCTTTTCTAGTAGTCTGAAGAGACCACGTCTGCTGACGAGGTCAAAGGCTTTGGTGAGATCAATGAAAGCAACGTAGAGGGGCATCTGTTGTTCGCGGCATTTCTCCTGTATCTGTCGAAGGGACAACAGCATGTCAATGGTGGATCTCTGTGCTCGAAAGCCACACTGTGCCTCAGGGTAGACACGCTTAGCGAGCTTCTGGAGTCTGTTTAAAATGACTCGAGCGAAGATGTTCCCCACTATGCTGAGCAGGGAGATTCCACGTTAGGGGTCACTTTTCTTCTTATAGAGGGTGATGATATTAGCATCGCGCATGTCCTGTAGTACTGCTCCCTCATCCCCACAGGCAAAGCAGTTCATGGAGTGCTGAGAGTATAGCAGGCTTGGCACTCTTGATTATTTCAAGGGTAATGCCGTCCTTTCCAGGGGCCTTTCGTCTGGCTAGCAAATCCACGGCATCACTGAGTTCCGATTTTGTTGCCTGTTGGTCCAGCTCATCATGATTGGCAGAGACTGATCTGCATTGAGTGCGGAATCAGTGATTACATTTTCCCTGGAGTACAGTTCTAGATAGTGCTCCACCCAGCGGTCCATTTGCTTGCGTTGGTCAGTGATCGTGTCCCCGATTTAGACTTGGGGGTTAGGAGGGGCGCGATCTTCTTGATGGTTGGCCCAAAAGCTCTCTTAATGCCATCATACATTCTTCTGATGTTTCCGGTGTTGGAGACCAGCTGAATACGACTGCATAGGTGTTGCCAGTAGTCATTTGTACAGCGCCTGGCTGTTCTTTGTGCAGCACTTCGGGCTACTTTAAGTGCTACGGATGCTAACTCGCTGGGGGCTTTCTTGTAGTTCAACAGTGCAATGCGCTTAGCGGCTATGACAGGTTCCAGCTCTTCAAAGTGAGATTGAAACCAGTCTGCATTCTGCTTCTCACGTTTGCCAAAGGTGGTCATTGCTGAGTCTTAGATGGCGTCTCTGATGTGGGCCCACTTGGTCTCTGCATCCCTTGTAGGAGTGTTTTGAAGGGATTTTTCAAGTGAATTTAGAAACTTATGTAACAGCTGTGGATAAGAAATTCTGTTAATGTTGATGCGCAGGTGGCCCTTCTGCTTGGAGTGATGCAGCTTCTTTGGTTTGAGTCTAACTTTGCTGCACACCAGGGAGTGGTCAATGTCACAGTCCGCACTGTGGAAGCTGCGAATGCTTTGGATACTGTTTATCGAAGCTCTGCTTGATGAGGTCCAGCTGATGGCAACGACGTGATCTTGGGTGCCTCCATGAAACCTGGTGACAGGGTTTAGTATGAAAGAACGAGTTGGTGATGCAGAGGTTGTGATATGTACACAACTCAAGAAGTCTCTGTCCATTCTCATTCATCCTTCCAATGCCATAGCGCCCAAGGCAGGAGGGCCATGAGTCATGGTCGGCCCCAACCCTGGCGTTAAAGTTCCCCAGCAGGGACAAATGTTCAGTATTAGGAAAGCTACTAATGATATTATGGAGTTCCTCGTAGGACTGGTCTTTAACTTCATGTGGGGAGCAGAGTGTTGGAGCATAGATGCTGAGTAGGTGTACTGGACCAGAGGTGGTGAACAGTCGGATGGACAGTATGCATTCCGAGCCATTTGAAGGTGGCTCTATCATGCTGAGCAAAGAGTTTCTGATGGCGAAGCCCACTCCATGCTGTCTTGGTTCTTCGGGATCCCTACCCTGCCAGTAGAAGGTATAGTTTTGCTCTCTTAGAGATCCGCTCGCAGGGAGGCGTGTCTCCTGAAGTGCTACCATGTCCACACTGAGTCTACTGAGCTTGCTGTTAATGATGGCGGTCTTCCGAGAGTCGTTGATTTGTGTAAGGTCTTCCGACAGGCCAAGACGTTCCAGCTTGCAAAACAAAGGGCTGATACCTTCTTTCCTTTTTTTGTTGTGCTATTTGGTGCGGTGTTACAGTCCACTTGTTGGGCAATGACCCTGAGCTCCGATCACCCATTGAAGCAGGTGGACTGTGGCGGTCCAGAACCTTTCTGACCGGGGGCTGCCCGGTTTGAGGCAGGAGGCAGCTGTCCAGTGAGATGCGATGAGCTCTCCCACTGACAAAGGCAACCCAAGGGGGCAGGGGGTGCGGGGGGGGGAAGGTGGTGCGAGGGGGGAAGGTGGTGCGAGGGGGGAAGGGGGTGCGAGGGGGGAGGGGGTGCGGGGGGGAGGGGATGGTGGGAAGGTGGTGCGAGGGGGGGAGTGGGGAGGTGTCTGGTGGGGGTCACAACCCTGGCAAGCAGGCCAGCTCACAGCCTGCATGGCCTCCTTGATTTCGGCATCCTCCAGGCTGACGCTGTGCTCGTGGTCGCCATCCAGCTCATGGTGGAACTTCTTTCCCGGCTCCCAGCTGTGACGGCGGAAGGGCAACCGAGGCCGGATTGAGACCCTGAACCTCGACAACTCCTTCATGGGTACTCGGGCCACTTGCTCCACCCCGTTGAGCTCCCAGTAGAATTAACTCGAAGCTGTTCCACTACATTTAGCTCCTCCAGACTCAGTGGATGTTCTGGGTCATTGATCGATCTGATCAGATCGAAGATCTCCCGGTCATCGATGGCATCTGCTACATCCTTCTCCTGCTCCCCTATATTCAATCATTACAGAATAAAAATAAACTTATCACTGTTGTACATTCCCTTTCTGCCTATCTTCTGTGTGTCTTTGCCTATCCAAGTACTCCTACAAGGTGCCTCTCCAGTAGTGGCAGCATGGCTGGTGGAGACTGCAGATGGCATAGGAGGGTGACCTCGAGCAGCTCTTGTCCTGCAGTGCATGATTTTAAATGGCATCATTTTGGCTTTGGCTGCAGCAGTCCGGGCTGGTTGACTGACACACAAGAACAATGATGCTGGTGGAGTGGTGGGGTGAAAATAGGAATTCTGTCATCCTGTGGCAGGACTGTCGCTTTTGGGGCGGCACAGTGGCGCAGTGGTTAGCACCGCAGCTTCACAGCTCCAGGGACCCGGGTTCGATTCCGGGTACTGCCTGTGTGGAGTTTGCAAGTTCTCCCTGTGTCTGCGTGGGTTTTCTCCGGGTGCTCCGGTTTCCTCCCACAAGCCAAAAGACTTGCAGGTTGATAGGTAAATTGGCCATTATAAATTGTCACTAGTGTAGGTAGGTGGTAGGGAAATATAGGGACAGGTGGGGATGTTTGGTAGGAATATGGGGTTAGTGTAGGATTAGTATAAAATGGGTGGTTGATGTTCGGCACAGACTCGGTGGGCCGAAGGGCCTGTTTCAGTGCTGTATCTCTAATCTAATCTAATGTTCAATGCACTCTCCGAGGGCATTGCCTCTGCAATCCTGCTGATCTGTTGGAGGACAGATTGGTTGCCTGTTGGGCTGCCCTGAAAACGCCTTTGAATAGTCATAGGAGGAACCATGATAGTACCAATCTGACCTTGCAAGGCAGCAGTCGGAGCTTCCATTATTGCACTTTTGAAGGAAGCTGTTTGTGCTTGCAATGGAAGCTGTGATATCGGTCATCAAATGGTCAGTTCCACAGGTGTGCTGATGGAGGTGGCTGCCCTCCATGTTAGAAAGGATGAGTTTCAAGCTCTCCGCAAATTTCTTTGTCAAATTGGTGTTTGAATTCCTCCATGCTTCTTGATATTGTGCGCAGGCTTATCAGCAGGCTTTCCAGAGCACCAAGCATTTGGTTATGTACACCCAATCAGTTGTCTTCTGTCGCATGTCCCATTGAAATCCTGATCTGTCTCCTGATCCTGAACTAGTGTGCAACTTCATCCTCCAGTGAGCTGGCAGCTGTGCCATCCTTTCTCTCCACCCTTTCTCCTGCAAACTTGTGCCCGGTGTCTCACCACATGCAGATCCTCTTCTATCCCTAGCATCTAAAATACACACAGTGTTAGTCTCTGAGTTGGTGGCTGCAAGTGTAAGATGGAATTTCCCGGCGGAGCAGCAGGAGAAGGTAGCGACTCTTCGGTGGGTGAGTGAAGGCATCAGGAGCTGTGTTTTAAAAGTAAGTACTTACTGTTTTACTTACTGTTTTCCTTGTCTTTGAGTTTCTTTTGGCGCCGGAGGAACCGGAAGCTGGTCGGCAGCGAGGACTCCTGGGTAGGTATTTTCCTTAAAGGTGCGGAGCTGAGTAAACCCGAGCCACTACACATGTAGTGTCTCCCACCCATCCTCCTCCTCTAACCTAATAATAAGACCCTTTTTACCCTCCTCCTCTAACCAAAAAGGACTGAGCAGGTAAGCTATTTACTGTTTTTGTTAATATCTATAGTTGTACTTAACTAAGGGGTAATTGAATAAAAGAAATGGCAGCCAGTGTAGTGTATTGCTCCTCCTGCAGAATGTTCGAGGTGAGGGAAACCTCCGGTGGCCCTGCCGACTTCACCTGCTGGAAGTGCATCCGTCTCCAGCTCCTATCAGACCGTGTTAGGGAATTGGAGCTGGAGCTGGATGAACTGAGGATCATTCGGGAAGCTGAGGGGTTGATAGATAGAAGCTACACGGAGGTCGTTACTCCACAAATCAAAGGCAGCTGGGTAACAGTTAGAGGTGGGAAGAGGTCAGTGCAGGGATCTCCTGTGGTCGTTCCCCTCAACAACAAGTATACAGTTTTAGATACTGTTGGGGGGGACGGCCTATCGGGGGCAGGCTGCAGTGACCGGGCCTCTGGCACGGGGTCCTGCACTGTGGCTCAGAAGGGAAGGAGGGAGAATGGGAGAGCACTAGTCATCGGGGACTCGATGGTGAGGAGTACGGACAGGCGGTTCTGTGGGCGCAGGCGAGACGCACGGATGGTTTGTTGCCTCCCTGGTGCCAGGGTCCGTGATGTTTGTGATCGCGTCTTCAGGATCCTTAAAGGGGAGGGGGAGCAGCCAGAGGTCGTGGTGCACATTGGCACCAACGACGTAGGAAGGAAGGGTGGCACAGATGTTAGAAGTGAGTTTAGGGAGTTAGGCTGGAAGCTGAAAGCTCGGACGGACAGAGTTGTTATCTCTGGTTTGTTGCCGGCGCCACGTGATAGTGAGGCTAGGAATAGGGAGAGAGCACAGCTGAACACGTGGCTGCAGGAATGGTGTAGGAGGGAGGGCTTCCAGTTCTTGGATAATTGGACTCCATTCTGGGGAAGATGGGACCTGTTCAAACAGGACGGGCTGCATCTGAACCAGAGGGGCACCAATATCCTGGGAGGGAGGTTTGCTAGTACTGTTCGGGAGGGTTTAAACTAGTTTGGGAGGGGGATGGGAACCGGACTTGTAATCCAGGGACCAGTGGGTCCACTCAGAAAGACAAAGAGTGTAGTGAGGTATTGGGGAAGGTAGCACTGTCACAGAGGACAGATGGGCACGGAGAAGGGTTAAAGTGCGTATACTTCAACGCAAGAAGCATCAGGAATAAGGTGAGTGAATTGAAGGCGTGGATGGGCACTTGGGACTACGATGTTGTGGCCATCACTGAAACGTGGATAGGTGAGGGGGAGGAATGGTTTTTGGAGGTACCTGGTTATAGATGTTTTCATAAGATTAGGAATGGTGGTAAAAGAGGTGGGGGGGTGGCATTGTTAGTTAGAAATAGTGTAACAACTGCTGAAAGAATTTTCGAGGAGGATCTGCCGACTGAGGCACTGTGGGTTGAGGTCAGGAACAGGAAAGGAGCAGTCACCTTGATGGGAGTTTTCTATAGGCCCCCCAATAGCAGCAGGGAGGTGGAAGAGCAGATTGGGAAACAGATTTTGGAAAGGAGCAGAAGTCACAGGGTAGTAATTATGGGGGATTTCAACTTCCCAAATATTGATTGGCAACTCTTTAGATCGAATAGTTTGGATGGGGTAGTGTTTGTGCAGTATGTCCAGGAAGCTTTTCTGACTCAGTATGTAGACTGCCCGACCAGAGGGGAGGCAATATTGGATTTGGTACTAGGTAATGAACCAGGGCAAGTGATAGAGCTGTTGGTGGGCGAGCACTTTGGAGATAGTGATCACAATTCTGTAGCATTCACTGTGGTAATGGAGAGGGATAGGTATGTGCAACAGGGCAAGGTTTACAATTGGGGGAAGGGTAGATATGATGCTGTCAGGCAGGAACTGAGGAGCATAAGTTGGGAGCATATGCTGGCAGGGAAGGGCACGGTCGAAATGTGGAACTTTTTCAAGGAGCAGATAGTAGGGGCCATTGATAAGCATGTCCCTGTCAGACAGGGAAGGGATGGTCATGTGAGGGAACCGTGGTTGACAAGAGAGGTTGAGAGTCTTGTTAGGAAGAAGAAGGATGCGTATATAAAGTTGAGGAAAAAGGGCACAGGCATAGCTCTGGAGGGATACAAGATGGCCAGGAAGGATCTGAAGAAAGGGATTAGGAGAGCTAAGAGAGGGCATGAAAAATGCTTGGCGGGTAGGATAAAAGAAAACCCCAAGGCCTTTTACGCGTATGTCAGAAATATGAGGATGACTAGGGGGACCATAGGTCCGGTCAAGGACAATAGCGGGAGACTGTGTGTTGAGCCGGAAGAGATAAGTGAGGTTTTGAATGAGTACTTCTCTTCGGTATTTACGAATGAGAAGGGGTGTATTACTGAAGAGGACGGTGTGAAACAGACTGGTAAGCTCGAGGAAGTGCTCGTTAGGAGGGAAGATGTATTGGGGTTTTTGAATAACTTGAAGATAGACAAGTCTCCCGGGCCTGACGGGGTATATCCAAGGATGTTATGGGAAGCAAGGGATGAAATTGCAGAGCCGCTGGCAATGATCTTTTCATCTTCTCTGCTGACGGGGGTGGTACCAGGTGATTGGAGGGTGGCAAATGTTGTGCCCCTGTTCAAGAAAGGGAATAGGAACAACCCTGGGAATTACAGGCCAGTTAGTCTTACTTCGGTGGTAGGCAAGTTGATGGAAAAGGTGCTGAGGGATAGGATTTCTGAGCATCTGGAAAGACACTGCTTGATTCGGGACAGTCAGCACGGTTTTGTGAGGGGTAGGTCTTGCCTCACAAGCCTGATTGAATTCTTTGAGCAGGTGACCAAGCAAGTGGATGAGGGTAAACCAGTGGATGTGGTGTACATGGATTTTAGTAAGGCATTTGATAAGGTCCCCCATGGTAGACTTATGGAGAAAGTCAGGAGGCATGGGATAGTGGGGAATGTGGCCAGTTGGATTAAGAATTGGCTAACTGATAGAAGGCAGAGAGTGGTCTTAGATGGTAAATACTCAGCCTGGAGCCCAGTTACCAGTGGCGTGCCGCAGGGATCAGTTCTGGGTCCTCTCCTGTTTGTGATTTTTATTAACGACTTGGATGAGGAAGTCGAAGGGTGGGTCAGTAAATTTGCAGATGATACAAAGGTTGGTGGAGTTGTGGATACCGAGGAGGGCTATTGTCGTCTGCAAAGGGACTTGGATAGGTTGCAGTGCTGGGCTGAAAAGTGGCAGATGGAGTTTAACCCTGAAAAGTGTGAGGTCGTCCATTTTGGAAGGACAAACATGAATGCAAAATACTGGGTTAACGGTAGGGTTCTTGGGCATGTGGAGGAGCAGAGAGACCTTGGGGACTATGTGCATAGATCATTGAAAGTTGCAACTCAAGTGGATAGGGCTGTGAAGAAGGCATATGGGGTGTTAGCGTTCATTAGCAGAGGGATTGAATTTAAGAGCCGTGAGGTGATGATGCAGCTGTACAGGACCTTGGTAAGGCCTCATTTGGAGTACTGTGTGCAGTTCTGGTCGCCTCATTTTAGGAAGGATGTGGAAGCCTTGGAGAGGGTGCAGAGGAGATTTACCAGGATGTTGCCTGGAATGGAGAATAAGTCTTACGAGGAAAGGCTGAACATTCTAGGCCTCTTCTCATTAGAAAGGAGAAGGATGAGGGGTGACATGATAGAGGTTTATAAGATGATCAGGGGAATAGATAGGGTAGACAGTCAGAAACTTTTTCCCCGGGTGGAGCAAAGCGTTACAAGGGGTCATAAATTTAAGGTGAAGGGTGGGAGATATAAGGGGGATGTCAGGGGAAGGTTCTTTACCCAGAGAGTGGTCGAGGCATGGAATGCCTTGCCCGGGGAAGTTGTTGAGTCAGAAACTTTAGGGACTTTCAAAAGGCTTTTGGATAGGTATATGGATAAAGGAGAATGATGGGGTATAGATTAAATTGTCCTTGACAGAGGACAAAGGATCGGCACAACATTGTGGGCCGAAGGGCCTGTTCTGTGCTGTATGTTCTATGTTCTATGTTCTATGTTCTATGGAATGACGGTGTCTCTCCCTCTTCACTGTCGTCTTCCCCTTTTTCCCCTGACAGGGGAGGTTCCAGTTCTTAAGTTTCTGAATTGAAATATGGACAATGGTTAGGTTGTGGTGAGGAGAGAGGAGAAAATAAGAATTGCGTATTCACATCATTTGCTGCTTTTGAGTCCAAAGCGTTTGTAGAATGAGAGAAAAGTGGAAAGAGAGAAGGAGGATAGGCTCATCATCAATCCTTCAAGCCCCACCAGTGAGCACAGCCTCAATGATGCACCTTCCTATGATGGCCAGCATTATCTCTTCCAAGCATTGTTGTTAAAACATGCTGGCATGCTTGTCTTCCTGCAGTTGTTTCCTGTTCTTGCTGTTATGTGCCAACACAAGCAAGCTGGAAGTCTGTCATTGAGTGTCCTGTAATATGTTTGTTTGAATAGTTGCCACAGTGTGCAAGCTGTGAGTTATGGGTGTGAGGCTCATACAGTGCTAAATGTGTGAAGGTGAGGTAAAGCATATGAATTGAAGGGTTGAGTAGTGATTGATAGAGATTGTTGGTAGGTGCATGATGCCATGTAGTGAATTAAGCAGCCAGTGAGGTTAGTTATCCAATTGGTAAGATATGCCATTGAAGACGAACGCATTCACATTGCTAACTTGGGTCAGATCATTAAACTTTTACCTGCACTGAATCCACGTTATTGGAGCAATACTCCTGGCAATGACCATTGCTGCTATTTCTTTCAACTATCTCCTTAGTCTATATCTGGAGGGCCTCCTCCCCCACTGCAGATGTAGGAAGTCTTTCATTTTCTCCATGTTTTGCACCAAAACCACCAGTGCATTGTCAGAAAGCCTTAGTGCTTGCTTTCTCGCATAGGTTCAACCATTTCTCAAAACATTACAGCCAGATTCACTTTTCAAAATCCCCCAAAATTCCTGCATCCTCCCATTGAAGAGATGCAGGTTGCCTTTACATAGCAATAGCTGCTCACGACATCGGGCCCTTGCTGATGCATGATGCAGTAAAATATATTTACATTTGATTGTTCCTTGTCCATTTCTATAACTATTCTCAGCCAGATGATATTATGATCATGTTTCTCAAATGCTCTGCTTGTCCCATTTTATTCCCCAGAACTAGATCCAGCACTGCTTCCTTCCTTGTTGGCAGGAAACATGCTAATCAAGAAGAACATTCAAAACATATTGAGAAACACTGACATACATTTCCAGAGTTCCTACTCCAACTTTGCCCTTTACTTTCCCAGCCTATATTAGGATAATTGTAGTGCTCCATTATCATTATTCTGTAGTTATTGCATTTTTTTAATTTGCCTGAAAATTTGCCCCTTTATCTCTTTATTATTTGGTAGCCTTGTATACATCCAGTAGCATTATAACTCCACTGTTATTTTTGAATATTAAGCAAATTGACTCAATCTTTGTCTCCTCAACTACATCATCCCTTTCTTTGATCAATACTGTCACCCTTCCTCATTTATTTCCTTCCCTATCTTTCCTGAATGTCTTGTAGCCAGCAATATAAGTTCCCAATCCTCCCTTTCTTTGAGTCAGGTCTCTGGTATTGCCACTATGATAGTCCCATGTGGCGACTTGTGCCAGCCTTATTTACCACGCTACTTGCATTTACACACATGCACCCCAACTCATCTTGGACTGCCTTGCATTTGCCCCCTTTCTGATCCCTCCTAATTCTGAACTGTTCTTTATTCTAATGCTATTTCTCTCTCCCAGTTCTTTGTGTACCTTGTTCCCATCCCAATGGAAGTTAGTTTCGATCTTCACCCACTATCCTCTCCTTCCTGTCTGTGAGCCAATCTCGCATTCAAACTGCCCTGGCCCTTTAATCCCACAGGATATGTTCCAGTAGCCATGCATCTGGGTTCCCAACTTCTCCGTTATCTTAGTTTTCCTTATCCAATGAGAGATCATGAGTGCCAAATTCACCTTGCACCTCTAGATCTCTGCTGCACTATATTGTGTAAGATGCAACATAGAACAGTGGTCCATATTCCTTCCTGGCAAATACTGTAGAAAACCTCCAGAATTGTCAAGGTGCGTAAACTTTAGGTTCAGCATTCCTATTGCATGAAAGTGCATTGTGTGGTGATATGGCTGGTGTTGTACCTCTCCTGCAGCTAAGTAGAGGGGTTCCTCAGAGGTGCTGTGAGCCACAATTGAAGAGGGTATCCCTTGTCCCCAGTAAGGTTGGTCTCGGGTAGAAACATTGTGGGGATATTCAACAGCTGCAGACTGAAGGCATCGTGGCAGCTCCACTGGAATAGTGTGCGGGCCTCCACGTACCTTGCTTTATGGTTGCAGATGAGTTGAACATTTATAGTGTCATGTCGACCCCTCACCTGCCAAGAATAAGGCACAGCAATTTTGTCATGGACATTGACTTTGAACTAAGCAAGGAAATGACTTGTCAAACAGATTAGCCGTGGCTGGAAATTTTTTTTACATATTAATGCGCGTCGGAGATGTGGAAGCGCATTCCAGGGCCTGCTAAGGAGGATACAATCCATAAGGGCCAGGGTTGATTCGACCAGTTGGTCACATGACTTCCTGTCTGTTCCAGGGTTTTCTTTTGAACTAGCCACAGAGAGTTTGAAGGCAGAAAATCTGTTTGCTCCTGAACTGAGAAGATCTCTCCTGACTGCTCCCATCTCTTTCTCACAAGCCTCCGAATCCACTGAAGACACATGAACCACAAGAGAGAAAAGTCTCCTACGGTGAACAAGGTTTAAGAAGAATACTGGGCTCCAACGGAAAGCAAGATCTACCTACAATCAGGGAATCTACAGTGAGCTCAAAGAATCGTAACAACAACTCTTCAGATATTGCCTCAACCTTTTCCACTTTATTTTTCTTCTCTTTTCTGTCTCTATTTGCATATGTGTATCGCATGGGGCGCGTTGTGTATCTGTCGGCATTAATCCAATTAGAGTTTATTTTAGTTTAATAAATTTCAACTTTTCTTCTTTAAATCTAAGAAAGCCTGTTTGTGCTGGTTTCTTTGACTTTTAATTGGAAAGCGGTGAACAAGGATTCACCAAGGGGGAGCTAAAAACACGGGGTGTTTAAAATTAAACCCTGTTATAGTAAGACCAGGTGAAGGCTGAAAGGGAACCCTAGAAACCTTTCTTACCTGGTCGTAACAATAGAATGGAAGCCAAGTTGTTGACAAATAGTCCAGGCTGGTTGGGGGCTGCTCTGATACATGATCTATGGTGCTCTGTATCTGTGGTAAGCCTGTCAGAGAAGCAAAACCCAATGCTCACTCTGACTGTCTTCATCACATGAAAACATTATGGCCGCAAAGTTCAATCGCCTTGATTTTAGGGTGTGGGGGCCAGGGTTCACGGCGTGCCCGTGTCCATTGGAAATGGGGTGAGACAGAAAATTAATTTACCCACCTCATTTCCCTGATTGCGAGGTCAAAGGTAGAGGCCTCTGCGCAGCTCCAGTGTCCATATCGATGCAGGTGCCCTCTCACATTTCAGGGATTGAATATCATTTGCTACAAAACAGGTGTTCCAGGCAATCTCCCCTATTTAAAGGCACAACCCTGATAAAAAGGGAAATTACAGCATTACACTGCAGGCTGCCGGATAATTGGTTTTGGACACTCAAAGAGAAGGTCTCCTTCTGCATTGTAACAATTTGGTGATTCGGTGATTCCATGTCGCTACAAGGAAAGGAGAGGTCTCCTAGATTCTGCAATGCCTCTGCTGGGAGGTTGAAGGCAGGAGGGAGGCCAAGTTTCTGGTGGAGGGCAATAAGCCCTCCGGACTGACCCTCAGAAGGCAGTGCGAGCATGATGCAAGGGTAGCCAATGCCCAGAGTGTAGCACCACAGTCCTGAGAACAATGCCAAAAGAAGTTTAATGATCTCACTCAGGCGATCAAGGTGAGTGAATGCATCTGCACATCACATCTCACACCCACCACACTATTCACCACTCACACTGCTCAATGCATCACATCACTCTCCCAGCACAGTAGCTTGACACTTCGGACTCACTCCTAACATCCTGATGTTGCACCTCACCCAGCCACACCTTCAAAGCATGCCAGTTACATCAACATTGCCTCCAGCTATTCAGCTATGACAGGCATCACCCAAACACACTGACTGACAATCACTGACTCTCTCTTCCAGGAGAAGGATGCCCACACAGGTGAGAAAGCCAGAGGAGGACCAGGTTGTATACATTCCCTCAGCCCCCTAGAGGAAATGGTATTTCGAATAATAGACAGCAGTGCCATGGAGTCAGTGGCATCCAGTGCAGCAGTGGCCATTCTGGATGACAATATGTTGCTGCCTGATGCACCTCATTCACTAATTCTTAGCTCTGACCCTGAAAGGGGCCATGAAATGAAAACTACAGATGGAGTAACCATGGACCACCTGCTCCACTCCCTGTCCCCGCTTCCCTTGCCTTTGTCCATTTAGATAGCCAGGAACCGCCAGCTGCTCAGCCCCTCCAGGAACATTTCGAGGGGCAAGAAGAGGAAGATTGTGCTTCTTCTTCCAGGCTATCACTTCAATTAACTCCTGCAATGACCATCTCACATACTGGCACAGCACTTACTTTCGAGGCTTGTTCAGAGTCAGGATCGGCACGTGGCATGAATGGGCTGCAGCCAGAACAGGGGATAGAACATGGAACATAGAACAGGACAGCACAGTACAGGCCCTTCGGCCTACTATGTTGTGCCGAACCTTTAACCTACTCTCAGATCAAACTAACTACAGACCCTTCATTCTACTATCATCCATGTACCTATCCAAGAGTCGCTTAAATGTCCCTAATGTTTCTGCTTCTACCACTGGCAGCGCATTCCATGCACCCACCACTCTCTGTGTAAAGAACCTACCTCTGACATCTCCCGAAACCTTCCTCCAATCATCTTAAAATTATGCCCCCTGGTGATAGCCCTTTCCACCCTGGCTATCCACTCTATCTATGCCTCTCATCATCTTGTACCCCTCTATCAAGTCACCTCTCATCCTTCTTCGCTCCAATGAGAAAAGCCCTAGCTCCCTCAATCTTTCTTCGTAGGACATGCCCTCCAGTCCAGGCAGCATCCTGGTAAATCTCCTCTGCACCCTCTCTAAAGCTTCCACATCCTTCCTATAATGAGGCGACCAGAACTGAACACAATATTCCAAGTGTGGTTGAACCAGGGCCTTCCAGAGCTGCAGCATAACCTCGCGGCTCTTAAACTCAATCCCCCTGTTAATGAAAGCCAACACACCATACGCCTTCTTAACAACCCTATCAATTTGGGTGGCAACTTTGAGCGATCTTTGGACATGGACCCCAAGATCCCTCTGTTCCTCCACACTACCAAGAATCCTGTCTTTAAGCCTGTATTCCGCATTCAAATTCGACCTTCCAAAATGAATCACTTCACACTTTTCCAGGTTGAACCTCATCTGCCACTTCTCAGCCCAGCTCTACATGCTTTCAATGTCCCGTTGCAACCTACAACAGCCTTCCACACTATCCACAACTCCAGCAACCTTCGTGTCATCGGCAAACTTGCTAACCCAGCCTTCCACTTTCTCATCCAAGTCATTTATAAAAATCACAAAGAGCAGAGGTCCCAGAACAGATCCCTGTGGAACACCACTGGTCACCGAGCTCCATGCTGAATACTTTCCGTCTACTACCACCCTCTGACTTCTATGGGCCAGCCAATTTTGTATCCAGACAGCCAACTTCCCCTGTATTCCATGCCTCCTCACTTTCTGAATGAGCCTACCATGGGGAACCTTATCAAACGCCTTGCTAAAATCCATATACACCACATCCACTGCTCTTCCTTCATCAATGTGTTTTGTCACATCTTCAAAGAATTCAATAAGGCTTGTGAGGCATGACCTGCCCCTCACAAAGCCATGCTGACTGTCTCTAATCAAACCATGCTTTTCCAAATCATCATAAATCCTGTCTCTCAGAATCCGCTCCAATAATTTGCCCACTACTGACGTAAGACTGACGGGTCTATAATTCCCAGGGTTATCCCTATTCCCTTTCTTGAACAAGGGAACAACATTTGCCACCCTCCAATCATCCGGTACTACTCCAGTGGACAGTGAAGACGCAAAGATCATCGCCAAAGGCGCAGCAATCCCTTCCCTCACCTCCCGTAATATCCTTGGGTATATCCCGTCTGGCCCCGGGGACTTATCTGTCTTCATATCATTCAAAATTTCCAGCACATCCTCCCTCTTAACCTCAACCTGTTCGAGCATATCAGCCTGTTCCACGCTGTCCTCACAAACGACCAGGTCCCTCTCACTAGTGAATACTGAAGCAAAGTATTCATTTAGGACCTCCCCTACCTCCTCCGACTCCAGGCACAAGTTCCCTCCACTATCCCTGATCGGCCCTACCCTCACTCTGGCCATCCTCTTGTTCCTCACATAAGTGTAGAACGCCTTGGGATTTTCCTTAATCCTACCCGCCAAGACTTTTTCATGTCCCCTTCTAGCTCTCCTAAGTCCATTCTTCAGTTCCTTCCTGGCTACCTTGTAACCCTCTAGAGCCCTGTCTGATCCTTGCTTCCTCAACCTTAAGTAAGCTTCCTTCTTCCTCTTGACTAGCTATTCCACATCTCTTGTCATTCAAGGTTCCTTCACCCTACCATCCCTTCCTTGCCTCATCGGGACAAACCTATCCAGCAGTCGCAGCAAGTGCTCCCTAAACAACCTCCACATTTCTGTCGTGCATTTCCCTGAGAACATCTGTTCCTAGTTTATATTCCCCAGTTCCTGCCCAATAGCATTGTAATTCCCCCTCCCCCAATTAAATATTTTCCCATCCCGTCTGCTCCTGTCCCTCTCCATGACTATAGGAGGTCAGGGAGTTGTGATCACTATCACCGAAATGCTCTCCCACCAAGAGATCTGCCACCTGGCCTGGTTCGTTGCCAAGCACCAAGTCCAACATAGCCTCCCCTCCAGTCGGCCTGTCTACATATTGAGTCAGGAAACCTTCCTGGACACACCTGACAAAAACTGCTCCATCCAAACTATTTGCACGAAGGAGGTTCCAATCAATATTAGGAAAGTTGAAGTCACCCATGACAACAACCCTGTTACTTCTGCACCTTCCCAAAATCTGCCTCCCAATCTGTTCCTCCGTGTCTCTGTTGCTATTGGGGGGTCTATAGAAAACTCCCAACAAAGTGACTGCTCCTTTCCAATTTCTGACTTCCACCCATAATGACTCAGTAGACAAACCCTCCTCGACGACCTCCCTTTCTGCAGCTGTGATACTATCCCTGATTAGCAATGCCACTCCCCCACCTCTTTTACCTCCCTCCCTATTCCTTTTGAAACATCTAAACCCCGGAACATCCAACATCCATTCCTGCCCCTGTGATATCCACGTCTCCGTAATGGCCACAACATCGTAGCTCCAAGTACTGATCCATGCTCTAAGTTCATCACCCTTACTTCTGACACTTCTTGCGTTAAAATAGACACACTTCAACCCATCATACTGGCTGCAACTTTGTCGTGTCAACTGTCTAACCTTCCTCACAAACTCTCTGCACTCGGTATCTGCCTATTCAACAGCTACCCCATCCACTGATCCGTAGCTTCGGTTCCCATCCCCCTGCCAAACTAGTTTAAACCCTCCCGAAGAGCTCTAGCAAACCTCCAGCCCAGCCCCTCCAGTTCAGATGCAACCCATCCTTCTTGTACAGGTCCCACCTTCCCCAGAAGGTATCCTAATGATCCACATATCTGAATCCCTCCCTTCTACACCAGTTCTGTAGCCACGTGTTCAGCTGCACTCGCTCCCTGTTTCTAGCCTCACTAGCACGTGGCACCGGTAACAATCCTGAGATTACTACTCTGCTCGTCCTGCCTTTCAGCTTCCAACCTAACTCCCGATATTCGCTTTTCAGGTCCTCATCCCTTTTCCTCGCTATGTCATTGGTACCGATATGTACCACGACCTCTGGCTGCTCCCCCTCCCCCTTAAGAATCCTGTGGACTCGATCCGAGGCATCCCTGACCCTGGCACCCGGGAGGCAGCATACCATCCGGGATAGGTCAGCTTGTGTGCTAACATCCCGGAGGGCAAAGTCACACACCAGTATTGCTGCAGTGACTCAAATGAAGGCCTCGGGGCAGACTATAGTAAAACCCTGATGAACATGCACACCAAGATGCTTGGTGCATTGGCTAGATAACCTCCAGTCATTGGCTAGAAGCATGGATGGGTCCGGCTCCACCATGGCACATGGCATCGCGCGGAGCTTGGAGCCCATCCTTTCCACCGTGGAAGTGGTAGGCATCTCTGTGGCAGCACTGCCAGACCGACCCATGATGCAGTGTCTGGTGGCTGCTGTCTCAGCTTCCACTGCAGGATAGGCAGAGTCCTGCCGAAGTATTAGTGCTACAGTGAAAGCTCAGACAAAGGTCATGAGATCCCTGACTACTGATATGCAGGCTCAGGCTGCTGCCATCCAATCTGTGTCTGCTGCCATCCAGGCACAGACAGTTGCACTGTGGATGCTGATCTCAGTGCTCGATGGGGCATGCAGGCTTTTACAGCAGTCCAGCAATCTGTGTTCGAGCAGATGACGACAATTGCTGAGGTGCCACCCGTGGGAGTGACAGTGGCACCATGGAGCATGAACCTGCTGTCCTCTCTCAGGATGATAGCAGTTGTGCTCCCACTGCTGCCCTTGCTGGTGCCTCTCAGCCAACCAGCCCAGAATGCTGCCACCCATGCCAAGGTGGTTCAGTTCGAAGTCAAGCCCTTAAGGCCCAGAGCTAATTGAGGGTGTCCTCCAAGGCCATCTGCAGCTTTCATCAGTGAAAGTCAGCAGCTTTCAACCAGCCATGCTACAGCCACTGGCGTAGCACCACATAGGAGCACGAGGCTAGGCAAGGGCACCTGCAAGACAGGCACTAAGGGAATGCACAAGGGTGATTAGTTCTTTTTTTTTTGTATCGTTATTGTATTGCTGGATAAAGTTGTTGTGTGAAGTTTATCACTGTTGACCTTTATTGAGTGATGTCAAGCAAAGGGACTTTATCATGGGAAGTCTGAAATGGATGTATTGTGAGGGAACTGTGGGTCCATGTTGGGAGTGGGGAAGTTCCGTTCAACTGAAGTGAAGTCTCACGATGCGGTCCCTCTCATTTCATCCAGTCGCAGCTAGTATATGTGATCTTCTCCCTCCTTCCTCCTCCTCCTCCTCGTCCCCTCCTCCCCGCCAAGATACCAAGAGGTAGTGGCTGGGCCCTCATAGTAGCGAGGTTGTGGAGCAGACAACACTCGACCACAAACATGAGGACCCTCTCAGGCATGTATGGCAGAGTTTTACCAACCCCCCCCCCCGACCCCCCACCCAAACAACAAGCAATCTCTAGGCATTGCCTCAGCAGACCGATGACTTATTACACTGTGTAACTTGTGAATGTTTGGCTCTTGGTGAAGACCCTCTGACCTCATTTGGTGGGATGGTGGAAGGGGCTCATAAGCCACGCGTGGAGTGGGTATCCCTTGTCTCTGAGCAGCCATTCTGTTGTCTGTCTTGGAGACCCGAAGCTGAGTAGTGCAGAATGTTAAAGGATGAAATCATCGTGGGTGCTTCCAGGATAGCCAGCTTTCATGAATGAGAATTTCTTAGTGTGGTCACACATATGTTCCCATCAACTGCACATTATGGGCAGAATTTAACGGGCCCCTGGGAGATGAACTGGGAGGTGGGGGGGGGCCTATAGAATCATGACAGAAGGCCGGGGCAGAGGGTCTGTTGCCTTCCCGTTGCACTGCAAATAAGTGGAAGGCAAGAAAGGCTCAAGACAGCCTTCCCAACCAGTGGCCAATTGCAGCCCATAAGTGCCAATCACTAGCCACTTAAGGGTCTTGTCCTGTCCCTGCTGAAGTTACATCAGCAGTGGGAGGGGGGAGGGGTGTTCGTCCACCACGCAGGGAGGTCGCCCAGTAAAACAAGGCAGCCCCCCTGCGGGCTTGTGGCGGGCCTCCGATGGAAAAGGCCACCTCGTCTGCTCCTGTCCCTTGCCCTCAAAGACCATCCTCTCTCACCCCCCGCTCTCCCCACCCCAGCCGGGGCCTGCCAACTTAGGTCACCTTGGGTCCGGGGCTCCAGCGCTGGGCCTGGTCCCAGTCCTGATGTAGTACTGGCTGCGGCAACTGCTGTTAGTGGCACTGCCGATACTACTGAGCTGCCGGCCCTCTGATTAGCCAGCAGCTCTTGGAAGCAGGATACTTTCCTTGAAGGGACGGGGACCACGGCGCTGGGAGGTTAAATGCCTGAGCGCCATTGAATTGCGCTGAAGAATATAGGAACATAGGAGCCTGCTCCGCCATTCAGTATGATCATGGCGATCGTGGCTGATCATCCATTTCAATGCCTTTTTCCCACACTATCCTCATATCCCCTTATGTCATTTAGTTTAGTTTAGATATACAGCACTGAAACAGGCCCTTCAGCCCACCGAGTCTGTGCCGACCATCAACCACCCATTTATACTAATTCTACACTAATCCCATATTTCTACCACATCCCCACCTATCCCTATATTTCCCTACCAACTACCTATACTAGGGGCAATTTATAATGGCCAATTTACGTATCAACCTGCAAGTCTTTGGCATGTGGGAGGAAACTGGAGCACCCGGAGAAAACCCATGCAGACACAGGGAGAACTTGCAAACTCCACACAGGAAGTACCCAGAATTGAACCCGGGTCACTAGAGCTGTGAGGCTGCGATGCTAACCACTGCGCCACTGTGCCGCCCACATTTGTATTTAGAAATCTGTCATTCTTTGCTTTAAACATACCCAATGACTGAGCTTCCACAGCGCTCTGGGGTAGCGAATTCCAAAGATTCACAACCCTCTGAGTAAAGAAATTTCTCCTCAGCTCTGTCCTAAATGGCTTCTCCCTTATTTTGAAATTGTGTCCCCTGGTTCTAGACTCCACAACAAGGGGAAACATTTTAGCTGCATCTACCCTGTCTATCCTTTAAGTATTTTGTAGGTTTCAATGAGATCACCTCTCATTCTGTGAAACCTTAGAGAATACAGGCCCAGCTTCCCCAATCTCTCTTCATAAGCCAGTCCCACCATCCAGGGAACATGTCTGGTGAACCTTCGTGGCATTCCCTCTATGGCAATAATATCCTTCCTAAGGTCGACATAGAAACATAGAAAATAGTAGCAGGAGTAGGCCATTCAGTCCTTCAGGCCTGCTCCGCCATTCAAAAAAGATCATGAATGATCGTCTAATTCAGTATCCTGTTCCAGCTTTCTCCCCATATCCCTTGATCCATTTGGCATTAAGAAATATATCTATCTCCTTCTTGAATATATTTAATGACTTGGCCTCCACTACCTTCTGCGGTAGAGAATTCCACAGGTTCACCACCCTCTGACTGAAGAAATGTTTCCTCATCTCGGTTCTAAATGGCATACCCTGTATTCTGAGACTGTGACCCCTGGTTATGGACTCCCCAGCCATCGGGAAAATCCTCCCTGCATCTAGCCTATCTAGTCCTGTTCGAACTTTATAGGTTTCTATGAGATCCCCTCTCAAGCTTCTAAACTCGAGTGAATATAGGCCGAGTCGACCCAATCTGTCCTCATCCCAGGTCATCCCAGGAATCAGCCTAGTAAATCTTCTTTGCATTCCCTCCATGGCAAGAACATCCTTCCTCAGATAAGGATACCAAAACTGCATGCAGTACTCCAGATGTGGTCTCACCAAGGCCCTGTATAACTGCAGTAAGACACCCTTGCTCCTATACTCAAATCCTCTTGCAATGAAGGCCAACATACCATTCACCTTCCTAACTGCTTGCTGCATCTGAATGCTTGCTTTCAGCAACTGTTGTACAAGGACTCCCAGGTCTCGTTGCACTTCCCCCTTTCCCAATCTATCACCATTCAGATAATAATCTGCCCTTCTGTTTTTACAACCAAACTGGACAACCTCACATTTATCCACGTTATACTGCATCTGCAAGTGGGACAAGTAAGATGGCTCCTGGGCTGTAAGCTCCCTAGGAAGCTCCCTTGCTGTTCAACTCTATCCATGGCCATCTGCTCCCATTCTTAGTGTTTTCTCCCCCAAATCTACCCTGTTAAACTGTTTAAACTCCCCGAGCTCCTTAATCAGTTCATTTTAGCCCTAACTACAGGCGAACAGCTAGTTTATGTTACCTGGGCCCACTGCCCTCCTCCAGCCATACCTGCTCTTTGTTTTCTCAACGAAATTGATCGCAGTCTGGATGAAACTGAAAAGTACAGCTGGTGATACTTTGATCTCCGATCCTGCTGTCTTCTCTGTCCAGAGTGTCCGCGGCCACGGCGTGCAGTAAGTCCATTGAAGAGAAGAAGGAGCAGCGGGACCCGAGGTAAGCCTTGCGAAAAGGTGCCCCGGACACCCAAAAATCCACGAACGGCTCCTTGGCCGCAACTTCAAAGCGTCCGCGGGAGATGGCTCGGAGAGCATCTGCAGCGCACTGTCGGCAATGCTGGTACCGGTGCACAAGGATGTCGCTCACCTCCCGAAGGACGCGGAGGAGATTTCCAGGTGTCGATGGTGGGAACTGAGGAAATGGCTTATTACCTGCACCCCTTCTCCTCCCCCTTCCCCTTCACCCCCCCCTTCCCCTTCCCCCTTCCTCCCCTTCCCCTTCCAACCGCCCCTTCCCCTTCCCAGCTCCACTCTCTCAGCTCACCACCCCCCGCACCCCCCTCCCCCCTCACAACCCCTTACCAGCTCCCCCCCCCGCACAATCTTTCCCCTGCACCCCCTTTCCCTGCACCCCCCACCCCCTTACAGCCCCCTTCCCAGCTCCCCCTCCACCCCTCCCCCTTACACCCCCTCCTCCCACCGGCGTCATCCTACACCTGTGTAGGGGCCGTAACAACCCCACTGCCTTGTGGGCATCTCGGGAGAGACGAAGGCTAAGGAAGTAAACCCGAACAAAAAATCTGGAGCGGAACCCCGTAGGCGGTCATGTGTCACCTTTGGCATGTTTCCGGCAGTTCCTGCAGCCATACCGGTGCCAAACGTCATGCTCTGCATTCCTTTGGATCCCACCAGAAAGGCCGAGAGGGAGGTTTTGACGCTTGGGCAACTCTCAACCTCCATACATTCGCCCAGGCATGCGCCATGGAGCGGTCACTCCATAGTTGCCTCACAGCGACTGAAACAACAAGGAAGGCAGCAGTTACAGGTTATAAGTCCAGCTAAATTGGCGGAGAGATTGGGCGCCACGGGTTGCCTTTGTCGGTGGGAGAGGTCATCGCACCTCACTGGACAGCTACCGCCCGCCTCAAACCGGGCAGCCCCCGGTCATTAAGGTTCTGTCCCGCCACAGTCCACCTGCTTCAATGGGTGCTTGGAGCTCAGGGTCATTGCCCGAAAGGTGGACTGCAACACCGCACCGAACAACATAAAAAAAGGAAAGAAGGTACCAGCCCTTCGCTTTGCAAGCTGGAACGTCAGAACTATGTGTCCTGGCCTGTCGGAAGACCTTACACAAATCAACGATTCTCGGAAGACCGCAAAATTAACAACGAGCTCAGTAGACTCAATGTAGACATTGCAGCACTTCAGGAGATGCGCCTCCCTGCGAGTGGATCTCTAGCAGAGCAAGACTACACCTTCTTCTGGCAGGGCAGGGATCCTGAAGAACCAAGACAGCATGGAGTGGGCTTTGCCATCAGAAACTATTTGCTCAGCATGATAGAGCCTCCCTCAAATGGCTCGAAACGCATACTGTCCATCCGACTGCTCACCACCTCTGGTCCAGTACACCGACTCAGCATCTATGCTCCAACACTCTGCTCCCCACATGAAGCTAAAGACCAGTTCTATGAGGAACTCCATAACATCATTAGCAGCATCCCCAACACCGAACACCTGTTCCTGCTGGGGGACTTTAATGCCAGGGTTGGGGCCGACCATGACTCATGGCCCTCCTGCCTTGGGTGCTATGGCGTTGGAAGGATGAATGAGAACGGGCAGAGACTGCTTGAGTTGTGTACCTATCATAACCTCTGCATCACCAACTCGTTCTTTCACACTAAACCCTGTCACCAGGTTTCATGGAGGCACCCAAGATTGCGTCGTTGGCACCAGCTAGACCTCATCGTCACAAGGCGAGCCGCCTTAAACAGTGTTCAAATCACACGCAGCTTCCACAGTGCGGACTGCGACACTGACCACTCCCTGGTGTGCAGCAAGGTTAGACTCAGACCAAAGAAGTTGCATCATTCCAAGCAGAAGGGCCACCCGCGCATCAACACGAGCAGAATTTCTCATCCACAGCTGTTACAAAAATTTCTAAATTCACTTGTAACAGCCCTTCAAAACAGTCCCACAGGGGATGCTGAGACCAAGTGGGCCCACATCAGAGACGCCATCTATGAGTCAGCTTTGACCACCTATGGCAAACGTGCGAAGAGAAATGCAGACTGGTTTCAATCTCATAATGAAGAGCTGGAACCTGTCATAGCCGCTAAGCGTACTGCACTGTTGAACTACAAGAAAGCCCCCAGCGAGTTAACATCCGCAGCACTTAAAGCAGCCAGAAGCACTGCACAAAGAACAGTCAGGCTCTGCGCAAATGACTACTGGCAACACCTATGCAGTCATATTCAGCTGGCCTCAGACACCGGAAACATCAGAGGAATGTAAGATGGCATTAAGAGAGCTTTTGGGCCAACCATCAAGAAGATCGCCCCCCTCAAATCTAAATCAGGGGACATAATCACTGACCAACGCAAACAAATGGACCGCTGGGTTGAGCACTACCTAGAACTGTACTCCAGGGAGAATGTTGTCACTGAGACTGCCCTCAATGCAGCCCAGCCTCTACCAGTCATGGATGAGCTGGACGTACAGCCAACCAGATCGGAACTCAGTGATGCCATTGATTCTCTAGCCAGCGGAAAAGCCCCTGGGAAGGACAGCATTACCCCTGAAATAATCAAGAGTGCCAAGCCTGCTATACTCTCAGCACTACATGAACTGCTCTGCCTGTGCTGGGACGAGGGAGCAGTACCTCAGGACATGCGCGATGCCAATATCATCACCCTCTATAAAAACAAAGGTGACCGCGGTGACTGCAACAACTACCGTGGAATCTCCCTGCTCAGCATAGTGGGGAAAGTCTTTGCTCGAGTCGCTCTAAACAGGCTCCAGAAGCTGGCCGAGCGCGTCTACCCTGAGGCACAGTGTGGCTTTCGTGCAGAGAGATCGACCATTGACATGCTGTTCTCCCTTCGTCAGATACAGGAGAAATGCCGCGAACAACAGATGCCCCTCTACATTGCTTTCATTGATCTCACCAAAGCCTTTGACCTCATCAGCAGACGTGGTCTCTTCAGACTACTGGAAATGATTGGATGTCCACCAAAGCTACTAAGAATCATCACCTCATTCCATGACAATATGAAAGGCACAATTCAACATGGCGGCACCTCATCAGACCACTTTCCTATCCTGATTGGCATGAAACGGGGCTGTGTTCTCGCACCCACAATCTTTGGGATTTTCTTCCCCCTGCTGCTTTCACATGCGTTCAAGTCCTCTGAAGAAGGAATTTTCCTCCACACAAGATCAGGGGGCAGGTTGTTCAACCTTGCCCGTCAAAGAGCAAAGACCAAAGTACGGAAAGTCCTCATCAGGAACTCCTCTTTGCTGACGATGCTGCTTTAACATCTCACACTGAAGAGTGCCTGCAGAGTCTCATCGACAGGTTTGCGGCTGCCTGCAATGAATTTGGCCTAACCATCAGCCTCAAGAAAACGAACATCATGGGGCAGAACGTCAGAAATGCTCCATCCATTAATATTGGCGACCACGCTCTGGAAGTGGTTCAAGAGTTCACCTACCTAGGCTCAACTATCACCAGTAACCTGTCTCTAGATGCAGAAATCAACAAGCGCATGGGTAAGGCTTCCACTGCTATGTCCAGACTGGCCAAGAGAGTGTGGGAAAATGGCGCACTGACACGGAACACAAAAGTCCGAGTGTATCAGGCCTGTGTCCTCAGTACCTTGCTCTATGGCAGCGAGGCCTGGACAACGTATGTCAGCCAAGAGCGACGTCTCAATTCATTCCATCTTCGCTGCCTCCGGAGAATACTTGGCATCAGGTGACAGGACCATATCTCCAACACAGAAGTCCTCGAGGCGGCCAACATACCCAGCTTCTACACACTACTGAGTCAGCGGCGCCTGAGATGGTTTGGCCATGTGAGCCGCATGGAAGATGGCAGAATCCCCAAAGACACATTGTACAGCGAGCTCGCCACTGGTATCAGACCCACCGGCCGTCCATGTCTCCGCTTCAAAGACATCTGCAAACGTGACATGAAGTCCTGTGACATTGATCACAAGTCGTTGGTGTCAGTTGCCAGCGTTCGCCAGAGCTGGCGGGCAGTCATAAAGGCAGGGATAAAGTGTGGTGAGTCGAAGAGACTTAGCAGTTGGCAGGAAAAAAGAGAAAAGCGCAAGGGGAGAGCCAACTGTGTAACAGCCCCGACAAACAAATTTTTCTGCAGCACCTGTGGAAGAGCCTGTCACTCTAGAATTGGCCGTTATAGCCACTCCAGGCGCTGCTCCACACACCACTAACCACCTCCAGGCGCTTACCCATTGTCTCTCGAGATAAGGAGGCCAAAGAAGAAGACTGCATCTGCCCATTCATCCAACTTGTCCAAGTCACATTGGAGCCTCGTTGCATCCTCCTCACAGCGCACCCACCCACCCCAGCTTTGTGTTGTCTGCCAACTTGGAGATGTTACATTTAGTTCCCTCCCCCAAGTCATCAATATATATTGTGAATAGCTGGGGCCCAAGCACTGATCCCTGCGGTACCCTACCAGTCACTGTCTGCCACCTGGAAGAAGACCCATTTATTCTGACTCTCTGTTTCCTGTCTGTCAACCAATTCTCAATCCATGCCAATATATTCCCCCCAATCCCGTGTGCTTTAATTTTGCACACTAACCTCTTTGTGGGACCTTACCAAAAGCCTTGTGAAAATCCAAATACGCTATATCCACTGGTTCTCCTTTCTCTATTTTACGAGATACATCCTCAAAAAACCCCAGTAAATTTATTAAGCATGATTTCTCTTTCGTAAACCCATGCTGACTTTGTCCAATCCTGTTTATGCTTTCCAGATGTTCTGCTATCACATCCTTTATAATAGACTCTAGCATTTTCTCCACTACTGATATAAGTGGCTTCCCCTTATTTTCAAATTGTGTTCCCTCATTCTAGATTCCCCAACCAGGGGAAACATCTTAGCTGCATCTACCCTGGCTATCCTTTAAGTATTTCGTAGGTTTCAATGAGATCACCTCTCATTCTTCGAAACTCTAGAGAATACAGGCCCAGTTTCCCCAATCTCTCTTCATAGGACAGTCCTGCCATCCCGGGAACAAGTCTGGTGAACCTTCGTTGAACTCCCTTTATGGCAATAATATCCTTCCTAAGGTAAGGGGACCAAAATTGCACACAGTACTCCAGGTGCAGTCTCACCAAGGTTCTATTCAATTGAAGCATGACTTCACTACTCCTGTACTCTTGCGATAAAGGCTGACATACCGTTAGCCTTCTTACTTGCTTGCTGAACCTGCATGTTAGCTTTCAGTGACTTATTGACAAGGACATCCAGGTCCCTTTGTACATCTACACTTTCTAATCTCTTACCATTGAAGAAATACTGTGTCCTTCTATTCCTCCTATTAAGGTGGATAACCTCACATTGTCCACATTATATTCCAACTGCCATGTTCTTCCCCACTCACGACTCTATCCAAATTCCCTTGAAGCGCTTTGCACCTTCCTCACAACACACATTCCCATCTAGTTTTGTGTCATCCACGAACTTGGAAATACTACTTTTGGTCCCCACATCCAAGTCATTGATATATATTGTGAACAGCTGGGGCCCAAGCACTGATCCTTACGGTACCCCACTAGTCACAGCCTGCCAACGCGAGAATGGCAAGCTTTATTCCTACTCTCTGCTTTCTGCCTGTTAACCAATCCTTAATCCATGCCAGTATATTACCTCCTATCCCATGTCCTTTAATTTTGCTAACCAACCTCCCATGGGGGACTTTACCAAAAGCCTTCTGAAAATCCAAGTATACCACATCCACTGACTCCCCTTTATCAATTCTATTAGTAACATTCTCAAAAAACTCCAACAGGTTCGTCATTCTTATCCAAGTGGCCATTTATCACATCCTTTAGCATGGATTCTAGCATTTTTCCAATGACTGATGTAAGGCTAACAGGTCTGTAATTTGCTCTTTTCTCTCTCCCTCCCTTCTTAAGTAGTGGTGTGACATTTATGATCTTCCAATCTGCAGGAGCTGCTCCAGATATAGAATTTTGGAAGATGCATCCACTATCTCCATCGCTACCTGTTTCAGCACTCTGGGATGTAGGATATCAGGTCCTGGGGACTTATCAACCTTCCGTCCCATTAATTTCTCCAATACAACCTTTTTACTAATACTAATTTCCTTCAATTCCTCATTTTCCCTAATCCCTTGGATCTCTAATTCTGGGAGATGTCTTTTATCTTCCTCAGTAATCATTTAACTTCTCTGCCATTTCACTATTCCCCATTATAAATTCTCCTGACTCTGCCTGTAATGAACCCACATTTGTCTTAGCCAAATACTTCCTTTTTATGTACCTATGGCAGTTTTTACAGTCTGTTTTTGTATTTTTTGCTAGCTTACATTCATATTCTATGCTCCCTTTCTTTATCAGTTTCTTCATCCTCCTTTGCTGTATTCTAAAATCCTCCCAATCCTCTATTTCTGGCAACTTTATATGCCTTTTGTTTTAATCGTATACAATTGTTAACTTCCTTTGTTATCCATGGTTGACTGCCTTTACTTTTGCAGATTTTGTGCCTTGAAGGAATGTATAGTTAGAGTAAACTATGTAATATTACTTTAAAGACTCTCCATTGCCTATGTACTGTCATACCTTTAATGTATTTTCCCAATCCACTTTAACCAATTTGCCCCTTATACCTTCATAAGAACATAAGAAATAGGAGCAGGAGTAGGCCATTCGGCCCCTCAAGCCTACCCCACCATTCAATAAGATCATGGCTGATCTGCCCCAGTCCTCAATTCCTCTTTCATGCCAGTTCCTCATAGCCCTTACCTCCCTGATATTTCAAAAATATATCTACCTCCTCTTTAAATACTGTCAGTGATCTCCCCTCCACAACTCTTTGGGGTAGAGAATTTCAGACATTCACTACCCTCTGAGAGAAGAAATTCCTTCACATCTTAGTTTTAAATGAGATTATTCTGTAACTATGTCTCCTGGTTTGAGATTCCCCAGCTAGTGGGAACATCCTCTCAACATCTACCCCATAAAGCCCCCTCAGAATCTTGTACCTTTCAATAAGATCACCCCTTATTCTTCTAAACTCTAATGAATAAAGGCCGAACCTGTTTAGCCTCTCTTGCTAAGACAACCCCTTCATCCCAGGAATCAGCCTAGTGAATCTCTTTTGAACTGCCTCCAATGCCAGTATATCCTTTCTTAAATATAGGACCAAAACTGTACACAATACTCCAGGTGTGGCCTCACCAACACCCGATACAGTCGTAACAAGAATTCCCTATTTTTAAATTCCAACCCCCGAGCAGTAAAGGCCAAAATTCCATTTGCCTTGTTAATTACTTGCTGCACCTGCTACTTTTTATGTTTCATGCACAAGAACACCCAGATCCCTCTGTGCTGCACTTTTTTGAAGTCTCTCTCCATTTAAATAATAGTCTGCCTTTTGATTCTTCCTACCAAAGTGCATGACCTCACACTTTCCTACATTAAACTCCATCTGCCGAGTTTTTTCCCACTCACTCAACCTATCTATATCCTCTTGCAGATTCCTTATGTCCTCATCACAACATGCCCTCCCACCTATTTTTGTGTCATCAGCAAATTTGGATATATTACACTGTGCCCTTCCTTCAAGTCATTAATACAGAAAGTTAATAATTGAGGCCCTAGGATTGATCCTTGTCGCACTCCACTAGTTACGGCTTTCCAACCTGAAAAAGATCCATTAATCTCGACTCTCTGTCTTCTGTGAGTAAACTAATCCTCAGTCCATGCTAATACAGTACCCCAATACAGTGAGCTCCTATCTTGTGCAATAATCTTTTATGTGGTTCCTTATCGAATGCCTTCTGGAAAACCAAATACACTACATCTACCGGTTCCCCTTTATCGACTCTGCTTGTTATATCCTCAAAGAACTCTAGCAAATTTGTCAAACATGATTTCCCTTTCACAAAATCATGTTGCCTCTGTTGACTGCATTAAGCTTTTCTAACTGTCCTGCTATTTCTTCCTTAATAATGGACTCGAGCATTTTCACAACGACCGATGTTAGGCTGACTGGCCTATAGTCTCCTGCTTTTTGCCTCCCTCCCTTCTTGAACAGGGGCGTCACATTAGCGGTTTTCCAATCCGCTGGGACCCTTAAGGAATCCAGTGAGTTCTGGAATATTTCAACCAATGCCTCCAAAATCTCTGCAGCCACTTCCTTTAAAACCCTTGGATGTAGGCCATCAGGTTCTGGCAATTTGTTTGCCTTTAGTCTCATTAGTTTGTCAAATACTTTGTTCGCCGTGATAGAGACCGTTACAAGATCTTTCCTCCCATTAGCTCCTTGCTTATCTGATACTTGTGGGATGTTTACAGTGTCCTCCACCGTGAAGACCAATGCAAAACATTGGTTTAAATTATCTTCTATTTCCCTGTTCCCCATTATTAATACTCCAGTTGCATCCTCCAAGGGTCCCACTTTAGCTACTCTCTTTTTATATACCTTCAGAAGCTCTTGCTGTTTGTTTTTATATTTCTTGCCAATTTACTTTCATAATCAATGTTCTCCCTCTTTATCAGCTTTTTAGTCATCCGCTGCTGGTTCCTAAAAAAAATTCCTAATCCTCTGGCCTACCACTGGTTTTCACTGCTTTGTATGCCTTAGTTTTTGATTGGATATGCTCTTTGACCATCTTTGTTAACCACGGGTGGTTCATCCTTCTCATTGAGTCCTTTTTGACCGGGATAAATTTTTGCAGAGCGTTATGAAATATCTGCTTAAATGTCATTCTTAATTATCCTTCATAATTCCCTTTGTTCAAATTTAACAGCCTGGCTTCAGATTGAACTACCTCACTTTCAAACATAATGTAAAATTCTCTCATATTATGGTCACTCATCCCTAAAGATTCTTTTACAACAAGATTATTAATTAGCTCTTTCTCAATACATAATGCTGGCTCTATAATAGTCTGTTCTCTAGTCGGTTCTTCAACATACTGCTCTAGAAAACCATTCTGAACACACTCCAGAAACTCGTCCTCCACAGCATTAGTGCTCATTAAGTTTATCCAGTCTATAAGCAGATTGAAGTCACCTATGATTACTGTATTACCCATGCTACATGCTTCTCTAATCTCCTGCTTAATATCATGCCCCACACTACCACTACTGTTTGGTGGCCCAAAAACAACTCCTCCCAATGTTTGCTGCCTCTTGCTGTTTGTTCGCTCCATCCAAACAGATTTTGTTCTTCCGATCTGAGATCCTCCCTTACTAATGTACTGATTTCATCCCTTTACATCAGCGCAACACCATCTCTTTTTCCTCTTTGCCTTTCCTTCCTATGTGTTGAATATTCTTGAATAGCCAATGTTGTTCCTTTGTTTAAGAAGGGTAGCAAGGATAATCCAGGAAATTATATGCCGGTGAGCTTTACGTCAGTGGTAGGGAAATTATTAGAGAGGATTCTTCGGGACAGGATTTACCCCCATTTGGAAACAAACGAACTTATTAGCGAGAGGCAGCATGGTTTTGTGAAGGGGAGGTCGTGTCTCACTAATTTGATTGAGTTTTTTGAGGAAGTGACAAAGATGATTGATGAAGGAAGGGCAGTGGATGTTGTCTATATGGACTTCAGTAAAGCCTTTGACAAGGTCCCTCATGGCAGACTGGTACAAAAGGTGAAGTCACATGGGATCAGAGGTGAGCTGGCAAGATGGATACAGAACTGGCTCAGTCATAGAAGACAGAGGGTAGCAGTGGAAGGGTGCTTTTCTGAATGGAGGGATGTGACTGGATGGAGGGTGTTCCGCAGGGATCAGTGCTGGGACCTTTGCTGTTTGTAGTATATATAAATGATTTGGAGGAAAATGTAGCTGGTCTGATTAGTATGTTTGCGGATGACACAAAGGTTGGTGGGGTTGCGGATAGCGATGAGGATTGTCAGAGGATATAGCAGGATATAGATTGGTTGGAGACTTAGGCAGAGAAGTGGCAGATGGAGTTTAATCCGGACAAATGTGAGGTAATGCATTTTGGAAGGTCTAATGCAGGTGGGAAGTATACAGTAAATGGCAGCACCCTTAGGAGTATTGACAGGCAGAGAGATCTGGGCGTACAGGTCCACAGGTCACTGAAAGTGGCAATGCAGATGGATAAGGTAGTCAAGAAGGCATACGGCATGCCTGCCTTCATCGGTCAGGATATAGAGTATAAAAATTGGCAAGTCATGCTGCAGTTGTACAGAACCTTAGTTAGGCCACACTTAGAATATTGCGTGCATTTCTGGTCGTTACACTACCAGAAGGACGTGGAGGCTTTGGAGAGGGTACAGAAGAGGTTTACCAGGATGTTGTCTGGTCTCGAGGGCATTAGCTATGAGGAAAGGTTGGATAAACTTGGATTGTTTTCACTGGAGGTGGAGGGGCGACATGATAGAGGTTTACAAAGTTATGAGCGGCACGGACAGAATGGATAGTCAGATGCTTTTTCCCAGGGTGTAAGAGTCAGTTACTAGGGGACATAGGTTGAAGGTGCGAGGGGCAAAGTTTAGAGGGTGTGTGCAAGGCAAGTTTCTTTACACAGAGGGTGGTGAGTGCCTGGAACTTGCTGCCGAGGGAGGTGGTGGAAGCAGGTACGATAGCGACGTTTAAGAGACATCTTGACAAATACATGAATAGGATGGGAATAGAGGGATACGGTCCCCGGAAGTGCAGAAGGTTTTAGTTTCGGCAGGCATCAAGATCGGCGCTGGCTTGGAGGGCCGAATGGCCTGTTCCTGTGCTGTCCTGTTCTTTGTTCTTTGTTCTTTATTCAGTTCCCAGTCTTGGTCACCCTATAGCCACTTTTCTATTATGGCAATTAGATCATACCCATTTACCTCAATTTGGGCCTTTAAATCATCTACCTTGTTGCGAACGCTGCGTGCATTCAGGTAGAGTGCCCTTAACCTTGTCTTCTTGACATTCTGCATTCTAAGCCTAGTCGATGCTCATTTTGTTTCACCTCTCTTCTCATGTCACTTCTACTTTTCTACCAGCTTTACTTCCTTCCAATTTGAGCCACGCCTCAATTTCCCATCCCCGTAACAAGCTCGTTTAAACGCTCCCCAACAGCGCTAGCAAATCTCCCTGTGAGGATGATAGTTCCAGTCCTGTTAAGGTGTAGCCTGTCCATCTTGAACCTGCCCCAGAACCGATCCGAATGCCTCAGAAATCTGATGCCTTCCCTCCTACACAAATTCTCCAGCCACTTGTTCAATTGATCAATCCTCTTATTCCTGTGCTTACTAGCATGTGGCACTGGGAGTAATCCTGAGATTACTGCTTTGAAGGTCCTGCTTTTTTATTTCCTTCCTAACTCCCTAAAATCTGCTTTCAAGACCTCATCCCTCTTCCTACCTGTCATTGGTACCATGTGGACCACGACCTCTGTCTGTTCACCCTCCCCCAGAAGGATGTCCTGCAGCGGCACCGTGACATCCTTGACCCTGGCACCAGGGAGGCAACACACCATCCTGGAGTCACATTTACTGCTGCAGAAATGCCTGCCTGATCTGATGGTCTAAGGCATAGTTCCCCTCACTTTTTAAGCCCACTTTTTCGCTCCACTAAAATCAGCCATTTATTGAGTGGTAAGCCTTGCAGTTGTGGTATCTTTCCCCATTGATGTGGGGTGGGCTCAGAACCAGGTGTGTGCTGTCATTGGGGAGGCTGAGGGTGAGCTGCGGCTTTCGCAAAGCTAATTGTCCAGCAACTTGTAATTCACAATTCATGGGGTTTCTCTTCCTCACCACAAGTTGCTGGACAATTTACACAAATAATGTTGAGCACTGTTAAACTGTCCATTATTTTGGCAGCAAATTCTGTGCTAAAAGGCATGCCAGATTCCACTCACTGTCCTAGCAACACTGAACTTTTTCTTGTGTGCTGAATTCTATTTGAACATGATCTATAAACATCTGTATATCCAGTAATCTGTTTTCCATTTTAAAGTCTAAAAATTTTGTTGCAGTAAAATGGCAAAATATGAAATTGTAAAATTCATTCTGTAGCTTACCTATTTTTCTTGCTATATTTTGCTGGCTTAATGGTCCAAAATCATTTTTTCTTAGAGCTAGATTGAAGTGTTTAAGTTCAACCTTTAAATAACAGCATTTATATAGAGCACATTGCTGTTTTATATTCAGGATCATTTTGTACATTCATATTTCTCACAGGCAAGTAAAAAAAAACTGAAAACCTGTGTAATGACCAAACAAACATCAAATGGGTCACAATAAGCTTTGATACCAAGGAGAGACAGTAAGTTATATATGTAACTTTCTTTGAAGTACAGTTGCAATGATCCTGAAGTTTTTTTCATCTAGTGGGGACACCATTCCTAGTAGGTAGCCATTTAAGTTCTTCCACGCAGAATGTTGGGACTCAGCCATTAGGAGTCCAAATAAATTGTACTACAACTTTACAAATACATGTCTTGACCTAATGCTGTAACTACTGTTGTTGATTTCCATGTTTATGTGTTTATTTTATTCTTTTCCGAGTTACTATGTCTTTCAATGTTCAATTTAGATTTATTTTATGACATTCAGAAAGCAATTCAGTTTGATTTGGTGACAGCTCGAGATAGTGCAACATTAAGAAGGGCATTTTGAAAGCCAAAAGTCAAAAGAATAATGACTGTAACTGAAAGATTTATTTATGAAGCTGTTTACAATTTTGCGAGATTAGCTTCCCCAGTAACGAGCCAAAATGTTATGTTTTTGTGACAATCTCTTGAGATCATATGGCTTGCGTACAGATGAGCAACAGAAGCCTGCATTTGTTTATTTACTCATGGGCTATGAAACGGAGAATTCTAAATTGAAAATTCTAAACTACTTGGATCTAAATGGTTGTTTTCTCCACCATGATGATACTAATATGTATTTTGTGATAAAGTATGTAGATTGCATTTAAATTTATAGCCTGCCTGCCAGTTGAAATTAATATAGTTTGCATTTAATTTAGAAAAATATTGAGGGAGCAATGAGCTTTCTCCATTGATAAAAACATAGGAGCAAGAGTAGGCCATTCAGCCCACCGAGCCTGCCCTGCCATTCAATATGATCATGGCTGATCATCCACTTCAATGCCTTTTTCCCACATTATCCTCATATCCCCTTCTGCTATTTGTATTTGTAAATCTGTCAATCTCTGCTTTAAACATACTCAATGACTGAGCTTCCACAGCTCTCTGGGGTAGAGAATTCCAAAGATTCACAACCCTCTGAGTAAAGAAATTTCTCCTTATCTTTGTCCTAAATGGCTTCCCCCTTTTTTAGAAACTGTGTCCCCTGGTTCAAGACTTCCTAATCAAGGGAAACATCTTAGCTGCATCTACCCTGTCTATCCCTTTAAGTATTTTGTAGGTTTCAATGAGATCACCTCTCATTCTTCGAAACTCTAGAGAATACAGGCACAGTTTCCCCAATCTCTCTTCACAAGATAGTACCGCCATCCTGGGAACTAGTCTGGTGAACCTTTGTGGCATTCCCTCTATGGCAATAATATCCTTCCTAAGATAAACATAGAAACATAGAAAATAGTAGGCCATTTGGCCCTTCTGGTCTGCTCCGCCATTCAAAAAAGATCATGGATGATCATCTAATTCAGTATCCTGTTCCCGCTTTCTCCCCATATCCCTTGATCCCTTTGGCATTAAGAAATATATCTATCTCCTTCTTGAATATATTTAATGACTTGGCCTCCACTACCTTCTGCAGTAGAGAATTCCACAGGTTCACCACCCTCTGACTGAAGAAATTTTTCCTCATCTCGGTTCTAAATGGCAGACCCCATATCCTGAGACTGTGACCACTGGTTATGAATCCCCAGCCATCGGGAACATCCTCCCTGCATCTAGCCTGTGCAGTCCTGTTAGAATTCTATAGGTTTCTATGAGATTCCCTCTCATTCTTCCAAACTCTAGTGAATATAGGCCTAGTCAACACAAAATCTCCTCATATGTCAATCCTGCCATCCCAGGAAATCAACCTAGTAAATCATCTTTGCACTCCCTCCATGGAAAGAACATCCTTCCTCAGATAAGGAGACCAAAACTGCACAGAGTACTCCAGATGTGGTCTCACCAAGGCCCTGTATAACTGCAGTAAGACATCCTTGCTCCTGTACTCAAATCCTCTTGCAATGAAGGCCAACATACCATTCACCTTCCTAACTGCTTGCTGCACCTGAATGCTTGCTTTCAGCAACTGTTGTACAAGGACACCCAGATCTCGTTGCACTTCCCCCTTTCCCAATCTATCACTATCCAGATAATAATCTGTCTTTTCTGTTTTTACAACCAAAGTGGATAACCTCACATTTATCCATGTTAAACTGCATCTGCCATGCATTTGCCCACTCACCCAACTTGTCCAAATCACATTGGAGCCTTTGCTCTTTGGAGCTCTTTGCATCCTCCTCAGAGCTTACATTCGGCCCCAGCTTTGTGTTGTCTGCAAACTTGGAACTGTTAAAAGGGGTCATGAAAGGTCATTGGCAAACAGGATTAAGGAAAATCCCAAGGCTTTTTATACATATATAAAGAGCAAGAGGGTAACCAGGGAAAGGATTGGCCCACTCAAGGACAGAGATGGGAATCTATGTGTGGAGCCAGAGGAAATGGGCGAGGTACTAAATGAGTACTTTGCATCAGTATTCACCAAAGAGAAGGACTTGGTGGATGATGAGCCTAGGGAAGGGAGTGCAGATAGTCTCAGTCATCTCATTATCAAAAAGGAGGAGGTGTTGGGTGTCTTGCAAAGCATTAAGGTAGATAAGTCCCCAGGGCCTGATGGGATCTACCCCAGAATACTGAGGGAGGCAAGGGAAGAAATTGCTGGGGCCTTGACAGAAATCTTTGCATCCGCATTGGCTACAGGTGAGATCCCAGAGGACTGGAGAATAGCCAATGTTGTTCCTTTGTTTAAGAAGGGTGGCAAGGATAATCCAGGAAATTACAGGCCGGTGAGTCTTACGTCAGTGGTAGGGAAACTATTAGAGATGATTCTTCGGGACAGGATTTGCTCCCATTTGGAAACAAACGAACTTATTAGCGAGAGGCAGCATGGTTTTGTGAAGGAGAGGTCGTGTCTTACTAATTTGATTGAGTTTTTTGAGGAAGTGACGAAGATGATTGATGAGGGAAGGGCGGTGGATGTTGTCTATATGGACTTTAGTAAAGCCTTTGACAAGGTCCCGCATGGCAGACTAGTGCAAAAGGTGAAGTCACACGGGATCAGAGGTGAGATTGCAAGATGGGTACATAACTGGCTCGGTCACAGAAGACAGAGAGTAACAGTGGATGGGTGTTTTTCTGAATGGAGGGATGTGACTAGTGGTGTTCCGCAGGGATCAGTGCTGGGACCTTTGCTGTTTGTAGTATATATAAATGATTTGGAGGAAAATGTAGCTGGTCTGATTAGTAAGTTTGCGGATGACACAAAGGTTGGTGGAGTTGCGGATAATGATGAGGATTGTCAGAGGATACAGCAGGATATAGATCGGTTGGAGACTTGGGGCGGAGAAATGGCAGATGGAGTTTAATCTGGACAAATGTGAGGTAATGCATTTTGGAAGGTCTAATGCAGGTGGGAGGTATACAGTAAATGGCAGAACCCTTAGGAGTATTGATAGGCAGAGAGATCTGGGCGTACAGGTCCACAGGTCACTGAAAGTGGCAACGCAGGTGGATAAGGTAGTCAAGAAGGCATACTGCATGCTTGCCTTCATCGGTCAGGGCATAGAGTATAAAAATTGGCAAGTCATGTTGCAGCTGTACAGAACCTTAGTTAGGCCACACTTAGAATATTGTGTGCAATTCTGATCCCCACACTACCAGAAGGACGTGGAGGCTTTGGAGAGGGTACAGAAGAGGTTTACCAGGATGTTGCCTGGTCTGGAGGGCATTAGCTATGAGGAGAGGTTGGAAAAACTCGGATTGTTTATACTGGAACGACGGAGGTGGAGGGGCAACATGATAGAGGTTTACAAAGTTATAAGTGGCATGGACAGAGTGGATAGCCAGATGCTTTTTCCCAGGGTGGAAGAGTCAGTTACTAGGGGACATAGGTTTAAGGTGTGAGGGGCAAAGTTTAGAGGGGATGTGCGAGGCACGTTTTTTACACAGAGGGTGATGAGTGCCTGGAACTTGCTGCCAGGGGCGGTGGTGGAAGCAGATACGATAGCGACGTTTAAGAGACATCTTGACAAATATATGAATAGGATGGGAATAGAGGGATATGGGCCCTGGAAGTGCAGAAGGTGTTAGTTTCGGCAGGCATCAAGATCGGCGCAGGCTTGGAGGGCCGAGTGGCCTGTTCCGGTGCTGTACTGTTTTTTGTTCTTTGTTCTTTGTTCTTTGTTAAATTTAGTTCCCTCCCCCAAGTCTTTAATATATATTGTGAATAGCTGGGACCGAAGCACTGATCCCTGCGGTACCCCACTAGTCACTGCCTGCCACCCGGATAAAGGCCCGTTTATTCCTGCTCTCTGTTTCCTGTCTGTCAACCATTTCTCAATCCATGCCAGTATATTACCCCCAATCCCATGTGCTTTAATTTTGCACAATAATCTCTTCTGTGGGACCTTAAAAAGCCTTGTGAAAATCCAAATACACCTTATCATTGGTTCTCCCTTCTCTATTCTACTAGTTACATCCTCAAAAAACCCCAGTAGATGTGTTAAAGATGTGTAAACCCATGCTGACTTTGTGCAATCCTGTTTATGCTTTCCCAGTGTTCTGCTATCACATGCTTTATAATAGACTTTATCATTTTCCCCACTACTGATGTAAAGCTAACTGGTCTGTAATTCCTTGTTTTTTCTCTCCCTCCTTTTTTAAATAGTGGGGTCACATTTGCCAAACTCCAATCTGTAGGGACTCCTCCAGAGACTCCAGAATTTTGGAAGATGACCACCAATTCGTCCACTTTTTGCAGAGCCACTTCCTTTAGTACTCTGGGATGTAGATTATCAAGCCCTGGGGATTTGTCAGCCTTTAACCCCATTAATTTCCATGGCACCTTTTTTTTTTACTAATACTAGAGCAGATGAATGCTTGGCTGAAGAGATGGTGCAGGAAGGAGGGCTTTAGTTTCCTGGATCAAGGAAGGGTCTGTTTCTGGTGAAGGTGGGACCTGTACAAGTCGGACGGGTTACACCTGAAGCGGAGTGGGACCAACATCCTTACAGGGAGGTTTGCTAGTGCTGTTGGGGGGGTTTGAGCTAATTTGGCAGGGGGATGGGATGCAGAGTGAAGGTACAGTAGGGGGTGATGCACAGCCAAATATAGAAGAGAAACGAAATCAGTCTGGAAGGCAGAGCAAATACAGACCTGTTAAGGCCCAAGCGAATAATGCAAGGCTGGATTGCTTCTGTTTTAACACAAGGAGACTGACTAGTAAGGCAGATAAATTGAGGGTATTGATTAACGCGTGGGAATATGATATTACTGCTATCACAGAGACATGGTTAAGGGAAGGGCAGGCTGGCAGCTCAATATTCCAGGATATAGAATATTCAGGCGTGACAGGGGAGGTGTAAAAGAGGAGGTGGCATTGCACTGTTGATCAAGGAGTCAATTACTGCAGCAAGGAGGGATGATATTTTAGAAGGTTCCTCAAATGAGGCCATATTAAAAACAAATTTAAAATTTAAAAACTAAAAGGAAGCAATCATTTAGCTGGGAGTGTACAACAGGCCTCCAAATAGTCAGGGAGCTTTTTGAGCCAGCACATAGAAAGTCCGACAAGAGAAGGGGCGGGGGGCGGGGTGGCGGTACTGGACCTAATCCTAGGGAATGAAGTCAGACAAGTGGTAGAAGTGTCAGTCGGGTAGCATTTCAGGGATAGTGGCCATAGCACTGTAAGATTTAAGGTAGTTATTATGGAAAAGGACAAAGATGGACCGTAAATCGACGTACTGAATTGGGGGAAGGCCGGTTTCAATATGATAAAACAGGATCTGGCAAAAGTGGACTGGGAGCAGCTACTTGTAGGAAAGTCTACATCAGACCAGTGGGAGGCATTCAAAAAGGAAATAGTGAGAGTTCAGGACCAACATGTTCCCGTAAAAGTGAAGGGTAGGACCAACAAGTCCAGGGAACCCTGGATGTCAAGGGATACAGAGGATTGGATAAGGAAAAAAAAGGAGGCTTATGGCAGATTCAGAAGGCTGAAAACAGCGGAGGCCCTAGAGGAGTATAGAAAGTGTAGGGGGGTACTTAAAAAAGTAATCAGGAGAGCGAAGAGGGGGCATGAAAAGACACTGGAGGGCAAGATAAAGGAAAATCCCAAGGTGTTTTCTAAGTATATTAAGGACAAAAGGTTAACCAAGGAAAGAGTAAGGTTCCATTAAGGACTAATGTGGCAATCTGTGTGTGGAGCCAGAGGACATAGTTGAGGTTTTAAATGATTGCTTTTCATCTGTGTTCACTATGGAGAAGGATGATGTAGGTGTAGAGATCAGGGAAGGGGATTGTGATATAGTTGAACAAGTTAGCATGGAAAGGGAGGAAGTATTCGCAGTTTTAGCGGGCTTAAAAGTGGATAAATCCCCAGGACCAGATGAGATGTATCCCAGGCTGCTATGTGAGGCGAGGGAGGAGATAGCAGGGGCTCTGACACAAATCTTCAAGGGAGAATTGCCAGAGGACTGGAGGACAGCGAATGCGGTACCATCATTCAAGAAGTGTAGTGGGGATAAACCAAGTAATTAAAGGCCAGTGTGTTGAACATCAGTAGTAGGGAAACTATTGGAAAGAATTCTGAGGGACAGGATTAATCTCCACTTGGTGAGGCAGGGATTAATCAAAGATTGTCAGCGTGGCTTTGTCAGAGAGAGATCATGTCTAACAAATTTGATTGAATTTTTTGAGGAGGTGACCAGGTATGTAGATGAGGGTAAAGCAGTTGATGTAGTCTACATGGACTTCAGTAAGGCTTTTGATAAGGTCCTGCATGGGAGATTGGTCAAAAAGGTAAGAGCCCACGGGATCCAGGGCAATCTGGCAAATTGGACCGAAAATTGGCTTAGTGGTAGGAGGCAGAGGGTGATGGCCGAGGGTTGTTTTTGCGATTGGAAGCCTGTGACCAGGGGTGTATCGCAGTGATCGGTGCTGGGACCCTTGCTGTTTGTAGCGTACATGAATGATTTAGATGTGAATATAGGAGGTATGATCAGTAAGTTCACAGATGACATGAAAATTGGTGGTGTCATAAATAGTGAGGAGGGAAGCCTTAGATTACAGGACGATATAGATGGGCTGGTAAAATGGGCAAAGCAGTGGCAAATGGAATATAATCCTGAGAAGTGTGAGGTGATGTATTTTGGGAGGACTAACAAGGCAAGGGAATATACAATGGATGGTAGGACCTTAGGAAGTACAGAGGGTCAGAGGGAGCTTGGTGTACTTGTCCATAGATCACTGAAGGCAGCAGCACAGGTAGATAAGGTGGTTAGGAAGGCATATTGTCTTTATTAGCCGAGGCATAGAATATAAGAACAGGGAGGTTGTGATAGAGTTGTATAAAATGTTAGTTAGGCCACAGCTGGTGTACTGTGTACAGTTCTGATTCCACACTATAGGAAGGATGTGATTGCACTGGAGAGGATACAGAGGAGATTCACCAGGATGTTGCCTGGGCTGGAGCATTTCAGTTATGAAGAGAGACTAGATAGGCTGGGGTTGTTTTCCTTGCAGCGGAGAAGGCTGAGGGGGGACCTGATTGAGGTATACAAAAATATGAGGGGCATTGATAGGGTAAATAGGAAGAAACTTTTTCCCTTAGCGGAGGTGTCAATAACCAGGGCGCACAGATTTAAGGTAAGGGACAAGAGGTTTAGAGGGGATTTGAGAAAATGTTTTTCACCCAGTGGGTGATTGGAATCTGGAACACATGGCCTGAAGGGGTGGTAGAGGCAGGAACCCTCACAACATTTAAGAAGTATTTAGGTGAGCACTTGAAACGCCATAGCACACAAGGCTATGGGCCAAGTGCTGGAAAATGGGATTAGAATAGACAGGCTTGATGGCCGGCACTGACACGGTGGGCCAAAGGGCCTGTTTCTGTGCTGTGTAACTCTATGACTCTATGTAAGATGACAATGCAGCAGCTTAGCCAGAACTATGTACCCTCGGCGATCTGAGCAAGTCATTGATGTACTTGGAGCACTGCACCCATGTTTCACGAGTGACCTCCTCTGCTATCTCCATCCAGGCTGCCTTGCTGAGGTGGGAGGGTCTTCTGACGCCATCTGCAGGAAAGAAGACCTCCCACCTTTCCCTGAAGAACCTGCAGAGAGGCATCACTGAACCATGGGGTGGGCGCTGCTGGCTGCCATTTGATTCACTTTGGTTGGAGGGAAAATACATATGACGTTGGTGGTGACTTTCACAAAATAAGGGAGGCAAAAATATTTCGATTTAAGTAAAAGCTTCAATTTAAGTTAGTTTGAGGATGCATGAAAGGAAGGCTGATGATCCTTGACGCTGCAAGCACAAGGTTTTATACTGTGGTGATCCTGGTGCTCGTGGCAATGACGGTGGGTTCCACCAATGAAAGGCAGCCCCACCGCATGATCCCATGTGTCCCCTGTGCCTGTCACCGCATGGCGAATTTAAATATAAAATCGTGTGGGGAACGGGATTTGTGGCTGAAGCAGAAGTTACAACAGCTTACGGTCCCGCTTCGTGAACGCCAAGGCACTCATAAGATTCCATCTCAGAACAACACTGCTTTTCTCCGAATACTGTCATAGCATTTTTTAGATTTACCTGAGAGATTAGAGGAATATCAGCTGAAAGACACTGGGGGGAATTTTATGCTCTCCTCTGTGGTGGGTTTGGAGGTAGAGAGAGCATAAAATCGGATGGGATGGTGGCGCGGGGTGTTCATGCCACTATCCAGCCTCCGCCAAAATTTTGTCTGGGGCAGGAAGGCCTGTGAATGGCCTTCCCGCCCTGACACAAATTGCGGCCCTTAACTTGGCAATTAACTCCCAATTAAGGGCCTCTTCCCGCCGCATCTGCAATTAGCTGTACAGCGGGCAACCCTTACGGGAAGCATGGCACGAAAAACCATGTGGGATGCTTCCCGGCTCCTGAATGCTCCTGGCATTGGGAAGAGAGGGTGCCCGCCGAGGACCACCCTGCTGCCCATGCTGCCAACCCTCGCCAACTCCCACCCTGTGAGACCCTTCTTGCCCTGACCTAACTAAGGCCTTGTTCCAGCGATGCTCCTTGGCCTCCGGTCGCTGCAGCTACAGCAGCAGCCACCGTCTGTGAAGTGGTGCTGCAGCTGCTGGCCTCTGATTGGCTGGCAGCTCTGCAAGGGCGAGACTTCTGGCGATGGGGTCCTTGATCCCGTGGAAGGCCTACCGCTATCTACTTAAGTGCCTGAGTGACGCTTAATTGGCCAGCCTTCCGTAGAAGAGGCAACGCGGGCATCTTGGTATGGGTTCCTCCAGCTGTCGAGATCCCCGCCCCCAGTATCTCTGACATGACAATACTTCATCAGTATTGCCACGTCAGCCAAGATTACGTGCTCAAGTTCTTGAGTGAGGCTTGAAACCATGACTTTGTGATTCAGAGGCAAGAATAGTATCACTGAGCCAAAACCAAATATATTAATAGTTATGACTGTTGTGCAAACTATGTATTCTTAAGTGTTAGTTACTTTCTTTCATTCACTATCCAGACCTGCTATGTAGTCTATCAATCTCAAAGATTTCAGATAGGTTCTGCAACTTCAATTAGCCAGACTGAGAAAATGGGATCAAATAAATTTAAATAATGCCAAATTCAAAGAAAGCTGCCAATCATATGTATTTGTGAAAACCCCATAACATATTTTTATGTTTGAATTGAATGGCTTGGCTCCCTCAGAAACCTAGCTATGATAAAGCAATTCAAATCCTTTAACACTTGAAACAAAGTATCATTGCAAGGGGAATGAAATATAAACGTTTATTGCAAGGGGAATGGAATATAAAAGTGAGGAAGTTTTGTTACAGTTGTACAGGCCATTGGTGAAACCACATCTGGAGTACTGTGTACAATTTTGGTCTCCTTACTTAAGAAAGGATATAATTGCAATAGAAACAGTTCAGAGAAGGTTCAAAGAACAAACAACAGTAAAGCACAGGAACAGGCCATTCGGCCTTCTAAGCCTGCGCCAATCTTGATGCCTGCCTAAACTAAAACCTTCTGCACTTCCGGGGACCGTATCCCTCTATTCCCATCCTATTCATGTATTTGTCAAGATGCCTCTTAAACGTCGCTATCGTACCTGCTTCCACCACCACCCCCGGCAGCAAGTTTCAGGCACTCACCACCCTCTGTGTAAAGAACTTGCCTCACACATCCCCTCTAAACTTTGCCCCTCTCACCTTGAACCTATGCCCCCTAGTAACTGACTCTTCCACCCTGGGAAAAAGCTTCTGACTATCCACTCTGTCCATGCCACTCATAACTTTGTAAACCTCTATCATGTCACCCCTCCACCTCCGTCGTACCAGTGAAAACAATCTGAGTTTATCCAACCTCTCCTCATAGCTAATGCCCTCCAGACCAGGCAACATCCTGGTAAATCTCTTCTGTACCCTCTCCAAAGCCTCCACGTCTTTCTGGTAGTGTGGTGACCAGAATTGCACGCAATATTCTAAGTGTGGCCTAACTAAAGTTCTGTACAGCTGCAGCATGACTTGCCAATTTTTATACTCTATGCCCTGACCGATGAAGGAAAGCATACCGTATGCCCTCTTGACTACCTTATCCACTTGCATTGCCACTTTCAGTGACCTGTGCACCTGTACGCCCAGATCTCTCTGCCTGTCAATACTCCTAAGGGTTCTGCAATTTACTGTATACTTCCCACCTGCATTAGACCTTCCAAAATGCATTACCTCACATTTGTCCGGATTAAACTCCATCTGCCATTTCTCCGCCTAAGTCTCCAACCGATCTATATCCTGCTGTATCCTCTGACAATCCTCATCACTATCCGCAACTCCACCAACCTTTGTGTCGTCCGCAAACTTACTAATCAGACCAACTACATTTTCCTCCAAATCATTTATATATACTACAAAGAGCAAAGGTCCCAGCACTGATCCCTGCGGAACACCACTAGTCACATCCCTCCATTCAGAAAAGCACCCTTCCACTGCTACCCTGAACTGATTCCGAGGATGAAGGGGTTATCTTATGAGGAAATGTTGTACAGGTTGGGCCTGTATCCATTAGAGTTTAGAAAAACGAGAGGTGATCTAATTGAAAGTTATAAGATCCTGAGGGGACTTGACAGGCTGGATACTGAGAGGATGTTTCCCCTTGTAAGACAGATGAGAACCAGGGGAGACAGTTTAAAAAGGGGTCTCCCATTTAGGATGGAAATGAGGAGAAATTCTTTCTCTCCGAGAGTCGTGAGGCTGTGGAATTCTTTTCCCCAGACAACAGTGGAGGCAGGGTCATTGAATATTTTTAAGGCTGAGTTAGGTAGATTCTTGATTGACAAGGGAGTCAAAAGGAGCAGGCTTGAGGGGCCGAAAGGCTACCCCTGCTTCTAATTCATATGTCTGTATGTAAAGTAAACTAGGGCTTATTTTTTGTGTGTGAAACTGATTGTTATCTTATATACCATGACAGAGTTAAAAGAGCCCAAATAATGCCAAATTTTAGGCAAAAATGCCTTTTTTTTCACAATCTGTCAGCTTAGAAATTATTATATATTATTTCCTTACAGCCGAGAAGGGTGAAGGGTGGGGGGGGGGACCTGATTGAGATATACAAAATTATGAGGGGCATAGATAGGGAAGATGGGAAGAAACTTTTCCCTTAGTGGAGGTGTCAATAACCAGCGGGCATAGATTTAAGGTAAGGGGCAGGAGGTTTAGAGGGGCTTTGAGGAAAAATATTCTCACACAGAGGGTGGTTGGAATCTGGAACACACTGCCTGAAGGGGTGGTCAAGGCAGGAACCCTCACAATATTTATGAAGTATTAAAATGAGCATTTGAAACACCATAGCATACAAGGCTACGGACCAAGTGCTGAAAAATGGGATTATAATAGATAGGCTTGTTGGCTGGCATGGACACGATGGGCCAAAGGGCCTGTTTCTGTGTTGTATAACTCTATGAATCTATGACTCTATAAAAGACTTGCCTGTGTGAGCACTTCATCTTCCAACTCCAACTTCCTATTGTTTGGTGATTTTTGGTGATGTTTTTACATTGATATTGGCAATTGAGCTTGCCTATGCAAATGTTCGTAATGGAAGTATATAAACTGTTCATTATAGTCATGCAGTACCTAAATATATTGAACCCCACCCCCATGCTCCTTCACCCACAAAGTGATTTTTGTTGTGCAAACAAATCTCAAAACTATTCTACTGTCATGCTAGGCCTGCCAAGAATGAGTCACATTAATTTTGTCATGAACATTGATTTTAAACTGTTACTGGAACAAGGAAATGACTTGTTAAACAGATCAGCCATGGCTGGAAAAGATATTTGCATATTAACAGACGGTGCTTGTGTCGACAAAGGAGCCATTGCCTGACATATTCAACCCACAATGGATGTTGATCACTGGACAGTGAGGGGGTGGGGAAGCACATTCCAGGGCCTCTGGGGTGATGCAATCCACACGGACCAGCTGGTCACTTAACTACCTGGTTGTTCCTGGAGTCTTTTGAACTAGCCACAGAGAGTTTGAACTCAGAAAGCCTGTTTGCTCTGGACTGAGATGATCTCTCCTGACTGCTCCCATCTCTTTCTCACAAGCCTCTGAATCCACTGAAGACACATGAACCCCAAGAGAGAAAAGTCTCCTCCAGCGAACAAGGTTTAAGAAGAATACTGGGCCCCAGCGAAAAGCACGATCTACCTACAATCATGGACTCTACAGTGAGCTCGAAGAACAGTAACAAAAACTCTTCACATATTGTCTTAAACTTTTCCACTTTATTTTTCTTCTGCTGTTTTCTGTCTCTATTTGCATGTGTGTATCGCATGTGCATGCTAGTGTGTATCTGTAGGCGCCAACTGAATAGAGTTTAAGTTCAAGTTTAATAAATTTCAACTTTTCTTCTTTAAGCCTAAGAAAGCCTGTTTGTGCTGGTTTCTTTGCCTTATAATTGAAAAGCGGTGAACAAGGATTCACCAAGGGGGACCTAAAAGCACGGTGTGTTTAAACTTAAATCCTGTTATGGTAAGACCAGATGAAGACTGAGAAGGATCCCTAGACCCCTTTCTCACTGGGTCATAACAGAAATTTGGGGGTTACCATCCAGGATTTTACCCACAGACAAATGAGGGAAATTGGAAGTGGGAAGCCAAATTGTTCCCAATCAAAAAAGAGCAAGATTTCAATACAGGTTTTCTTGTGGTTGTGTGTGCTTGAATACTAACATGTCTGCAAGTGAAGCTAGTAGCTCCCCAAGCCAGGGTGAAGTAACTTGGGATAAGTTAAAAGCAGTGTCTATGGAGGTGTCATGGCCCTGTAGTTTTTTTCAGTGAATATCCGTTTGCTTTTAAGGCTTGCCAAGGATCAGTATTGCTTTAAGAACCTATGACTCTAGGTGTCAGTACCTGGAAAAAGAGCTCTCAGCCATTTAAACTGAAGGAATATGAATTTTAGTCTGTTTATTATCTCTCAAAATTCTAAAAAAGTCAAACCAAAACAGAGATCTCTGGTAATTTAAATTGAAGAAAGGGAAGTTAGACTGTGACAATCTTTTATTCCTCAAAAACTCTAAAGTCAGATTGATTCTGTTGAAAGTGTTTGCAAGTCGTTAATTGTTGAAATATGCTGGAGAAGGAAATCAACATTCTGTGAGGACTTCAAGCAACATTGAACTGTAAATTTGCAAGGACTCAAATTTTTTTTCTATTTTAAACATTGTTTACATCTTCATAGTGTTTAAGAATTTAGTTTTTCTAATTAAAGAGTTAATTTGTTGACACCTGGTTTGGTTAGCCTCATTCTGGGATTATTAGATGGTACAATTTGGCTGGGTCTTTCTTAAAGTTAGAAAGTTTTAAATGATATGTTAGGCGATCTGTGGAGTGACGGGATTGAATTAACAGTGCATTTCTCCCACCACAATCAGAATCGTATCTTTTGATTGGAGACTTTGACAGGAGCGGTCGGTCATAACAGGAGGAGTTGAGGAAAATGACTGAGCAGTATGGGATCACTGAACATGGCAAAGCTAGGAAGTCTGAACTCCTAAGGCTAGCGGCCAACCATTTTTCCCTTAATCTGAAACATAGACATAGAAACATAGAAAATAGGAGCAGGAGTAGGCCATTTTGGCCCTTTGAGCCTGCTCCACCATTCATTATGATCATAGCTGATCATCCAACTCAGTAGTCTGTTCCGGCTTTCGCCCCATACAGGGTTAGAAGCAGACTCCGACAGGGTATTGCTAGCAAAGCTACAATTGGAACAGAGGAAACTTGAATTAGAGGAGAAAGAAAGAGAGACACAGGAGAGGGAGAAAGAAAGAGCCTTCCAGAAGGAACGTGAAGCAAATAAAAGGCAGGAGAGGGAGAGAGAAAGAATATTCCGGAAGGATTGTGAAGAGAAAGAGCTGAAGCGGCTTGAGTTAACTAGGGGGCGACAGAGAGCCCTAGTGAAAGCATGGCCAATATGGAGGAGCATAATTGAGGTCTGGGTATAGAATTGTTAAAACTAGCTCAACTAATTCGAAAATTCAATGAGGAAGATGTAGAAGTATTTTTGTGTTCTTTGAGAAATTGGCAAGGCAGCTAAAATGGCCAGCTGAGACCTGGCCTCCTTTACTACAAAGCAAGCTAACTGGAAAAGCCCATGAAGCTTATTCCCTGTTGCCAGATGAGAGTTCATCAAATTGTGAATTAGTACCTGAAGCCTATCGCCTGTTAATCAAACTTATCTGGAGTTTGAAAGAAGTAAGCAGCTGGCTTTTGACCAGTGGCTGAGGGCTCTTAAAGTACAGCTCAGCTATGAAAATCTCAGAGAAGTAATTCTGTTAGAGGAATTTAAACACTCTCCATAAAGACCCATGTAGAGGAGCAGCGGGTCCAGAGAGTCCAGCAAATGGCCATTCTGGCCAATGAGTTTGCTTTAATTTATAAGTCTGTGTCCCAGCAGAGAACCTTTCCTAGTCACCCCCACAAATCCGAAAAGGACAAAGGGTGGGAAGGTGATAGGAGCCCAGGCAGTCCTGTGAGAGAAAGAAAAGCAGGAGACACAGGGTGTCCTCCTCTAGCCAAAAATGAAGGTGCTAGGAGCAGGAGTGAGATCTGGAGACCTGTGTGCTTCCATTATAATAAAGCAGGGCATTTAAAAGCTAACTGCTGGAAACTAAAAGGAAAACCTGTAGGGTTAATCAGGGCACACCTGCTCAGTGAATAAGAGAACATGATGGAAAGCACAACAGAACAAATTGTGGCTTTAACTGCAGTAAGGGTGAGACCCAGGAAGCTTATGGCTGCAAGTGCAGGAACATTTAATAGGATTCCTGAGGGATATCAAGATTTTGTGTCTGAAGGGAAACCCCATACCCCTCGCATGGGGCAAGTAAGCCCATAGCAATTCTCAGGGGCACAGGGGCCACCAGATCCCTTTTACTGGGAAAAGACCTGACCTTTCCCCCAGAGAGTGCAGTGAACACCAGAATGGTGGTGAATGGTATTGGAGCGCAGTGTATGCCTGTACCTGTACACTGGTTGCACCTGGAGTGCGACCTAGTTTCGGGACTGGTGACTATAGGGATTGAATGTGAATGAATGAGAGAGAGAGAGAGAGAGATGTCTGTTTTTTCCCTGTATCTTATATTTTCTCTCTCGACCCTTTTAATGAAATGCTCTCTTTAAAAATTGCATTTCATTCCGCTGGGTGTGGAGGTGTCATGCTGGGCCCCCACCTGCCAAGAATGAGGCACATTAATTTTGTCATGAAAATTGATTTTAAACTGTTACTGGAGCGAGGAAATGACTTGTTAAACAGATCAACCTGGCTGGAAGAGACCCTTGCATATTAACAGACGGTGCTTGTGTAGACAAAGACCATTTCCTGACACATTCAACCCACAAGGGATGTTGATCACTGGACAGTGAGGGGGTGGGGAAGCACATTCCAGGGTCTGCTGGTGTGATGCAATCCACAGGGGCCTGGACTGGTTGGACCAGCTGGTCACATGACCAACTGGCTCTTCCAGGGGTCTTTTGAACTTGCCACAGAGAGTCTGAATGCAGAAAGACTGTTTGTTCCTGGACTGAGAAGATCTCCCCTGTCTACTCCCATCTCTTTCTCACACGCCTCTGAATCCATTGAAGACACATAACCCCCAAGAGAGAAAAGTCTCCTACAGCGAACAAGGTTTAAGAAGAACACTGGGCCCCAACGAAAAGTAAGATCTACCTACAATCAAGGACTCTACAGTGAGCTCGAAGAACCGTAACAAAAACTCCTCAGATATTGCCTTAAACATTTCCACTTTATTTTTCTTCTCTTTTCTGTCTCTATTTGCATGTGTGTATCGCATATGCATTCCTGCGTGGGCACATCAACTTTTCTTCTTTAAACCTAAGAAACCTGTTTGTGCTGGTTTCTTTGCCCTATAATTGAAAAGCGGTGAACAAGGATTCACCAAGGGGGAGCTAAAAACATGGTGTGTTTAAAATTAAACCCTGTTACGGTAAGACCAGGTGAAGGCTGAGAGGGACCCCTCGACCCCTTTCTAACTGTTGTAACAGGACATTCACAATGCTGTGCAAGCAGCAATTTGCCTTTTTCATGACACTAATTGAGGGAGGAATGTTGGATGGAGCATTGGGAGAACTTCCTGCAACATTTTGAATTGTGTAATTCAATTTTAATATCCACTTAAACAGGCGGATACGACAAGGTTAACATCTCAGTTGATAATGGAGTGCCCCCCATGACCGCATAAGAATGTCAGAACATAAGAACATAAGAAATAGGAGTAGGCCGCTCAACGCCGCAAGCCTGGCCCACCATTCGATAAGATATTGGCTGATCTGATTGTGGCCTCAACTCCACTTTCCTGTCTGCTCCCCATAACCTGTGACTCCCTTGTAGATCAAAAATCTGTCTAACTCAGCCTTGAATACATTCAATTACCCAGCCTTCTCTGCTCTCTGGAGTACAGAATACCAAGGATTAACAGACCTCTGAGAGAAGAAATTCTTCCTCATCTCCATTTTAAATAGGAGACCCCTTATTCTGAAACTATGCCCTCTAGTTCTAGATTCCCAGTTTGGACTCTGACCAAGAGGGGTAAGTACTACTAACTGAGCCAAGCTATTGCTATGCATATTTACTGAGTGATAATGTTCACTTGCTGATAAAAAGCAGGCAGTACATACCCATACTACTTAAATATCAGAAATTTAGTATGACTTATTTGTGCTTTCATTTATAGGAACAAAAGTGGACTTCAGAAATAAACAGCCTTTTCGAAAGACATGACCATGAGAAACATCAGGTATTTTTTATTGAAAAATATTTAAGAGTACTCATCTAAACAGTGGCATATATAAATTCATTTTTACAAGTATTAAAATAGACTGGAACTGAATCAGTAAGTGTCTTTTTTTTATCATAATGGGCCGGAATTTGCTGGCAAAATATGATGCACACCGTGATCAGTGTGTAAATCGTCCAGCAATTTGTGACAAGGAAAAGATACCCTGTGAATTGTGAATCATTATACATTGCTGGATAATTTGTGCTGCTCCACCATTAGCCTCGCGAAAACAAAACAGCTAACCCTCAGCGTCCCTTTGAGTTTCAGGAAATTGCTGCGTTTGCATTATTAGTTGACAATTGAACTCAACAGCATAACTACCTTTCTAATTGGGAGATTTATGTTCCTGCAATAGCACCCAATCTCTTCGGGCTATAAAGGGAACAATTAAAACTGTGGAGTCTCATTTGTATAGGTCGTAAATTACTGTTACAGTATTTTTCATTTTCAATTGTTTTTCTTTCTTTTCCTTTCTTTCTGTTTTCTCTATTAATCCAATCTTTCTTTCCTTCTCGATTTAAGTGTTTTTGGGATTTTTTAATTCCGTTAAAGGTGTTTAATAAATACAACTTTTTATTGTTATTTCTTCTTCTGAACCTGATTTGACCCTAATACCTTCTCCATTGTTCCTCTTTTTTTCTGAATCCTTCAATCTTATTGGTTAATGAAATAGGCTGTTGGTCCCGTCATTCACCAAGGTCCGAGATGCCCCGTTTCCCTCATTGTATTATTATTAACTCACACTTCCAGCATCTTGCAGTGCTAAATTTTTGGAGAGTAAGGGTGAGAGAAAAAGTCTAACTAATGGGGCACAATGCGAGATGCCTCGCTCCGGCAAACTCCAGGCCATTTTGTAATCTTTTACAAAGGTTGAGCCATTAAAGGTTATGTCATTATGCTCTTTGCTTGAAAACATATATGGTGATTATTTTAAACGCCCGAACATAACTATATTCAGGCAGCCAATTAGAAAAGAGTTAACCATCCTATCAGTATAAAGTTTAAGCAGCATTGAGATGTTAAATGGTAAAGCTTAAAAAGAATTGTTAGCTTTACAATGTCCTAGTGGCTAAAGGCACAGCCTGAGGGAATAAATCACGCAGACCAGAAGATCGCATACTGAAATTCCAAAACCATACTCAGCAAGAATCTTCAGACTGCTGCAATACAATCTTTGGCTGGACAATGGCCTACTTAAGGGACAGGCTTACAGAAGAGGTGTTCAAACCAGGGTGAAAATTGGGGTTCCATTGCTCAATACAATTTCTGTCATGGGAGTCTTATCAGTGGGAAGAGTATCACAGGGGTTGGAAGAAGGGGCAATTTGGAACAGATAGTTGATGTTCATACTTTCTTTCCAGATTGCTCCCTGTCCACTGATACCTTTCTTCTCACCTCTTTCAGGTAGGGGCAAACTGTCCCATAGCAGCAGGTGAGTTGCAGCCTTGCGCTCACAATGATTGAGAAGCACTTCAGATCCCGAAACCTGACACTGGCACACTGCAATCCTCTAGTCCTGTTCCTCCCTTAAAGTAAGCATTTGGATGAGGTACCAGACTATTTAGCCAAGCACAAATGGCACCCATTCAGCAAAGGAGGACCAAGGGATGGATTAAGAAGGGGAAAATAGAGTACGAGAGCTAGCTTGTGGGGAACTTAAAAACTGACTGTAAAAGTTTCTATAGGTATGTGGAGAGAAAAAGGTTAGTGAAGACAAATGTAGGTCCGTTACAGTCAGAAACAGGGAATTTATTATGGGGAACAAAGAAATGGATGACCAATTAAATACATACTTTGGTTCTGTCTTCACAAAGGAGGACACAAATATCACACCAGAAATGTTGAGCAACACAGGGTTTAGTGAGAGAGAAGAACTGAAGGAAATCAGTATTAGTAGAGAAATGGTGTTGGGGAAATTGATGGGATTGAAGGCTGATAATTCCCCATGGCCTGATGGTCTGCATCCCAGAGTAATAAAGGAAGTGGCCCTAGAAATAGTGGATGCATTGGTGGTCATCTTTCAAGATTCTATAGACTCTGGGACAGTTCCTACAGATTGGAGTGCAGCTAATGCAACCCCACTATTTAAAAAGGGAGGTGGAGAGAAAGCAGGGAATTATAGACCAGTCAGCCTGACGTTGGTAGTGGGGAAAATTCTAGAGTCCATTATCAAAGATTTTATAGCAGAGCACTTGGAGAACAGTGGTAGAATCGGACAGAATCAGGATGGATTTACAAAAGGGAAATCATACTTGACAAATCTACTCGTATGCTTCGAGGATGCAACTAGTAGAGTTGATAAGAGGCAGCCAGTAGCTGTGATTTATTTGGACTTTCAGAAGGCTTTCGACAAAGTCCCACATAAGAGGTTAGCATGTAAAATTAAAGTGCATGGGATTGGGAGTATTGTATTGCAATGGATAGAAAATTGGTTGGCAGACAGAAAGAGAGGGATAAATGGGTCTTTTTCCGAATGGCAGGCAGTGACTAGTGGGGTACCGCAGGGATCAGTGCTAGGACCCCAGCTATTCACAATATATATTAATGATTTAGATGAGGGAACTAAATGTAATATCTCCAGATTTGCAGATGACACAAAACTGGGTGGGAGGGTGCGTTGTGAGGAGGATGCAGAGAGGCTTCAGGGTGATTTGGACAAGTCGAGTGAGTGCGCAAATGCATGGCAGATGCAGTATAATGTGGATAAATGTGAGGTTATCCACTTTGGTAGCAAAAACAGGAAGGGAGATTATTATCTGAACGGCCATAAACTGAGAGAGGGGAATATGCAATGAGACCTGGGTGTTCTCATACACCAGTCACTGAAGGTAAGCATGCAGGTCCAACGGGTGGTAAAAAAGGCAAATGGTGTGTTGGCCTTCATAGCGAGAGGATTCGAGTACAGGAGCAAGGATGTCTTGCTGCAATTATCCAGGGCCTTGGTGATATTGTGTGCAGTTTTGGTCTCCTTATCTGAGGAAGAATATTCTTGCTGTAGAGGGAGTGCAGTGAAGGTTTACCAGACTGATTCCTGGAATGGCGGGATTGACGTATGAGGAGAGATTGAGTCAGTTAGGATTATATTCGCTGGAGTTCAGAAGAGTGAGGGGGGATCTCACAGAAACCTATAAAATTGTAACAGGACTCGGGTGGCACAGTGGTGCAATGGCTAACACCACAGTGTCACAACTCCAGGGACCTGGGTTTGGTTCTGGGTACTGCCTGTGCAGAGTTTGCAAGTTCTCCCTGTGACCGCGTGGGTTTCCCTCGGGTGCTCCAGTTTCCTTCCATATGCCAAAGACTTATGGGTTGATAGGTAAATTGGCCATTGTAAAAATTGCCCCTAGTGTAGGTAGGTGGTAGGAGAATTGAGGGAAGATGGGGATCTGAGAGGGAAAATGGGATTAATGTAGGATTAGTATAAATGGGTGGTTGATGGTCGGTGCGGACATGTTGGGCCGAAGGGCCTGTTTCGGTGCTGTATCTCTCTATGACTTGACAGGGTAGATGTAGGAAGGATGTTCCCAATGGTGTGGGAGTCCAGAACCAGGGGTCATAGTCTAAGGATATGGCGTAAACCATTCAGGACTGAGATGAGGAGAAATTTCTTCACCCAGAGAGTGGTGAACCTGTGGAATTCGCTACCAAAAGCAGTTGAGGCCAAAACATTGTATGTTTTCAAGAAGGAGTTATATATAGCTCTTGGGTTTAAAGGGATCAAAGGATATGGGGCAAAAGTGGGAACAGGTTACTGAGTTGGATGATCAGCCATGATCATAATGAAAGGCTGAGCAGGCTCGAAGGGCCGAATGGCCTACGCCTGCTCCTATTTTCTATGTTTCTATTGTTAGAAAGGGGAAGCATCATGGTGGAAAAAAATTCGGCTAAAAATAACAATTTGAATATCAGCAATAAATGTGTTGGCTACAGGTTGAGCTATGTGCAACATCCTATATGATGTTCATGGGAATTGAACAGTATGTCATTGGAGGAATTCTAATGACCGAACCTATGGTCAGATTTTGTGTACGTTTTTCAGGGATGATTCTATTGTTACAGCAGGTCAAGTGATAGAATCTTGATGCAATATAGAATTATGTGTTTAAGTGACTGTTTCCAGGATGAGACGTATCCAAGTACTTTGACCAATGGAATCCTGACCCTGTGGTCTCTCATCTGGCAAATGTGCCTGCTCCTTCTCTGATCGCTCCACTTCTTACACCGCAATATGGACATCCATGTCAGATTATCTTGCAAGGAGAGGAGAGGAATCAGACCTGTGATGGAGCACCTAGAATTGGGAGAGGATAAATAGAGAACAAGGCTTGAGGCTTTTACTTCACTTACCTTCAGGGAGAGGAGACGTATCGGACCTGCGAGGGAGCACCTAGAATCAGGAGAGGAGCTTTCAGGAGTCGAACTGCTGAATGAGTTTGAAAAATAAAACAGTGACATCACAGGAAAGCCATGAGGTGATTGGTTTGATGAGTAAGGGCTGTTAAGAAGTGTCTGTAAATAGCTAGGTTAGTACACTGCTGTTAGGATGCATGTGTTAATGGCTGGAAATTAGAAAAACGTAAAAAAAAATTAAGTTCCTACCTTATAATTAATTAAGAGAGACAAGCAGAAAGGAAGTAAGAAGCTGGTGAGTCTACTGTTTTATTTTTAAGTGGTAAGGTTATTGTATTATTAAGGCTTAAATTAGTACAGTAAGTGGTGGTAAGGAGAGGAATTACTTAAAAAAATTATTTAAGAAAATATTTAATTAATTCGCTAATTAAAACACAATAAGGATGGCTGGGCAGGTGATGTGTTGCAGCTGCAGTATGTGGGAGCTTGTGAACACCAATGTAATCCACGGCAACCACATCTGCAATAAGTATATACGGCTTGAGGAACGTCGGCTCAGAGTCAATGAGCTGGAGCCTGAGCTACAGACACTGTGATGTTTCAGCGAAGGGGAGAGCTACCTGAACACTTGGTTTCAGAAGGCAGTCACATTCCTTAGATTAGGGTCTTCTGATTTGCTCAGTGGTCAGGGACAGGGGGACGTGACTGCAAGTGAGCAAGATATGGGGATCGAGAAGGCAAAAGTGGAGGAGCCTCAGCCCTTGCAATTGCCCCACAGGTTTGAGCTTCTTTCAGCTTGTTTGGATGAGAGTGGGGGCTGCAGGGTGGATGAGCAAACTGACCATGGCATTGTAATACAGGAAGCCGTTCAAGCGAGGGGAGTAAGTATGAATGTAGTGGTAATGGGAGACAGTATAGTCACGGGGATAGACACTGTTCTCTGTAGTCGAGAGCAAGAGTCCAGAAGGCTGTGTTGCCTGCCCGGTGCCACAGTTCAGGACATTTGCTCAGGACTGGAGAGGAACTTGCAGTGAGAGGGGTAAGATCCAGTTGTTGTGGTCCACGTAGCTACCAATGAAATAGATAAGATTAGGAAAGAGGCTCTGCTAAGGGAGTATGAGCAGGTAGGGGCTAAATTAAAAAGCAGAACCACAATGGTAATAATCTTTATTATTACATGCGGCACGAGCAAATTGGCATAGGCCAAATAAAATTAGGAAGTTGAATGCATTGTTCAAAGATCGGTATGGGCAGAATGGGTTTTGATTCATGAGGCACAGGGGAAAGTGGAGCTGTACAGTTGGGACTGTCTTCATCTGAACCGGCTGTGTTCTAGTGAGTCGTAGAACTAGGGCAGTAGAGAGGGCTTTAAACTAAAGAGGGGGGAGGGATTACTTGAGAAAAGATGTAGCAAACTAAAGGCAAAGGACAAGGCAATAGAGCAAGCTGGCAATAAGGGTAATGATAATCCGGGCATGGCAGGAAGGGACAGAACATATAAACTTAAGAGTGCACCAGCAGATAAGGCCAGAGTTTGCAAAAATAGTAAAAAGACAGATTTAAAGGCTCTATATCTAAATGCGTGCAGCATTCATAACAAATTGGATAGATAAATTGTCAACAAGGTGACCAAGGTTGGGACCTGAATATTCAATAGTACTTGACATCTTGGGAAGGACAGGAAGTTAGGTAGCTCTGTTAATTAAAGAAGACATTAGTACGATAGTGAGAGATGACCTTAGTTCTAAAGATCAAGATGTAGAGTCAGTTTGGGTAGAAATAAGAAATAGCAAAGGTAAGAAGTCGCTTGTGGGAGTAGTATATAGGTTCCCTAACAGTAGCTACACTTTAGGACAGCATATACAGGAAGAAATAAAGCAGGCTTATAAGAAAGCTACAGCAATAATCATCGGTGATTTTGATCTACATATAGATTGGGTGAATCATATTGTTAAAGGTAGCCTGGAAGATGAGCTTGTAGAATGTATTCAGGACTTTGTCTTTGAGCAGCACATTCTAGAGCCAACCAGAGAGCTATTCTAGACCTGGAAATGTGCAATGGGACATGATTAATTAATGACCTCGGAGTAAAAGAGTCTCTCGGTAGCAGTGATCATAACATGATTGAATTTCGTATTCAGTTTGAGGGTGAGAACTGTGGGTCTAAAACTAATGTTTTAAACTTAAATAAAGGCAATTACAAGGGTATGAAGGCACAGCTGGCCAAAGTGAACTGGGAAATTAGGTTAAAGGGTAGGGCAGTAGAGATGCAGTGGCAGACATTTAAGGAGATATTTCACAACACTCAGCAAAGTGGGGGCACAGTGGTGCAGTGGTTAGCACAGCAGCCTCACAGCTCCAGCGACCTGGATTCAGTTCTGGGTACTGCCTGTGTGAAGTTTGCAAGTTCTCCCTGTGACTGTGTGGGTATCCACTGGGTGCTCCGGTTTCCTCCCACAGCCAAAGACTTGCAGGTTGACAAGTAAATTGGCCATTGTAAATTGCCCCTAGTGTAGGTAGGTGGTAGGAGAATGGTGGGGATGTGGTAGGGAATATGGGATTAATGTAGGATTAGTATAAATGGGTGATTGTTGGTGGGCTGAAGGGCCTGTTTCAGTGCTGTATCTCTAAATAAATAAAGATGCATTCCAATGAGAAAGAAAGACTATGAGAAGGATGCATCATTCGTGGTTGACTAAAGAAGTTTAGCATGATATCAAATTGAAAGAAAATATGTACAATTCTGCGGAGACCTGTGGACAGAATTTAAAAACCAACAAAGAATGACAAAAAAGTAATGAGGGAGAAATTAGAGTATGAGAAAAAGGTAGCTAGAAATATAAAAATGGATAGTAAGAGTGTCGACAAGTGTTTAAAAAGGAAAAGTGTAATTAAAGTGTGTGTTGGTCCTCTAGAGAGTTTGGGAAATAAGGAAATGGCAGAAATGTTGAACCGTTTTGTGCTGTCTTCACTGTAGAAGATACAAATAACATCCCAGAAATACTTGCAAATCAAGAAATGAAATGGAGGGAGGAACTTAAAACAATTACAATCACCAGGGAAAGGGTACTGAGAAAGCAATCAGAACTAAAGGCTGACAAGTTCCCATGGCCTGCATCCTCAGCTCTTAAAAGAAGTAGCTGCTGAGATAGTAGATGCATTGGTTATAATTTTCCAAAATTCCATATACTCTGGAAAGGTCCCATCAGATTGAAAAATAGCAAATGTAACTCCTCTATTCAAAAAAGGAGGAAGACAGAAAGCAGGAAACTATGGGCCAGTTAGCCTAACATCAGTCATTGGGAAAATGCTGGAATCATTTATTAAGGATGTTATAGCAGGACACTTCGAAATTCTTAATGCGATCAGGCAGAGTCAATGTGGTTTTGTGAAAGGGAAATGGCTGCTACTCTTCATTAGATGAAACTCTTAAGAGTGTCATTAGCTATGGCAACAATGCATAGCTAAGGTCCTTTAACAGCCAGGTCCTTCAGTCCATGCCTTTCTTCAAACCGGGGTGGAATGGTCAATTGAAGATGAAGATATCATGCAAGCTGCCAGTGAAACAGGCATTCACATGAAAAATGTTCTGCCAGTGCTTGCACACAAGCTGGACATCAATGTACTTAATTCTTATTGTCTCAGGCTTCCCAGCAATCAAAATGCTCATAGTTCTTTTAGTAGCGCCCTCTTTTTATATTTAGTTTGCACATAACCCGTGATTATCACAAAATTAAGAAATACGTGCAACTTTACCCTTTAGTTTACATTTCATTACCTGTACAGTGAAAAGGACCTCTAAAAGTAACGTTGCAAGATATTCGGGGTAGTGCTGTGAGAGCAAAGGTCCAGCATTGTGTATCTCTGCCTACATTCATGGAGCACTGTAACTATCATTCAGATGCTCCTGGGGCACTATATCCAGAAAAATGGACTCTTACAGCTCCAAGTCTGCAAAAATGTAAGGGACTCGTGAGGCTTATGATAATTGTTTCTTTAATCAGATAGCTTTTGAAGGCAAGAAAGGAAAAAGAATTTTGTGTTTGTAGTCGTCTTATGATAGAAGGTAAGATCTCAATTGCCTAGTGAAAAGTATCATTCCAGAATTAATAAGAGACTGGAATTGAAGTTAAATACATAAAATGTTGAATTTATGTCGAGTTGCGTATAATTTACAGCACAGTCATTCGGCCCAGCTGGTCTTCTAGAGAAAAGAACCCCTAACTTTTCAACCTTTCCTGATAAGTATAACCTTTCAGTTCATGTAAATCTTCTTTACACCTTCCCCAGTGCTTTTATAACTTTTATAATAAAGACACCAGAGCCGTGCAGTAAGTGTTGTTAGACAGGGTTCGATGCAAGTTTAGCATTTTCTATGCTTTTCAGTTCAATCCCACGAGAAATGAACCGCAGTGCTTGGTTTGCTTTCTTATGGCCTTATTAGCCTGAATGCTTTCGTCTGATGCTTTTATTAATTTGTTTTTATGAAACAGTCTTTTTATAATTGTGTTCTATAATTGTATTTGTTCACTAACCATTTGTTATCCTTACATTGGTTTCATCTACTCTCATCTTCTGTTTCTTTTATTTTTATTCTGTTATGATTGCTAACAGATTCCTCCCCCTCTTCCCCCGCCCCCCCCCCCCCCCCCCCAACCTTACTAGTTGAAAGCCTTATCCCCAGCTTTATCCTTTCTACTAGGACTCTGGTTTCATTCTGGTTCAGGTGGAGCCTGTCCCAGCGGTACAGCTTCTTCCTATCCCAGTACTAATGCCAATGTCCCGTGAAATGGAACCACTCCTTCCCACACTACTCTGTCAGCCATGCATTCACCTTCCTGATCTGCTTATCTCTATGCCAATTAGCAAGTGGCTTGGGTAGTAATCCTGTGATTACCACCTGTGTGATCCGGCTTTTTAATTTTGTTCCTAACTTCTGATACTCCCTTAGTTGGACCTGCTTCCTGTTCTTACTTATGCCATTGGTTCTGAAATGGACCATGACAACTGGATCATTCTCCTCCTTTTCTAAGAACTTCTCCAATTGCTTCTAGATATCCTTCACCCTTGCAACAGTTTGGCATCACATTCTGGTTTCTCGGTCACGATTGCTGAGAATGCAGTCTATTCCCCTAATTATAGAATCCCCTGGGGCTACAACTATTCTATTCTGATCCTCTTCCCTCACTCCACAGTGCCATAGCTAACATTCTGGCCATTCTCACTGCAGCCTTCATCATTTTCCTCACAGGTATCGAGCACATCATACTTTTTGGATAAAACCAGTGTCTGTGAGATCACCTTTTCTATCTCCCCTTGGTTCCCCCTGCCCGACTAATTGACAGTCACACATCTTCCTGCATTTGTGCTTTCCTGTGAGATATAACTGTATTCTGGAGCAAGGTCCCTGGAAATTCTGCCCTTCTCTTTATGTATTAGAATGTCTCTAATTCACACTCCAGCACAATAATTCTGGGCTGGAATATCACAAGGCAGGGATATTTCCTACAGATGTGGCAATCTGGGATAGACCGGCTGTCCACAAACTCCCATCCATGCAATGCTGACACATAGCTTGTACTGTCATTTCTATTCTATCTTTATTAATTTATTAATTAGCAATACTTTATTTCTAGAAGTAATCGAATCACTGGTCATTTAGATTCTTATTAGTAAATGGATATAATTTGATTTCAAATTAGTTAGTAATTAATATATTGTTATATAACATACGAATTAGGAGCAGGAGTAGGCCACTCGACCCCTCCAGTCATTCAAGATCTGATTGTAACCTCAACTCCACATTCATGCCTACCACCGATTACCTTTCACCCACTTGCTTATCTATCTACCTCTGCCTTAAAAATATTTAAAGACTCTGCTTCCACTGCCTTTTGAGGAAGAGAATTCCAAAGACTCACGACGCTCTGAGAGAAAAACGTTTCTTCTCAACTCTGTCTTAAATGGGTGACCCCTTATTTTTAAATAGTGACACCTAGTTCTAGATTCTCCCACAAGGGGGAAACATTCTTTCCATAGCCACCCAGTCAAGACCCCTCAGGGTCTTAGATGTTTCAATCAAGTCGCCTCTTATTCTTCTAAGCTCCAGCAGATACAAGCCTAGCCTGTCCAACCTTTCTTCATAAGACAACCCACCCATTCCAGGTATTCTCTGAACGGCTTCCAACGCATTTACATCCTTAAATAATGAGACCAATACGGTACACAGTACTCCAGATGTGGTCTCACCAATGCCCTGTGTAACCGAAGCATAACCTCCCTATTTCTATATTCAATACCCGTCACAATAAACAATAACATTCTATTAGCTTTCCTAATTACTTGCCGTACCTGCCTACTAATCTTTTGCGATTCATGCACAAGGACACCCAGATGCCTCTGCATCTCAGAGCTTTGTAATCTCTCAAAATTTGGTTAATCTGCTTTTTTATTCTTCCTGCCAAAATGGACAATTTCATGTTTTCGCACATTATACTCCATTTGCCAGATCTTTGCCCACTCACGTAACCTATCTATATCCCTTTGTAGCCTCCTTATGTCCTCTTCACAACTTACTTTCCTACCTGTCTTTGTGTCATCAGCAAATTTAGCAACCATACCTTCAGTCCCTTCATCCATGTCATTTATATAAATTGTAAAAAAGTTGAGGGCCCAGCACTGATCCCTGCAGCACACCACTTGTTACATCCTGCCAACCAGAAAATAAGCCATTTATGCCAACTCTCTGTTTCCTGTTAGCTAGCCGATCTTCTATCCATGCCAAGATATTACTCCCTACACCATGAGATTTTGTTTTCCGCAAATAACATTTGATGTGGCACCTTATCAAATGCCTTCTGGAAATCTAGGTACAGTACATCCACAGGTTCCCCTTTATCCACAGCACAAAGAAATCTTCAGAGAATTCCAATAAATTGGTTAAACATGATTTCCCTTTCACAAAACCATGTTGACTCTGCCTGATTACCTTGAATTTTTCTAAGTGCCCTGCTATAAAGTCTTTAATAATAGCTTCGAACATTTTCCTTAAGATAGATGTTAAGCTAACTGGGCTATAGTTTCCTGCTTTCTGTCTCCCTCCCTTTTACAATCTAATGGAACCTTCCCCAAATCTAGGGAATTTTGGAAAATTTAAACTAACACATCAACTATCTCACCAGCCACTTCTTTTAACACTCACGATGAAGTCCATCAGGACCCGGGGACTTGTCAGCCCGCAGCTCCAACAATTTTTTGTACCACTTCCCTGGTGATTGTAATTTTCTTGTGTTCCTCCCTCCCTTCCATTTCCTGACTTACAGCTAATACTGGGATGTTACTTGTATCCTCAATCATGAAGACCGATGCAAAATATCTGTTCAGTTCATCTGCCATCTCCTTATTAATTCCCAGACTTACTTTCTATAGGACTAATGCCCATGTTGTTAACTCTTTTCTTTTTTAAATATCTGTGGAATCTCTTACTATCTGTCTTTATATTTCTAGCTAGCTTTCTCTCATACTCTAAATTTACCTTCCTTATCAATCTTTTCGTCATTCTTTTACTGCTTTGGTTAACCATGGATGGCAGATTCCACCCTTGGAATTTTTCTTTCTCGTTGAAATGTATCTATTCTGTGTATTCTGAAATACTCCCTTAAATGTCTGCCACTGCATCTCTATTGACCTATCTCTTCACCTAATTTGCCAGTTCACTTTAGCTAGCTCTTCTTTCATACCCTCATAATTGCCCTTATTTAGAGATACAGCACTGAAACAGGCCCTTCGGCCCACTGAGTCTGTGCTGACCAACCACCCATTTATACTAATCCTACATTAATCCCATATTCCTACCACATCCCCACCTTCCCTGAATTCCCCTACCACCTACCTATACGAGGGGCAATTTATAATGGCCAATTTACCTATCAACCTGCAAGTCTTTGGCTATGGAAACCGGAGCACCCGGTGAAAACCCACGTGGTCACAGGGAGAACTTGCAAACTCCGCACAAGCAGTACCCAGAATCGAACCTGGGTTGTTGGAGCTGTGAGGCTGCGGGGCTAACCACTGCGCTACTGTGCCACCCTTATTTAAGTTTAAAATACTAGTCTTGGACCCATTCTTCTCTTCCTCAAACTGTATGTAAAATTCAATCATATTATGATCGCTGCTACCTGGGGAGCCTTAACAATGAGGTCATTAATTAATCCTATCTCATTGCATAATACCAGGTCTAGTATAGTCTAGTATAGCCTGCTCTCTGGTTGGCTCCAGAATGTATTGTTCCAAGAAACTATCCTGAAAACATTCTATGTACTCCTCATCTAGGCTACCTCTGCCCATCTGATTTTCCCAGTCTATATGTAGGTTAAAATCCCTCATAATTATTGCTGTACTTTTCTGACAAGCTGCCATTATTTCTTCCTTTATACCCCGTCCTACGGTGTGGTTAATGTTAGGTGGCCTGTACACCACTCCCACAAGTGACCTCTTGCCTTTATGATTTCTCACCTCTACCCAAATTGCTTCTACATCCTGGTCTCCTGAACTTAGGTTATCCCTTTATATTGCACTAACACCTGTGGAAGAGCCTGTCACTCCAGAATTGGCCTTTATAGCCACTCCAGGCGCTGCTTCACAAACCACTGACCACCTCCAGGCGCGTATCCATTGTCTCTCGAGATAAGGAGGCCCAAAAGAAACCATCATTAATTAACAGAGCTACCCCTAACCACCTTTTCCTAGCTTCCTGTCCTTCCTAAATGCCATGTACCCTTCAATATTCAGGTCTCAATCTATGTTGTCCTGCAGCCATATCTCTGTAATGGCTATCAGATCATACTTATTTATTTCTATTTGTGCTCTCAGTTCATCTGTTTTGTTTCGAATGTTACGTACATTCAGTTACAGAGCCTTTAGTTTTGTCCTTTTATTATTTTTGTAACCTCTAGCCTTATCTGTTGATTGACTCTTAGATTTATATACTCTGTCCCTTCCTGTCACAGTATGTTTATCATTTCCCACATTAATATCTTTCTCTCTTGCCTTGTCTCTACTCCTTGATTTACCATATCTTCCCAAATTTGATCCCTTGTCCCTACTATTCAGTTCAAAACCCTCTCTACTTCCCTAGTTCTGCAGCTGGCTAGAACACCGGCCCCAGCACGGTTCAGGAGTAGACTGTCCCAACGGTACAGCCACCACTTTCCCCAGTACCGGTGCCAGTGCCACATGAACCGGAACCCACTTCTACCACACCAGTCTTTGAGCCATGCAGTCATTTCTCTAATCTTATTTGCCCGATGCCAATTTGCATGTGGCTCAGGTAATAATCCAGAGATTATTACCTTTGAGGTTCTGCTTCTTAATATGGCGCCTAGTTCCTCATACTGACTATGCAGAACCTCTTTCCTTGTCCTGCCTACGTCGTTGGTACCTACATGGACCAGGACAACTATCTGTTTTCATATTTCGAGCTAGCTTTCTCTCATACTCAATCTTTTAGTCATTCTTTGTTCTTTATATGCTGCCCAATCTCCTGACCTGCCACCCACCTTTGCACAATTATATGATTTTTCTTTAAGTTTGATACGATCCTTAACTCTTTTTAGTTAACCACAGATAGTGGGTCCTCCCCTTGGAATTTTTCTTTTCTTTCTTTCTTGTTGGAAGTATCTATTCTGTGAATTCTGAAATATCCCCTTAAATGTCTGCTACTGCATCTCCATTGACCTATTCTTTAACCTAATTTAGCAGTTTACTTTAGCTAGCTCTGCTTTCATGCCCTCATAATTGTCCTTATTTAAGTTTAAAATACTAGTCTTAGACCCACTCTTCTCTCTCTCGAGCTGAATGTAAAATTCAATCATATTATGATCACTGCTACCTAGGGGCACCTTCACTGTGAGGTCATTGATTAATCCTATCTCATTGCACAATACAAGACCCAGCATAGCCTACTCTCTGGTTGGCTCCAGAACATGCTGTTCTAAGAAACTATCACGAAAACATTCTATGAACTCATTTATGTTACCTTTGCCCATCTGATTTTTCCAGTCTATATGTAGATTAAGATCCCCCAGGATTATCGCCGTACCTTTCTGACAAGCTCCCATTATTCCTTCCTTTATACTCTGTCCTACCATGTGGTTATGTTAGGGGGCCTGTACACCATTCCCACGAGTGACTTCCTGCTTTTTTCATTTCTCATCTTTGCCCAAACTGTTTCTACAACCTGGTTTCCTGAACATAGGTCATCCCTCTTTAGTATGCTAATACCATCATTAATTAACAGAGCCACCCCTCCACATTTTCCTAGCTTCCTATCCTTCCTAAATGTATCCTTCAATATTCAGGTCCAAATCTATGTCATCCTGCAGCCCCATCTCTGTATTGCCTATTAGATTGTACTTATTTATTTCTATTTGCTTTATCAGTTCATCTGTTTTGTTTCAAATACTATACTCATTCAGATACAGAGACTTTAGTTTTGTCCTTTTATTATTTTTGTAACATCTAGTCTTGATTGCTGATTTACTCCTAAATTTGTACTCTCTCGTTGTTCCTGTCACGGTCTGTTTATCATTTCCCATATTAATATCTTTCTCTCCTGCCTTGTCTCTACTCTTTGATTTACTAGCTCATCTCAAATTTGATCCCTTGCTTTCACTATTTAGTTTAAAACCCTCCCTACTTCCCTCGTAATACATCTCGCTACAACACTAAATTTAAAAAGCGGGATCATACAGGTGGTAATCACAGAATTACTACCAAAGCCAGTTGCTTAATTGGCATTGAGATAAGCAGATCAGGAAGATGAACGCATGGCTGAAAGAATGGCGTGGGAAGGAAGTGCATCATTTCAACATTAATAATTGAAATTCATGAATGACTTACAAATCGGCCTTAAAATTAAGTAATTGAGGTATCAGTGATCGCATATTGCTGCAAAGTCAACTGATGGTTTTGGTGTGCAAATGCTTATACAAATCTCCATCCGTTGTTTTGGAATCTAAAACAACAAAGGAAATTTAACATTGTAAATCCTTATCAAAGTGCCATCTTGGGGTACAACTGTAGTATTGCAGGTAAACTGAACACTTAAAATGAAAAAGAAATCCCACAAGGAAGGCTGATGTTGGGGACTTAAAATGGAATGTTGTGACCTACTCAGCGATTTTAATTTATAAATACAATATTTACATCTCTTCTTTGGCCTCCTTATCTCGAGAGACAATGGGCAAGCGCCTGGAGGTGGTCAGTGGTGTGTGGAGCAGCGTCTGGAGTGGCTATAAAGGCCAATTCTAGAGTGACAGACTCTTCCACAGGTGCTGCAGAAAAATTTGATTGTCGGGGCTGTTACACAGTTGGCTCTCCCCTTGCGCCTCTGTCTCTTTTCCTGCCAACTACTAAGTCTCTTCGATTCGCCACACTTTAGCCCCGCCTTTATGGCTGTCCGCCAGCTCTGGCGAACGCTGGCAACTGACTCCCATGACTTGTGGTCAATGTCACAGGATTTCATGTCGCGCTTGCAGACGTCTTTAAAGCGGAGACATGGACAGCCGATGGGTCTGATACCAGTGGCGAGCTCGCTGTACAATGTGTCTTTGGGGATCCTGCCATCTTCCATGCGGCTCACATGGCCAAGCCATCTCAAGCGCCGCTGACTCAGTAGTGTGCATAAGCTGGGGATGTTGGCTGCCTCGAAGACTTCTGTGTTGGAGATACGGTCCTGCCACCTGATGCCAAGGATTCTCCGGAGGCAGCGAAGATGGAATGAATTGAGACGTCGCTCCTGGTTGACATACGTTGTCCAGGCCTCGCTGCCATAGAGCAAGGTACTGAGGACACAGGCTTGATACACTCAGACTTTTGTGTTCCATGTCAGTGCGCCATTTTCCCACATTCTCTTGGCCAGTCTGGACAGAGCAGTGGAAGCCTTTCCCATGCGCTTGTTGATTTCTGCATCGAGAGACAGGTTACTGGTGATAGTTGAGCCTAGGTAGGTGAACTCTTGAACCACCTCCAGAGCGTGGTCGCCAATATTGATGGATGGAGCATTTCTGACATCCTGTCCCATGATGTTCTTTTTCTCGAGGCTGATGGTTAGGCCAAATTCGTTGCAGGCAGCCGCAAACCTGTCGATGAGACTCTGCAGACACTCTTCAGTGTGAGATGTTAAAGCAGCATCATCAGCAAAGAGAAGTTCCCTGATGAGGACTTTTCGTATTTTGGACTTCGCTCTTAGACGGGCAAGGTTGAACAACCTGCCCCCTGATCTTGTGTGGAGGAAAATTCCTTCTTCTGAAGACTTGAACGCATGTGAGAGCAGAAGGGAGAAGAAAATCCCAAAAAGAGTGGGTGCGAGAACACAGCCCTGTTTCACGCCACTCAGGATAGGAAAGGGGTCTGATGAGGTGCCGCTATGTTGAATTGTGCCTTTCATATTGTCATGGAATGAGGTGATGATACTTAGTAGCTTTGGTGGACATCCAATCTTATCTAGTAGTCTGAACAGACCACGTCTGCTGACAAGGTCAAAGGCTTTGGTGAGATCAATGAAAGCAATGTAGAGGGGCATCAGTTGTTCACGGCATTTCTCCTGTATCTGACGAAGGGAGAACAGCATGTCAACGGTCGATCTCTCTGCACGAAAGCCACACTGTGCCTCAGGGTAGACGCGCTCGGCCAGCTTCTGGAGCCTGTTTAGAGCGACTCGAGCAAAGACTTTCCTCACTATCCCTTAATACCTTTTGATAATAGTCATTTGCAATTACAGAACTTGAGTATTGCTGAAGATAGATATATGTTGTCAAAACTTTTTGTCTTTTACTCATCAGGACCATCCGCAAGAGTACCAATGTAAGGGAAAACAACATCTTTATACTGCATGAGAAGAGAGTGCTGATTGGTTGGCAAGTGAACTCTGATTGGTAGAGGTGTTGCCATGGAGAATGCACCAGTTTATGTTGACTGACAGTTAACTGCCAAGTTTTGTTTGAAGTTTAAACCAGGCAGTTTGACTCTGATTAGTCAAGGCATTGCCCTGAGGAATGAACCAGCGAATGGCTGTCACTTACTTTGTTTAGCTGAAACAGGTGCAATGTGTGTACATGTTCTTTCTGTCTGCAAAGAACAGGGTCCTGTGTATTAATATATGTAGCTTCCAGTATGCGCAAATGCACCACACTGCGAGCCCTACTGACAATCTTAAATTGGTTGTCAGCGTAATTCTTCACACGCTGAGGATTATGTAACAAATGTTGTCCAATTGCGGAATCACATCTAATGTTGGACACTGTTTTTTGAGTTTTGCAAGCACGGGCTGGTTAGGTACGGCCTGTACCTTGCCCGTTGTGCACAGTGGAAGGGACATGTTGTTTGATACAATCCGCCAGTCTTTGGGACGTACATAGCATCACACTGGCATTGAAATTCATATATCACATTTCTCATTTGTGTGATAGGCAGGAGGTCTTTTCTGCTTGATGGTAGCATACTGTTAGTGGCAAACACCACACATGTTGCTGCTTCATAGAAACAGTGTGAAACACTGGTTGCTCAAATTTTTGGGATACATTACCCTACCAGGGTAATTTGAGGTAGATTGGGCACATTTCAGGGCCGAAAATGACTGCCTTAGGCCCGTTCATATGTTTGTTTGATATACAGCGAGAAATAATCTGATCAGAGTAGCCATTGTCACGCAGGATGTCTTTGATTCGCCCTATTTCAGCATCAAGCTTGCATGATGAGCAGATGGCTCAAGCCCTATTTACAAGGTTGCCGATAAAGCCAATCTTATAGGCCGTGGAACTGTAAGAATCCCAACATGTGTATTGACCAATGAAGGTAGGTTTGTGGTCGAGAATCTCAACAGATTTCTCAACTAGAAGTCAAGGAAAGGGAGCGCATTTGACTGCTTCATTTCAAAATCTGAGTGCAGAATGGAACCCATTAAGATGTGTTAAGAAATTATTGCATGCAGCTGTGGATTTGCTGCAATAAAGATAGTTCTCATAAGTCCTCTGAGCAGTCCTATCAACAAGATGACAATGAACCGTCACAAAGTTCTTCAAAATCAGGAGCTTCCTGAGGTAGTTTTCCAAGTCTTGTTCCAGGATGCAGGTACAGAAGTAATGATGCCCTGCCAATAGCGAGTGATGCAATCTTCTCTTTGAAGGCTCTGTCTTGTCGCCTTTTGAACAACCTCGGACTTGCCCACAACAGTCTTGGTGGTGTGGTTCCGCCGATTGTCAGCTCTGAGTCCGGTTTCTCTCAGCCTGCAGCTGGTCTTTTTAAAAAACAGTTGCTTGCTCTTTTCCATATATGCACAGCAATCTGTTTCAGTTCTGCTGATCTGTAATCTGAGCTTTGAATAACCCTGGTTGCACCTCTCTCACATGACTCTGTGACCTTTGTTTTAAACTGGATAGGACCTGTTTGGTCTTCCCAGAATTCTGAAGCTTTTAATTTTGTTTTCCAGTAAATGACTGTCTCAAAAAAAACATAAGCTTTGAATCCAAAGTCATAGCACCTAACAGTTCCCTTTGCAAGTCATCTCTCAGATAACTGTCTGCAGATGCTCCTCCACCGGTCTCGCACCGAGGGCTCCATCACGCTCCCCCCCCCACCCCCTACCCTGGGATAAAGAATGCCTTACCATAGTAAGTTTTTTTTAAACAACAGTTCAGAAACCAATACGTTCTTAATATCATAAACATTTTTAACAAATAGCTTATTATATACTGCACAGGCAACATTTTCATATTACACAATTACACATATATCTACAAACACATTAGGCTTAACAATAACAAAATTAGGATTAGTACGATTCAAAAATTGTAGAACTTTCACATCTCAGCACTTTCCTTCACTGTTACACCCCTTTTAAACTCTGGACAAAGCACAGCAATCACATTGTTTTTCCCTGCAAGATGTACAATTTTTAGGATAAATGGCTGTAAGATTAAACTCCAGCGAAACAACCTGAGGTTCTTTGTTCTGAACTTTTCTGTGTATAAACTAATATTTCCCACTGATTATTGGTTACATATACTTCAGATTGTCGTAGAGCCAGCACAAGACTTAAAACTTCTTTCTCGATGGTTGACTACTTTCTTTGATTTTTATTAAGCTTCCTAGAGAAGCAGCTAACAGACCACCTTGAATGGTTTATTAAAATCGGGGGCTGCAAGAACGGGTTCCTTTACTAAAATGGCCTTCAACTTCTCAAATTCAATTTGGCATATTGACCATTCAAACATTATGTTTTTCTTTAACAGATTAGTCAATGGGGTGACTACTGTGCTAAAAATCAGGGACAAATTTCCTGTAGAAGACACATATAACTAGACATCGTAACACTTCTTTGTCTTGGGCACAGGAAAGTCTATTATTGCCTGAACCTTGGCCTCTTGTGATAACACTTGACCTTGACCCACGATATGTCCTAAATAAGTAACTTTGGCATTGGCAAACTTGCTCTTTGCCAGGATTATGACAGGTTTCGCCTTGGCCAGACTGTCAAATAGAGCTCTTAAATGTCGGACATGATCACTCCATGTGTCACTGTACACCAAAAGGTCATCGATGTACACAACACAACACCTGCTGAGTATTTCCAGCATTTCTTGTTTTTATTTCAGATTTCCAGCATCTGCAGTGTTTTGCTTTTATTACAACAAACACAATTACTCAATTCAGCAATCACTTGATTGATTAATCTTTGAAATGTAGCAGGTGCATTTTTCATACCAAATAGCATGACTTTAGACTGGAACAGGGCACCTGTTGTTGCAAAAGCAGATATTTCTTTGGCTTGGTCAGACAAGGGGACTTATATCCTTTAAGTAAATCAATTTTGTGAACAAAGGTTAAGTTCCCCATCCTATCAATACAATCCTCAAGACTTGGGATCAGATAGGAGTTTGTCTTAGTTACTGCATTAACCTGAGTTCAATGATATCATTACATAAATGTATTGAACCACCTCCCTGACTTTGGCCAATTTGCTGGGGATTTGTTTAATTGGTTTAGTTTCCCCTACATCAACTCATGAATAGCTAGAGAAGTATGAGCTGGCTTATCTGCACATACAGGCTTATATTCCCTCAATAAGTCACAGGAACATAGGACATAGGAAATAGGAGCAGGAGTAGGCCATTTGGCCCCGTTTAACTAGATCATGGCTAATCTACTACCACAACACCATTTTCCCGCACTATTCCCATATCCGTTGATATCTTTAATATCGAGAAATCTATTGATCTCTGTCTTGTACATACACAATGACTGAGCCTCCACAGCCCTCTGGGGTCGAGAATTCTGCAGATTCACCACCTTCTGAGTGAAGAAATTCTTCCTCATCTCAGTCCTAAATGGCCTACCACTTATTCTGAGACTGTGTTTCCTGGTTCTAGACCCCACCCTCTAAGCCAGAAGAAACATCCTCCCTGCATCAACCTTGTTGAGCCCTGTAAGAATTTTGTACGCTTCAATGAGATCACCTCTCATTCTTCCAATCTCTAGAGAATATAGGCTCAGTCTCCTCAATCTCTCCTCCTAGGGCAATCCTACCATCGCAGGAACCACTCCCTCTATGGCAGGTATATCCTTCCTTAGATAAGGAGACCAAAACTGTACACAGTACTCCAGGTGTGGTGTCACCAAGGCTCTATAAAATTGCAGCAAGACTTCTTTACTCCTGTACTCAAATCCTCTTGCAATAAAGACCAACATACCATTTGCCTTCCTAATTGCTTGCTGCACCTGCATGTTAGTTTTCAGTGACTTATGACTTGGACATTGACACATCCCAATGTCTTAATAGTTAAGAAATAGAGTCATCGAGAGATACAGCACCGAAATAGGCCCTTCGGCCCACCAAGTCCACACCGACCATCAACCACCCATTTATATTAATCCCATTTTCCCCCTCACATCCCTGCCTTCCCTCAATTCTCCTACCACCTACCTCCACTAGGGGCCATTTAAAAATTTTTTTTTTACAATGGCTAATTTACCTATCAACACGCAAGTCTTTGGCTGTGGGAGGAAACCCATGCGGTCACAGGGAGAGCTTGCAAACTCCACACAGGCAGTACCCAGAACTGAACCTGGATCGCTGGAGCTGTGAGGCTGCAGTGCTAACCACTATGTCTCCTGCCTCTGCATTTCCGTTTTTCCTACCAAAGTGGATAACTTCACATTTTTCCACATTATATTCCATCTGCCATGTTCTTGCCCTCTCACTTAGCCTGTCCAAATCTTCTTGAAGTCTCTTTGCATTTTCCTCACAACTCACATTCCCATCTAGTTTTGTGTCATCAGCATACTTGGAAATATTACATTTGGTCCCCACATCCAAATCCTTGATATAGATTGTGCATAGCTGGGGCCCAAGCACTGATCCTTGCGATACCCCACTAGTCACTGCCAGCGAACCTGAGAATGACCTGCTTATTCCTACTTTCTGTTTTCTGTCTGTTAACCAATTCTCAATCCATGTCAGTATATTACCCCCCATCCCATGTGTTCTAATTTTGCTTACTAACCTCCTGTGTGTGGAACCTTATCAAGAGCCTTCTGAAAATCCAAATACACCACATCCACTGGTTCACCTTTATTCTGCTAGTTACATCCTCAAAACACAGGTTTGTCAAACATGATTTCCCTTTCATAAATCCATGTTGGCTCTGCTCAATCATACCATTATTTTCTAAGTGTCCAGTTATAACATCCTTGATGATAAATTCTAGCCTTTTCCCTACTACTGATGTTAGCCTAACAGGTCTGTAGTTCTCCCTCTTTTCTTAAATAGTGGGGTTACATTTTCTACCTTCCAATCTTCAGGAACAGTTCCAGAATCTATAAAAGTTTGGAAGATGTTCACATCATGTTCTGATGAAAGGTCACAGATCTGAAACATTAACACTGTTTCTCTCTCCACAGATGCTGCCTGACCTGCTGCGTATTTCCTGCATTTTCTCCTTTTAGTTCTGATTTGCAGCATCCACAGTATTTTGTTTTTATTCTAACGGGGGGTGTTTGAGGCCTATGCCTGGTGTTTATGAAGACTCTCCAACCACCCGCCTGCTTTATTCCTCTCCTGCACTCAGCAGTTTCTCACCCACTGCAGAGCCAACACAACTGCCTCCGACCAGCTCCAGTACCCGCACTACGCATGCTCCAGTCACTGCGTACGCTGCGGATGCTGCAGTCACTGCCCGCACTGCACATTGCGCATACTCAAATTACCACCGGCTAGCTACTAAGAAATCATTGGTGAGCTCCTAGTAGCTCGTGATCAACGCATTTGCGACCCCCGGAAAACAGTCAAAGTAAATGTGAAATCTTGTTTGTTTAAACTCTGGAAAATTCTAACGAATCCGTTTCACAGCCCAATTTTGGAATAATCTCGGATGAGCCCCCATTTTGTTATGATCCCCGTGGAGATCATCAACAAATTAGAAGAATCAAATCCACCAGCTGTCCCCAATTTAGGAAACACAAACCAAATGGAAAAGATTTCACTTTTATAAATTTTAGTTCTCACTAGTCCTCTGAACAATCCTATCAGCAAGATGACAATGAACCGTCACAAAGTTCTTCAAAATCAGGAACTTCCTCAGGCAGTTTTCCAAGTCTTATCCTCCAGAATACAGATATGGAAGTGATGATGTCCCGTCAATTGCAAGTGATGCAATCTTCCCTTTAATGGTTCGGTCTTGTCACCTCTTGAACAACCTAAGGCTTGCCCACAACAATCATGATGGCATTATTCCATTGATAACTCTAAGTCACCAAAAACAGCTGCTGTAAGTTGTATTTGCCAATGGCCAGCTCTCAGAGGGTGATTTCTCCAGCCTGCAACCTGTCTTTTTAAAATAACTGCTTGCTGTTTTCTCGCATACGCACACAGCAATCTGTTTCAGTTCTGCTGATCTGTATTCTGAGCCTTGAATAGCCCTGGTCACACCTCTCTGTGGCCTATGCTTTAAACTGGATAGGACCCGTTTGATCTTTCCAGAATTCTAAAGCTTTTAATTTTGTTTTCCAGTAAATGACTGTCTCAAAAAAACCCCACCAGTTTTGAATCCAAAGTCATAGCACCTAACTGTTCATTTTGCAAGTCATCTCTTCAGATAGCTGTCTGCAGAAACTCCTTCACCAGTTTCGTACCATGGACTCCATTACAATAATAAAAGTTTTATCAATCTCAGACTTAAAATTTTCAATTGATCTAACAGCAATTGCCATTTGCAGAAGAGAGTTCCAAACTTCTCCCACACTTTGCATGTCGAAGTCTTTCCTAATTTCACTCCTGAAACGTCTGGCTCTAATTTTTTGACTATGTCCCCAGGTCCCAGAGTCTCCAACAAGTCTCTCTATTTACCCTATCTACCCCTTAATATCTTGACAGCTTCGATCCCTTAACCTTCTAAATTCCAGGGAATGCAGATCTAGTTTGTGTAATCTCTCCTCATAAATTAACCCATCGAGTTCAGATATCATTCTGGTAAACCTACACTCCATTCCCTCCAAGACCAATATATCTTTCCTTAAGTGTAGTGACCAGAATTGCTCACAGTACTCCAGGTGTGGTCTAACCAGGACTTTGTATAGCTGCAGCATGACTTCTACCTCCCGGTATTCCAGACCTCTTGATATAAAGGTTTTTTTTTATTATTTTCTGTACCTGTTCATTATGTTTCAATGATCTTTGAACTTGAAGCCACAAGTCTGTTTGGACCTCCACTGTTTCTGGCTTTTCACCATTGAAAAGTACCCTGTTATATCCTTTTATGTCTGATGTACTGGCCTCACATTTGCCAGCATTGAAATCCATTTGCCACAGTTTTGCTCATTCACTTAATCTATCAATAAAATTTTTATAATTGCATACTTCCAACTGCCGCCTATCCTTGTGTCATTGGCAACTTTGTATTTTTTATATTCTTGGAATATGAGCATTGCCGGCAAGGCCATTATTTTTTGCCCATCCCAGTTGCCCTTGAGAAGGTGGTGGTGAGCTGCCTTCTTGCACCACTACAGTCCACAGTGCTGTTAAGAAGGGAGTTCCAGGATTTTGACCCAGCAACCTTGAAGGAATGGTGTGTAACTTGGAGGCGAGCTTGCAGGTGGTGGTGTTCCCATGCGTCTGTTGTGGTTAAAGAAAGTGCTGTCGAAGGAGCCTTGGCAAGTTGTTGCAGTGCATCTTGTATATGGTACACACTGTGCATTGGTGGTGGACAGAGTGAATGTTGAAGGTGGTGGATGGGGTGCCGGTCAAGCAGGCTGCTTTATCCTGGATAGTGCCAAGTCCCTTGAGTGTTGTTTGAGCTGTACTCATCCAGGCAAGTGTAGTGTATTCGTCACACTCTTAACTTGTATCTTGTAGATAGTGGACAAGCTTTGGAAATCAGGAAGTAAGTTATTCGCCGCAGCATTCCCAGTCTCTGACTGCTCTTGTAACCATGGTAGTTATGTGGCTAGTCCAATTAAATTTCTGGGTCAGTAATAATCCCCAGGATGTTGATTCAGCGGATTCAACGATGGTGATGTCATCAGGGGAGATGGTTAGATTTTCTCTTGTTGGAGATGGCACTTGTGCAGCAGAATGTTACTTGCCACTTCTCAGCCCAAGCCTGAATTCTGTCCAGGTCTTGCTACATATGGGCATGGACTGCCTCAGTATCTGAGGAGTTACAAATGGAACTGAACACTGTGCAACAGCAACGAAAATCCCTGCTTTGAATCTTATGTTGGAGAGAAGGTCATTGATGAAGCAGCTGAAGATGGTTGGGCCTAGGACACTCCCCTGAGGACCTCCTGCAACGACAACAGCTACATTCCTTTGTGCTAGGCATTGCTCCATCCAATGGAGAGCTTTCCTCCGATTTTCATTGACTTCAATTTTGCTTGGGCTCCTTGGTACCATACTCTGTCAAATGCTGCTTTGATGTCAAGGGCAGTCATTCTCACTCCACTTCTGGAATTCAACTTTTCTGTCCACATTTGGACCTAGGCTATAATGAATTCTGGAGTTTAGCTGCCGTGTGGCAGAGCATGAGTAAGTTTTGCTTGATAGCACTGATGGGAGACCTTCCATCACTTTGCTGATCATTGACAGTAGACTAATGGGGCTATAATTGGCCAGATTGGATTTGTCCTGCTTTTTGTGGGAAGGACACACCTGGACAATTTTCCATATTGTCCAGTGCTGTAACTATACTGAAATAGCTTGGCTAGGGCCTTGGCCAGTTCTGGAGCACATATATTCACTACTTCAGCTTTTCTGTATCCAGTGCCTTCAGCCATTTCTTGATATCACATGGAGTAAATTGAATTATCTGAAGACTGGCATGTATGATGGTGGGGACCTCAGGAGGAGACCGAGGTGGATCATCCAGTCAGCACTTCTGGCTGAAGATGGTTGAAAATGCTTCAACCTTGCCTTTTGCATTCACGTGCTGAACTCCACCATCATTGAGGATGTGGATGTTTGTGGAGCCTCTTCCTTTGGTTAATTGTCTAATTGTACACCACCATTCACAACTAGATGTGGCAGGACTGCAGAACTTTGATCTGATGCATTGGTTGTGGGATCACTTTGCTCTGACTTAGCATGCTGCTTTGGCATATGTCTTTCTATGTCTTTGTTCATAAATATGGTGAATAGATGAGGCCCCAACACAGATTCTTATGGACACCACTAGTCACATTCTGCCAATTAGAGGGCCTGCCCTTATCCCTACTCTCTGTCTCCTGCCACTCAGCTAATTTCCTAACCAGGTCACTAATTTTTCTTCAATTTCATGACCTTCATCTTCAGCTAACAGTCTTTATGAGGGACATTATCAAATGCCTTCTGGAAGTCCATATAAATAACATCCATAGAAATTCCCCTGTCCACTACTTCATTCACCTCTTCAAAAAATTCAATCAGCTTGTCAAGCATGACCTACCCTTTACAGATCCATGCTGGCACTCTCTGATCAACTGAAAATTTTCAAGGTCTCCAGTCACCTTATCCTTAATTATATACTCTAGTAATTTCCTGACAACAGATCGTAGGCTAACTGATCTATAATTCCCTGGTTTTACACAGGCTATTTCCCTCTGTATGACTCTGTGGGGTGAAATTTCAAATTCATATACATCAACCAACATTTACACCCCTGGTTACCTTTTAAGCCCCAATTGCTGACAGGTTTCAATGACATTTAAAGGCTTCATGTGGGTGTTCCTCTTGCCTGCTCAAAAGGGCAAGTTAAAATTAGACCAGAAGAGGGTAAATCACTGTGGGCATTTTAATTAACTACACCATTTCCACCAGGCTGGAGGAACTAAATTCAGCCCTTTAATGTTCAGAGCAAGCTTAAAGGTTGTAGTACTTGAAAAAAAATTGTTATTTTTTCCCCCATAATAGAATTAATAGAAATTTTTGGATCCTTCAAAATATCATTTTTATAACTAGACAACAATGAAAATTATTACATTTTCATTAAAATCATGATCTTCTAGAAATTGTAAAAGGCAGAGTAGAATTAATATGGAAAAGCTTACTTAACCTGACATTTTTTCTGAAAAACTGAAAAATGATTGATAAGGTATTTGCATTATTCAAACATGTTAAAGCATTTCTTAAAATAAATCTTCATCAGTTTTGTTTGTGCCTTATAGCTCCAGCTTGAAATAGAAAGTTTGATGTCATCGATTACAAAAAACCAGAAGGCAAGCTCCTGCTACTACAAGAAAAAAATTAAAGAACTAGGTCGAAGACTACATGATCAACATCAACTGATAACTCATCAGAAAGAAGAGGTTAGATCCATGTACTGCTACACAAATGTAATAATTAACTGGCAATTTTGTCCAATCTCACTGAGTTGGGTCCTATTCTTAGTTGTATAGTGGAGATGAGGCTGATTACATGGCTTTGATGATCTAACATAATGTAATGATTTTCTTTGGTTGAGAAAAGTGGGCTTGATGTTGACCATTCAGAGAGTCTTCAAAAGATCTTGTATTGCAAATAAAAGTTCAGAATTTGTTTTTGAGTGGGGGTTAACATATTCCATCTTACAATTAGCCTCAGTACAGAAAAGAAGATTCCTTCTTCCCCACCTGGTATATTGTACTCACAAGCAGAGAAACTCAGCCTGTCAATGGGGTGATTTACATTAATTTTCTTCCCTTTAAGATGCTTCTTTTGTCGATGATATTGGGACAGAACTGCTTCCACTGGGCTAATGTTAAATTAATATCCATTTAGAACAATACAGATTGTTGTGCTGCTTGATAACTATTTTTTGTTGACAGAAGTTCTAGTTTTCAGTTTTTTTTATTACCTCTATAATTTGAGAAGATGGTGTAACTGTACTAACGGCTGTTTAGCCCATGAGCAACAACAGTGGTATCTTTCTTCAAAGCAAAACATGGCAACCTGCTTAATTGCCTGTTTTTTTCCAACTGGACAAGATAGGCTCACCTGTAGTGCTGGAGGCCATCCTGCACATCAGACTCTGGTACAGGATGAGCTCAGGTTCAAACTATTCATGACTGGATGTGGCATTACTGCAGAGCTTTGGTCTGATCCATTGGTTGTGTGATTGCTTAGCTCTGTCTATAGCAGCGTGCGATAGACCAATAGAATGCTGATGTCATAGAGAGATACAGCACCGAAACAGGCCCTTCAGCCCAACGAGTCCACACCGACCATCAACCACCCATTTATACTAATCCTACATTAATCCCATTTTCCCTCTCACATCCCCACAATTCTCCTACCACCTACCTACATTAGGGGCAATTTTTACAATGGCCAATTTACCTATCAACCCACAACTCTTTGGCTGTGGGAGGAAACCGGAGCGCCCGGCAGACACAGGCAGTACCCAAAACCAAACCCGGGTCGCTGGAGTTGTGAGACTGTGGTGCTAGCCACTGTGCCACCCCTGTGTTGAATGTATTTGAGCCTTTCCTAAGACTGCTAGGATTTTTGCCCCTATTTTCTGCTTCCCTTTAATTTCCCTTATTTCTTTTCAATTTCACAAAAACTTGACCCCGCAATGAGCTTCCATCCACACATCCACGCCATCACTAAGACTGCCTATTTCCACTTCTGTAACACTGCCTGACTCCACCCCTGCCTCAGGTCATCTGCTGCTGAAACTGCTGTCATACGAACATACATATGAACATACAAATTAGGAGTCCGAGTAAGCCACTCGGCCCCTCAGGCCTGCTCCGGCTTTCAATAAGATCATGGTTGATCTGATTGTAACCTCAGCTCCACATTCCCACCTACCCTCAATAACCTTTCACCCCCTTGCTTATCAAGAATCTATCTACCTTTGCCTTAAAAATATGCAAAGACTCCACTTCTACCGCCTTTTGAGGAAGAGAGATCCAAAGACTCACGACCCTCTGAGAGAAAACATTTCTCCTCATCTCTGTCTTAAATGGGTGATCCCTTATTTTAAAACAGTGACCTCTAGATCAAGATTCTCCCACAAGAGGAAACATCCTTTCCACATCCACCCTGTCAAGACCCCTCAGAATCTTGTATGTTTCAATCAAGTCGTCTCTTACTCCTCTAAACTCCAGCGGATTCAAGCCTAGCCTGTCCAACCTTTCCTCATATGACAACCCACCCATTCCAGGTATTAGTCTAGTAAACCTTCGCTGAACTGCTTTCAGTGCATTTACATCCTTCCTTAAATAAGGAGACTAATACTGGACATAGTACTCCAGATGTGATTTCACCAATGCCCTGTATAGCTGAAGCATTACCTCCCTACTTTTGTATTCAGTTCCCTTCGCAATAAATGATAACATTCTATTAGCTTTCCTAATTACATGCAAAACCTGCATACTAACCTTTTACAATTTATGCACTAGGACACCCAGATCCCTCTGTATCTCAGAGCTCTGCAATCTCTCACCATTTGGTTAATATACTTTTTTATTCTTCCTGCCAAAATGGACATTTTCACATTTTCCCACATTATACGCCATTTGCCAGATCTTTGCCCACTCACTTAACCTATCTATACAACTTACTTTCCTACTGACAATTTCCAGTTTTCTGGCCCCAACTGCCTCCTCTTCACTATGGACGTCCAATCTCTCTACTCCTCCGTCCCCCACCAGGACAGTTTGAGGGCTCTCCGGTTCTTCCTTGAACAGAGGCCCAACCAGTCCCCATCCACCACCACCCTCCTCCGTCTGGCTGAACTTGTTCTCACAGTGAAAAACTTCTCCTTCAACTCCACTCACTTCCTTCAAGTAAAAGGTGTTGCTATGGGTACCCACATGGGTCCTATTTATGCCTGTCTTTTAGTGTGATATGTCAAACATTCCTTGTTCCAGTCCTACTCAGGCCCCCTCCCCCAACTCTATTTCCGGTACATTGATGACTGTATCGGTGCCATTTCCTGCTCCCGCCCAGAACTGGAAAACGTTATCAACTTTGCTTCTAATTTCCACCCTTCTCTCACCTTTACATGGTCCACCTCTGACACTTCCCTTCCCTTCCCCGACTTCTCCATCTCCAGAGATAGGCTGTCTACTAATATTCATAAGCCCACCAACACCATGTTTGACAAACCTGTTGTGTTTTTTGAGGATGTAATACAGAATAGATAAAGGGGACCCAGTGAATGTGATATATTTGGAATTTCAGACAGCTTTTGATAAGGTCTCACACAGGAGTTTAGTAAACAAAATTAAAGAACGTGGGATTGGGGGTAATAGACTGCATTGGATTGAGAATTGGTTAACAGACAGAAAGCAGAGAGTAGGAATAAATGGCTTATTCTCAGGTTGGCAGGCTGTGACTAGTGGGGTATCACAAGGATCATATGGCTGATCTACTACCTCAATGCCATTTTCCCACACTATCCCCATATCCCTTAATATCTTTAATATCTAGAAATCTTTTGATCTCTGTCTTGAACACACTCAATGACTGAGCCTCCACAGACCTCTGGGGTAGAGAATTCCACAGATTCACCACCTTCTGAGTGAAGAAATTCCTCCTCATCTCAGTCCTAAATGGCCTACCTCTTATTCTGAGACTGTGTCCCCTGGTTCTAGATCCCCCGCCCCCCCCCCCCCCCCCCAGCTATTTACCATCTATATCAAGATCAAGGATTTAGATGTGGGGACCAAACATCATATTTCCAAGTTTGCTGATGACACAAAACTAGGTGGGAAAGTGAGTTGTGAGGAGGATGCAAAGAGGCATCAAGGGGATTTGGACAGGCTAAGTGAATGGGCAAGAATATGACAGATGGAATATAATGTGGAAAAATGTGAAGTTATCCACTTTGGTAGGAAAAACAGAAATGCAGAGCATTTCTTAATTGGTGAAAGATTGGGAAGTGTTGATATCCAAAGGGACCTGTTCTTGTTCATAAGTCACTGAAAACTAACATGCAGGTGCAGCAAGCAATTAGGAAGGCAAATGATTTGTTGGCCTTTATTGCAAGAGGATTTAAGTGCAGGAGTAAAGAAGTCTTGCTGCAATTGTACAGAGCTTTGGTGAGACTGCACCTGGAGTATTGTATACAGTTTTGGTCTCCTTAGCTAAGGAGGGATATACTTGCCATAGAGGGAGTGCAATAAAGGTTCACCAGACTGATTCCTACAATGGTAGGATTGTCCTATGAGTAGAGATAGAGGAGACTGGGCCTATATTCTCTTGAGTTCAGAAGAATGAGAAGTGATCTCATTGAAGCATACAAAATTCTGACAGGGCTCAACAGAGTTTATGCAGGGAGGATGTTTCCCCTGACTGGGGGGATGGGGGGGAGGGGGGGGGTTGGTGGGATCTAGAACCAGGGGACACAGTCTCAGAATAAGAGGTGGGCCATTTAGGACTGAGATGAGGAGGAAATTCTTCACTCCTTCCTTTCTCACAACCTCTCTACTTTTATTTTTTATTTGGCTATTTCTTCTACTGTTGATTTTGCTTTTTCCTCTTCCTCAGCTTTTTCAGTCTTTGTGTCCTCATTTTTCACAGCTCCTTTTATCAGATTTAGTTTCTTGGTCACCCTTGTCCTCTGTTTTTTCAGTCGCCTTCTCTACTGCTTCTTCATGGATATTTTCCTGGAATTTGGAACAAGGGGATTCAGAATCATTTCAGTCCCTCTTTACCTTTTTCACTGCTCTATGTAGTGTGATTTTTTGTATAGGGTCTTTCTCAGTCCAGTTTGCACAATTCATTGTTTTATGTCCTCTAAGTTTTATTTGAAAATTGTATTTTCTTTAGTTGATTTATTGAGACTATTGTTTTCTTTTGGTTGTGTAAATGGTCACTGTTTTAGGGTTACTCACGCTTAAGATCTGAGTTGGATCATTGTATTTGACTTGTAATGTTCTTTTATCCTTACTTTGTTTCTTCCATTGTACCCAGTGATCTGAATATCCACTGCTGGGTTTTCATTATCCCTCTGTTATATTCAGTTTCAGCTCTTTCTGTTTCGTAGTATAGTCTCTTGAATTTATCTTGCTTTTTCTTTCCATAGACTATATTTCCATCAATGCTTTAGAGAGTGAACTGTTAGTTTTCACCCATCTGATTGTGCATAATTATTTACTGATGCCCAAATCCAAGATATATATCTACCCTAATATTGGTGCTCCCTTTTCTTTGACCATGCATTTTAACAAGGCATGTTTTTGTCTCTATAATTCCTGTGACTCGGGATGGTAAAGAACCCAATAATGCCATTTAATATCATATTATCTTTTGAATTTTTTTAACTTCTTCCCATTTAAAATGGATTGCCTTATCTGAAAAAACTCCCCATGTATTGGGATAGTAATCAGTCCATCCCTATCTTTACTGTGGCGCTTGCGTTTGCCGATTGTCTTGGAAATGCACTGGTATATTCACTAAATCGATCCACCGCTACTAGGCAATATTTGTTTCCTTGAGTCCGCTCAAGAGATCCAATATAATCATGAACCACTTCATCCCACCACCCTTTTACTTCCCTTTTCAAGTTGCCTAGTCCTGATTGCATTAATTGGATTATCAACCAGGAAAAGAGTGTTTGACAACAAAGACCTCAAACCTGGCACCAAGCTTATGGTCTACAGGGCTTCAGTATTACCTGACCTCCTGTATGCGTTGGAAACATGGACACTGTACAGCAGACATCAAAAAGCCCTGCAGAGATATCACCAGCGGTGCCTCCGCAAGATGCTGCAAATTCAGTGGTAGGACAGGCACTCCAATAGCAGTGTCCTCTCAGGCAAACATCCCCAGTATCAAGACACTGGTCAAGGCGAGTCAGTTATGTTGGTCGGGCCACCTCGCCCGCAGGACAAATCCAACCCGGCTAATTACTGCCCCATCCGTCTACTCTTGATCATCAGTAAAGTGATGGAAGGTGTTGTCGACAGTGATATCAAGCGATACTAGCTTAGCAATAACCTGCTCACTGACGCTCAGTTTGGGTTCCACCAGGGCCACTCAGTTCCTGACCACATTACAGCCTTGGTTCAAACATGGACAAAAGAGCTGAACACCAGAGGTGAGGTGAGAGTAACTGCCCTTGACATCAAGGCAGCATTTGACACAGTATGGCATCAAGGAGCCCTAGCAAAACTGGAGTCAATGGGAATCAGGGGAAAACTCTCCGCTGGTTGGAGTCATACCTAGCGCAAAGGAAATAAAGGTTGTGGTGGTTGGAGGTCAATCAGCTTATTCCCGGACATCACTACAGGAGTTGCTCAGGGTAGTGTCCTAGGCCCAACCATCTTCAGCTGCTTCATCAATGATCTTTCCTCCATCTTAAGGTCAGAAGTGGGGATGTTCACTGACGATTGCACAATGTTCAGCACAATTTGCAACTCCTCAGATATTGAAGCAGTCCGTGTAGAAATGCAGCAAGACCTGGACAACGTCCAGGCTTGGGCTGATAAATGGCAAATAACATTCGTGCCACACAAGTGCCAGGCAATGAACAGCTCTAACAAGATAAAATCTAACCATCTCCCCTTGATATTCAATGGCATTACCATCACTGAACTCTCCATTTTCAACATTCTGGGGATACTATTGACCAGAAACTGAACTGGAGCAGCCATATAAATACCGTGGCTATAAGAGCAGGTCAGAGGCTAGGAATCCTGCTGCGAGTAACTCACCTCCCGAACTCCAAAGCCTGTCCACCATCTACAAGGTACAAGTCAGGAGTGTCATGGAATACTTTCCACTTGCCTGGATGGGTGTAGCTCCAACAACACTCAAGAAGCTCAACGCTGTCCAGGACAAAGCAGCCCGCTTGATTGGCACCACATTAACAGCATTCACTCCGTCCACCACCAACGCACAGTGGCAGCAGTGTGTACCATCTACAATATGTACTGCAGCAATGTACCAAGGCTCTTTTGACAACACCTTCCAAACACATGACCTCGACCACTTAGAAGGACAAAAGCAGCAGATGCATGAGAACACTGTTACGACTGAGGTGGGAGCAATGCACCATCAATTCAGTCCCATCAATCCACAGGTCGCAGCATATTATTAAAGTTTTCCCACCCAACTGGGAAACAGCCAAGTTAAACAATCTAGTCACCCCCAGAATAAAATGGACCAAACCAGTTTAGACAGCAAATTCTTCTTTGGCCTCCTTGGCTCGGGAGACAATGGGTAAGCACCTGGTGGTGGTCAGTGGTTTGTGGAGCAGCGCCTGGAGTGGCTATAAAGGCCAATTCTAGAGTGACAGACTCTTCCACAGGTGCTGCAGATAAAATTGGTTGTCGGGGCTGTTACACAGTTGGCTCTCCCCTTGCGCTTTTGTCTTTTTTCCTGCCAACTGCTAAGTCTCTTTGACTCGCCACACTTTAGCCCCGCCTTTATGGCTGCCCGCCAGCTCTGGCGAACGCTGGCAACTGACTCCCACGACTTGTGATCAATGTCACAGGACTTCATGTCGCGTTTGCAGACGTCTTTAAAGCGGAGACATGGATGGCCGGTGGGTCTGATACCAGTGGCGAGCTCGCTGTACAATGTGTCCTTGGGGATCCTGCCATCTTCCATGCGGCTCACATGGCCAAGCCATCTCAAGCGCCGCTGACTCAGTAGTGTGTATAAGCTGGGGATGTTGGCCACCTCGAGGACTTCTGTGTTGGAGATACGGTCCTGCCACCTGATGCCAAGGATTCTCTGGAGGCAGCGAAGATGGAATGAATTGAGACGTCGCTCTTGGCTGACATACGTTGTCCAGGCCTCGCTGCCGTAGAGCAAGGTACTGAGGACACAGGCTTGATACACTCAGACTTTTGTGTTTCATGTCAGCGCGCCATTTTCCCACACTCTCTTGGCCAGTCTGGACATAGCAGTGGAAGCCTTTCCCATGCGCTTGTTGGTTACTGGTGATAGTTGAGCCTAGGTAGGTAAACTCTTGAACCACTTCCAGAGTGTGGTCGCCGATATTGATGGATGGAGCATTTCTGACGTCCTGTCCCATGATGTTTGTTTTCTTGAGGCTGATGGTTAGACCAAATTCGTTGCAGGCAGCCGCAAACCTGTCGCTGAGACTCTGCAGACACTCTTCAGTGTGAGATGTTAATGCAGCAACGTCAGCAAAGAGGAATTCCCTGATGAGGACTTTCCGTGCATTGGTCTTCGCTCTTAGACGGGCAAGGTTGAACAACCTGCCCCCTGATCTTGTGTGGAGGAAAATTCCTTCTTCTGAAGACTTGAACGCATGTGAGAGCAGCAGGGAGAAGAAAATCCCAAACAGTGTGGGTGTGAGAACACAGCCCTGTTTCACACCACTCAGGATAGGAAAGGGGTCTGATGAGGCGCCGCTATGCTGAATTGTGCCTTTCATATTGTCATGGAATGAGGTGATTATACTTAGTAGCTTTGGTGGACATCCGATCTTTTCTAGTCGTCTGAAGAGACCACGTCTGCTGACGAGGTCAAAGGCTTTGGTAAGATCAATGAAAGCAACATAGAGGGGCATCTGTTGTTGGCGGCATTTCTCATGTAGCTGACGAAGGGAGAACAGCATGTCAATGGTCAATCTCTCTGCTCGAAAGCCACACTTTGCTTAACTATTTATTAAAAAACGAAATCTTAAACACTATTAAGATAAACCTATGTCTAAAGAACTTGTAACTTCTTATCTTAATCTAACTCCCCCATTCACACACAAACGTTCAAAAATCATGAATAACTGGTTTTAAAAGTGGTATTTTTAAACATTTTCTGTTTCTTAAGAATAAATAATTAATTAAGTCTTTGTGGGTTACATTCCTGATGGGTGAGGTATTCTAATGTGAAAATAATCAAATGCTATTTGAAGTTGACACGCTTTGATTAAATAGTCTGTTCTTAATAGACATTCAAAACATTTCGGCTGTAGCAGGCATCAAACAATTCTTTCAAAGCACAGCAATAGGTCAACATGAATTTTAAAATCGACAGTTTCTCAGTCGAAACTTTACTTCAAATTCCAGAAAATACAATCAGTCAAGAGAGATTCCATTTTGAAGCAAATACTTCCTGGCTTGGAAGTAAAGAAAAGGAGTTTGCTACCTTCAACAATACAAATGTTCTCTTTAAAAAAAAGTTTTTTTTTCTCCTTAGGCAATTAACTTGGCCTGTAGCTCCTTGTAAAATTCTGCTGAGAGAGAATAGACAGCTCTTTTCTTCAGTAGCACGCCTCGCTGGAGAGTCTCTCAAAACTGGTTTCAGATGTTTTTTTTACAGTTAAGTGGAAACATTATACCATGTGACCTTTCTGTCCCCTGCTGTGGCCTAGGGACACATGCAGCAGGCATCCTATGCTCAATCTTAAAGGCACATATTGTTTTGAATCCGAGGAGAAAATTAATTAAATTTAATGTGTTTGAAAAGTACCCTACTGGCTTCTCTATGCCTGATTTGTCATCCTGCAATAGGACTGCACCAACCCCCAGGTCGCTCGCATCGATCACTATTTTAAAGGGTTTAGCAAAATTTGGAGCAGTCAACACTGGTTCATTAGTTGAGATTGACTTTAACTTTTCAAAAGCTGCCTGGAATTCATCTGACCATATTACTTTGTTTGTCTTTTTTTGTAGCAAATCGGTTAATGGAACAGCCACAGTACTAAAATTCCATTCAAATTTCCTGTAAAAACCGCACATTCCTAAAACTCTCATTATTTCCCACTTAAATTTAGGGATCGAGAACTCTACTGAGGCTTGTACCTTTGCCGCTTTCGGCAATATGTGTCCTTGCCCCACTATGTGTCCGAGGTAAGTTACTCTTGCTTTTCCGAATTTGCTTTTTGCCACATTTATCACAAAGTCCACTGCTTGTAATTTTTTAAACAAAATTTTTAGCTGGTTTACATATTCTTGCCAGGTGTTACTGTATATTAGTACATCACCGAGATACACTACACAGTTGAGAACACTGGCTACCGCCTGATTCATTAATCTGTGAATAGTGGCTGGGGCATTTTTTAGCGCGAATGGCAAAACCCGGCACTGATAAAGACCACTAGGTGTTACAAAAGCTGGTATCTCTTTGGCTCGAGGAGTCAAAGGAACCTGCCAGTATCCCTTGAACAAATTGATCTTGGTAATAAACCTAGCACTGCCCACTCTGTTGATCCAGTCTTCTAAACGTGGAATTGGGTAGGAATCTGCCTTTGTTACCATATTGACTTTTCTGTAGTCGGTACAAAATTGGTTGACCCATCAGGTTTAGGTACTAGAACTACTGGTGAACTCCAGCTGCTTTGACTAGGTTCAATCAAATTGTTTTCCAGCATGTATTGGATCTCTGCTTTTACTTGGGCCTGTTTGTGCGGAGTTAAGCGGTAAGGATGTTGTTTTAAAGGAACGGTTCCCCATATACCCACATCATGTGTGGCTAAGGTTGTACATCCTGACTTATCCCTACAAACTCTCTTAAATGTTGTGAAAAGCCTGGTTAGGTCTTCACGTTGTTTTGTCTCTAAGTGCAAAAGCATGTTGTCCAATTTTCCTAGTCATTCTGTATTCGCTAACCTGATGGTTGGAGGTTCAATCTGAGAATTGTCTAGGCCTCCATCTGCCTCATCCTCACTCTCCTTTTCCTTCTGAACAGTCCCAATTACCTGACATACATGTACTGGCTTATCCTCCTTCCTGCGATAATATTGCTTTAACATATTGATGTGACACAACCAGTGCTTCTTCCGGCGATCAGGGGTGTCAATCAAGTAATCTACCTCACCCACTCTTTTGATCACTCTATATGGGCCACTGAACCGTGCTTTTAATGGTTCTCCCTGTAATGGTAACAACACCAATACTTCATCCCCTGGTTGAAAATTACAGGTTTTTCTATTCTTTGCTGCTCATTTTTTCATATTGGCATGGGATGCTTTAAAGTGTTCCTGAGCCACACCACAAGCTTTCATGAGCCTTTCCTGGAACACAAATACATAGCATAGTATCAAAGATTCATTATTTTGTTCCAAGAATCTGTATTTTATGAGTTTTAGAGGATCTCTTACTTCATGTCCATAAACCAATTCTGTCGACTCATTCGGTGAGTCTCTGGTGGCAAATAAAAGAAAGTCTAGTCCTTTATCCCAGTCATGCGGATTTTCGTAACAGTATATTCTAATCATTGTTTTGATAGTTTGGTGGTATCTCTCTTAAGCTCCCTATGACTGTGGGTGATATGCTGAAGATTTCAACTGTCTAATCCCCAAATTGCCCATGACTTCTTGAAATATCTTAGACATGAAATTAGAACCTTGATCCAATTGAACTTAAGTGGTAACCCATATCTGGGTTAACCGTTCTCCTTCTATTTTAGCAGTAATTGTCCTCAAAGGAATGTCCTCTGGAAATCGAGTAGCCATATCCATGATAGTAAGTATGTATTGATGTCCTGCTTTTGTTTTTGGCAAGGGTCCTAAACAGTCTACTAATACCCTGCTAAACGGTTCCTCAATCACTGGTATGGGAATGATTGGTGCCGCTTTTATGGTGGTTGCAGTTTTCCCACCATTTGGCATGTATGCATGTCCGACAAAATTGTCTCACATCCTTTGCAAGACTTGGCCAGTGATAATGTTGGCTTATATATGATTTGGTCTTCCGAATTCCCCATGTCCTGCAAAAGGAATGTCATGTCCTAACCTTAATAACCCCTGGCAATACTTAGATGGTACTACTATCTGCTCAACAACTGTCCAGTCTTCATCCGCAGGTCTATGAGGCGGTCTCCATTTCTTCCTCAAAACCCCATTTGCCATATAATAGCCTTCTTGAATGCCTTTCACCTCAGCTTCTGTCAGAGCCATCTGTGCTATTTGATATATATCTGGATCAGCTTGCTGTGCTGCATTTATAGAAGATCTGTTAAACATCTCATTTGGATTATCTAAATCCCCAAATAATGTTTCAGATACTTAGCTATCTATTTGTGATGTCACTTTTACCTCCTGACAATGGATCCTGTTTAGCCATTGCTCGGGTGACTACACACACAGGAAATATTCCTGAAACTTGTTCCTGTAATTGTTCTGTTTCCTTAAGTTCACTTGGCTTCTCTATAATTATAGGAGAAACTGATACTTTTGATCCAGCCAAATCATTTCCTAGGAGTAGATCAATTCCCTCTACTGGCAAACTGTGGACAACTCCTACAGTTACCATCCCAGATATTAAGTCAGTCTCTAGGCATATTTTATGTAAAGCTATGGGCATATACTCCCTGACAACTCCATTAAGTAAAACTTTAACGTTCAAGGCGCTCTCTGGTGGAAATGTTAGATCTTTCCCCAGCAAGAGTTTTTGGGTTGTTCCTGTGTCCCTGAGTATAATGATAGGTTTTCCTGCCTCACTCATAGGATATGGAGTTACTTTACTCTTTGACAAAAATTCATTATAACTTTTGGGTATCTTATTCTTAACTTCTATACTCACTTTAGATTTTGTATCTGGGTTTACAGCTGTCATTAAAGCTATAGCCTGGACTGCTGTACTGTCAGTCAGAGTCTTTAAATCTGCATTAGCTTTGCGTACCCCAACAGGTCCTATAGTGCAATTTCCAGCATTCTGAACAAAGATAACCCATTTTGTCGCAATGATAACACTTTGGCTTGCGAGCCTCCCTTCTACCCTCAGCACCTTCCTTTCTGGCCTGAGGAGGTGATCCTGGGGCATTCCCAGCTGTTCCTTCTTGTCCCCGGCTACTTGTCTTCCTTTCTCTCTCCCACTTTCTATCCTTCTCGGGTTTATGGAGGTGACGGACAGAAGATTTTGGCTTATTCACAAGGTCAAAATCATCAGCAATTTCCACTGCTTGCCTAACTTTCAAAACTTTCAGGTTACCTACATGAGTTCTGACTACTGAATGAATGGAATTTTTAAAAATTCCTCCAAGAGAATCAACTCTCGATGGTTCTCATATGTTGTTTCCATCCTTAATATCCATATCCAATTGTCAAAATTAATTTGCTTCACCCTCTCAAATTCTACATATGTCTGCCCAGCCAATCTCCTTAAGTTCTGAAACTTCTGACGTTAAACTTCAGGGACTAACTCACATACAGCGGGAATAACCTTTTTTGCCATCTCATAATCTGCCGAAGGCTGTTCAGGAAGCATTGCATAAGCTTCATGAGCTCTGCCTAACAACCTGCTTTGCATAAGCAATGTCCAGCTTTCCATTGGCCATTTCATTCGTTTGGCTATTTTTTCAAAAATCATGGTTAACTGGTTTAAAAGTGGTGTTTTTAAAAATTAGCTGTTTCTTAAGAATAAATAAATAAGTAAGTTTTTGTGGGTTACATTCCTGATGGGTGAGGTATTCTAATGTGAGAATAATCAAATGCTACTCGAAGTCTCCACACGGATTTGGTGAAATAATCTGTTCTTAATAGACATTCAAAACACTTTGGCTGTAGCAGGCAACAAACAGTTCTCCCAAAGCACAACAATAGGTCAACATGAATTTTAAAATCGACAGTTTCTCAGTCGAAACTTTACTTCAAGTTCCAGCAAACAAAATCAGTCAAGAGAGATTCAATCTTGAAGCAAATACTTCCTGGCTTGGAAGTAAAGAAAAGGAGTTTTGCTACCTTCAGCAATACAAATGGTCTTTTAAAAAAAAAGGCTTTTTTCAACTTTGGCAATTAACTTGGCCTGTAGCTGCTTGTAGAATTTATGTTGAGAGAGAACAGACAACTCTTTTCTTCAGTAGCACGCCTTGCTGGAGAGTCTCTCAAAACTGGTTTCAGCCATTTTCTTTTTACACCGTTAAGTGGAAACATTACACCATGTGACCTCTCTCTCTCTCTCTCTCTCTCTCTCTCTCTCCTGCTGTGGCTAGGGACACGTGCAGCAGGCACCCTGTGCTCAGCTTTGAAGGAACACTGTTTTCAAACAGAATTTTAAAGGCACACATTGTTTTGAATCCGAGGAGGAAAATAATTACAGTTCCGTGACAACACCACCACCTGCAAATTCCCCTCCATGCCACACACCATCCTAACTTGGAATTATATCGCCGTTCCTTCACTGTCACTGGGTCAAAATCCAGGAACGCCCTTCCTAACAGCACTGTGGGTGTACCTACCCCATATAGACTGCAGCGATTCAAGAAAGCAGCTCACCACCATCGTCTCATGGGCAATTAGGGATGGGCAATAAATGCTGGCCTAGCCTGATGCCCACATCCCGTGGACAAATTTTTAAAAATGCCTGACACAAGACTCCCAAAACAAGCCTTCTGCTCCGAGTTCCGTCACGGCAAGAGGCTACCATGAGGGCAGAGGAAACGCTACAAGGTTATCCTTAAAGCCTTCCTGAAAAGAATGTGACAGCTCCATTGATTCGTGGGAATCTCTTGCCCGAGACCGCCCCAAAATGGAGAAGAAGCATCCGTGAAGGTGCCAACCAGTTCGAACAACGTCGACATGCCCAGGCAGCGACCACATGCAAACAGCAGAAGGACCATTTGGAAATTTGAGCATCCCATTCACTCACTTCACCAAACCCCATCTGCCCCACCTGTGGCAGAGTTTGCTGATCCAGAATTGGACTATTCAGTTACCAAAGGACCCACAACCCTGGATTGGGAGAAAGTCATCCTCATTCCTGAGGGACTGGCTAAGAGAGAGAGAGAGAGAGAGAGATCAGCCAGTAGGTGTCAAGTTTAGATAACATAATTTTCGCTGATAAATGTAAGGCCAAGGAAAAGCTGTTTCCATTAATTTATGTTACAAGGACTAGGGGACACAGATCGAAGGTTTTGGGCAAGAGATGCAGGAGGATGTTTATGCAGCAAGTGACAATGAACTAGAACTCACTGCCAACAAGGGTGGTAGAAGCAGAGACAATCAATGATTTCAAAAGAAAATGGGATGGGCACTTGAAGGAAATAAACTTGCAGGGCCTCGGGGATCAAGTGAAGAGTGGGACTGACTGGATTGCTCCACAGAGAGCTGCATGCACTCAATAGGCAGTCTGTCCTCCTTCAAAGGCCGTAAATGACTCTATGACTCTAATTCATCTCTTGAACATAGAACATAGAAAATACAGCACAGAACAGGCCCTTCGGCCCACGATGTTGTGCCGATCCTTTGTCCTCTGTCAAGGACAATTTAATCTATACCCCATCATTCTCCTTTATCCATATACCTATCTAAAAGCCGTTTGAAAGTCCCTAAAGTTTCTGACTCAACAACTTCCCCAGGCAAGGCATTCCATGCCCCGACCACTCTCTGGGTAAAGAACCTTCCCCTGACATCCCCCTTATATCTCCCACCCTTCACCTTAAATTTATGACCCCTTGTAACGCTTTGCTCCACCCGGGGAAAAAGTTTCTGACTGTCTACCCTATCTATTCCCCTGATCATCTTATAAACCTCTATCATGTCACCCCTCATCCTTCTCCGTTCTAATGAGAAGAGGCCTAGAATGTTCAGCCTTTCCTCGTAAGACTTATTCTCCATTCCAGGCAACATCCTGGTAAATCTCCTCTGCACCCTCTCCAAGGCTTCCACATCCTTCCTAAAATGAGGCGACCAGAACTGCACACAGTACTCCAAATGAGGCCTTACCAAGGTCCTGTACAGCTGCATCATCACCTCACGGCTCTTAAATTCAATCCCTCTGCTAATGAACGCTAACACCCCATATGCCTTCTTCACAGCCCTATCCACTTGAGTTGCAACTTTCAACGATCTATGCACATAGACCCCAAGGTCTCTCTGCTCCTCCACATGCCCAAGAACCCTACCGTTAACCCAGTATTTTGCATTCGTGTTTGTCCTTCCAAAATGGACGACCTCACACTTTTCAGGGTTAAACTCCATCTGCCACTTTTCAGCCCAGCACTGCAACCTATCCAAGTCCCTTTGCAGACGACAATAGCCCTCCTCGGTATCCACAACTCCACCAACCTTTGTATCATCTGCAAATTTACTGACCCACCCTTCGACTTCCTCATCCAAGTCGTTAATAAAAATCACAAACAGGAGAGGACCCAGAACTGATCCCTGTGGCACGCCACTGGTAACTGGGCTCCAGGCTGAGTATTTACCATCTAAGACCACTCTCTGCCTTCTATCAGTTAGCCAATTCTTAATCCAACTGGCCACATTCCCCACTATCCCATGCCTCCTGACTTTCTCCATAAGTCTACCATGGGGGACCTTATCAAATGCCTTACTAAAATCCATGTACACCACATCCACTGGTTTACCCTCATCCACTTGCTTGGTCACCTGCTCAAAGAATTCAATCAGGCTTGTGAGGCAAGACCTACCCCTCACAAAACCGTGCTGACTGTCCCGAATCAAGCAGTGTCTTTCCAGATGCTCAGAAATCCTATCCCTCAGCACCTTTTCCATCAACTTGCCTACCACCGAAGTAAGACTAACTGGCCTGTAATTCCCAGGGTTGTTCCTATTCCCTTTCTTGAACAGGGGCACAACATTTGCCACCCTCCAATCACCTGGTACCACCCCCGTCAACAGAGAAGATGAAAAGATCATTGCCAGCGGCTCTGCAATTTCATCCCTTGCTTCCCATAACATCCTTGGATATACCCCGTCAGGCCCGGGAGACTTGTCTATCTTCAAGTTATTCAAAAACCCCAACACATCTTCCCTCCTAACGAGCACTTCCTCGAGCTTACCAGTCTGTTTCACACCGTCCTCTTCAGTAATACACCCCTTCTCATTCGTAAATACCGAAGAGAAGTACTCATTCAAAACCTCACTTATCTCTTCCGGCTCAACACACAGTCTCCCGCTATTGTCCTTGACCGGACCTACGGTCCCCCTAGTCATCCTCATATTTCTGACATACGCGTAAAAGGCCTTGGGGTTTTCTTTTATCCTACCCGCCAAGCATTTTTCATGCCCTCTCTTAGCTCTCCTAATCCCTTTCTTCAGATCCTTCCTGGCCATCTTGTATCCCTCCAGAGCTATGCCTGTGCCCTTTTTCCTCAACCTTATATACGCATCCTTCTTCTTCCTAACAAGACTCTCAACCTCTCTTGTCAACCACGGTTCCCTCACATGACCATCCCTTCCCTGTCTGACAGGGACATGCTTATCAATGGCCCCTACTATCTGCTCCTTGAAAAAGTTCCACATTTCGACCGTGCCCTTCCCTGCCAGCATATGCTCCCAACTTATGCTCCTCAGTTCCTGCCTGACAGCATCATATCTACCCTTCCCCCAATTGTAAACCTTGCCCTGTTGCACATACCTATCCCTCTCCATTACCACAGTGAATGCTACAGAATTGTGATCACTATCTCCAAAGTGCTCGCCCACCAACAGCTCTATCACTTGCCCTGGTTCATTACCTAGTACCAAATCCAATATTGCCTCCCCTCTGGTCGGGCAGTCTACATACTGAGTCAGAAAAGCTTCCTGGACATACTGCACAAACACTACCCCATCCAAACTATTCGATCTAAAGAGTTGCCAATCAATATTTGGGAAGTTGAAATCCCCCATAATTACTACCCTGTGACTTCTGCTCCTTTCCAAAATCTGTTTCCCAATCTGCTCTTCCACCTCCCTGCTGCTATTGGGGGGCCTATAGAAAACTCCCATCAAGGTGACTGCTCCTTTCCTGTTCCTGACCTCAACCCACAGTGCCTCAGTCGGCAGATCCTCCTCGAAAATTCTTTCAGCAGTTGTTACACTATTTCTAACTAACAATGCCACCCCCCCACCTCTTTTACCACCATTCCTAATCTTATGAAAACATCTATAACCAGGTACCTCCAAGAACCATTCCTCCCCCTCACCTATCCACGTTTCAGTGATGGCCACAACATCGTAGTCCCAAGTGCCCATCCACGCCTTCAATTCACTCACCTTATTCCTGATGCTTCTTGCGTTGAAGTATACGCACTTTAACCCTTCTCCGTGCCCATCTGTCCTCTGCGACAGTGCTACCTTCCCCAATACCTCACTACACTCTTTGTCTTTCTGAGTGGACCCACTGGTCCCTGGACTACAAGTCCGGTTCCCATCCCCCTCCCAAACTAGTTTAAACCCTCCCGAACAGTACTAGCAAACCTCCCTCCCAGGATATTGGTGCCCCTCTGGTTCAGATGCAGCCCGTCCTGTTTGAACAGGTCCCATCTTCCCCAGAATGCAGTCCAATTATCCAAGAACTGGAAGCCCTCTCTCCTACACCATTCCTGCAGCCACGTGTTCAGCTGTGCTCTCTCCCTATTCCTAGCCTCACTATCACGTGGCGCCGGCAACAAACCAGAGATAACAACTCTGTCCGTCCGAGCTTTCAGCTTCCAGCCTAACTCCCTAAACTCACTTCTAACATCTGTGCCACCCTTCCTTCCTACGTCGTTGGTGCCAATGTGCACCACGACCTCTGGCTGCTCCCCCTCCCCTTTAAGGATCCTGAAGACGCGATCACAAACATCACGGACCCTGGCACCAGGTAGGCAACAAACCATCCGTGCGTCTCGCTTGCGCCCACAGAACCGCCTGTCGGTACTCCTCACCATCGAGTCCCCGATGACTAGTGCTCTCCCATTCTCCCTCCTTCCCTTCTGAGCCACAGTGCAGGACCCCGCGCCAGAGGCCCGTTCACTGCAGCCTGCCCCCGATAGGCCGTCCCCCCCAACAGTATCTAAAACTGTATACTTGTTGCTGAGGGGAACGACCACAGGAGATCCCTGCACTGACCTCTTCCCACCTCTAACTGTTACCCAGCTGCCTTTGTTTTGTGGAGTAACGACATCCCTGTAGCTTCTATCTATCACCCCCTCAGCTTCCCGAATGATCCTCAGTTCATCCAGCTCCAGCTCCAGTTCCCTAACACGGTCTGATAGGAGCTGGAGACGGATGCACTTCCAGCAGGTGAAGTCGGCAGGGTCACCGGAGGTTCCCCTCACCTCGAACATACTGCAGGAGGAGCACTGCACTCCCCTGGCTGCCATTTCTTTTACTCAATTACCCCTTAATTAAGTACAAATATAGATATTAACAAAAACAGTGAAATAGCTTACCTGTTCAGTCCTTTTTGGCTAGAGGAGGAGGGTAAAAAGGGTCTTATTATTAGGTTAGAGGAGGAGGATGGGTGGCAGACACTACATGTGTAGTGTCTCGGGTTAACTCTGCTCCGCACCTTTAAAGAAAATACCTACCCAGGAGTCCTTGCTGCCGTCCAGCTTCCGGTTCCTCCCGCGCCAAAAGTAACTTGAACACAAGGAAAACAGTAAGTACAACTTTCAAAACACAGCTCCTGGTGCCTTCACTTACCCACCGAAGAGTCGCTACCTTCTCCTGCTGCTCCGCCGGGAAATGAGGCCGAGTCCACGGAGCTCCGCACCTTTAAAGAAAATACCTACCCAGGAGTCCTTGCTGCCGTCCAGCTTCCGGTTCCTCCCGCGCCAAAAGTAACTTGAACACAAGGAAAACAGTAAGTACAACTTTCAAAACACAGCTCCTGGTGCCTTCACTTACCCACCGAAGAGTCGCTACCTTCTCCTGCTGCTCCGCCGGGAAATGAGGCCGAGTCCACGGAGCTCCGCACCTTTAAAGAAAATACCTACCCAGGAGTCCTTGCTGCCGTCCAGCTTCCGGTTCCTCCCGCGCCAAAAGTAACTTGAACACAAGGAAAACAGTAAGTACAACTTTCAAAACACAGCTCCTGGTGCCTTCACTTACCCACCGAAGAGTCGCTACCTTCTCCTGCTGCTCCGCCGGGAAAATCTTGCTTTATGGATTTCCTTTAGTAGTTCTTTGCATCTACTTTTGGCATGGATAATCTGTACTAGATTGAGTATACATAACTGCTTTTTAGAAACATAGAAAATAGGAGCAGGAGTAGGCTATTTGGCCTTTCGAGCCTGCTCCGCCATTCATTATGATCATGGCTGATCATCCAACTCAGTAACCTGTTCCCGCTTTCGCCCCATGTGTTTTGGTGTTTAATTCATAGGGTTTTCCCTCCAACAGGATTCCAGTTTGTCAATGTTGCCTCTTTGAATTTGGTGCCAAACTTGCTGTAATTCTGTGCAGTTTATTTTGGTTAAAGGGTGAAAACAGACGCTTTGCTAGTAAGATATGCCTCATTGAAAGTCTGGTTTAAGCGGACTATTTTGGGCCTGTTGGTGATTACCATAATATGAACTCTGCCTGAAGATATTGGGCTGGATTTAATGCTCTTCCCCATGGCAAATTTGAAGGCGGGTAGAGCATTTAATCGAGTGGGAAGAAGGCGGTTGGGGACCCCGCCACCTTCCTGCTTCCATCCCAATTAAGTCCATGGCAGGAGGCCCTTTGGACAGCTTTCCGCTCTGCTGCCAATTGAGGCCCTTAACTGGGTGATTAATGACCAATTAAGGGCTTCTTTCCGCCACCGCCAGTATTATCCCAGTGGGGGGTGGGCCTGTCGCTACCTGGTGAGCATGATGAGTAAACCTGTGTGGGTTGCTTGCCAGCTCCCAGGAGCGAGTTGGGTCCCTCGTTCAAGGCACAGTGCCTGACTGAGGAATCTAGTATCGGGAAGGCGGGGGGCACTGAGAGCCACATCCCTGCCCTTGCTACAGACTCCCCTACTGCCCAACTCCCCCATGACCTCACCACTCAAAACCCCTGCCGCGATCACTCACCTGTGGCCTGGGTCATTCACCGTTCCTAAGCCTCGGTTGGGTGCGTTACTGGCAGCAGCCACTGCCACTGCTGTGGCACTGCTGAGTAAAACAGCGGTCGGTCAGCAGTTGGGACGTCTGTCCCCAGGGTTCTTAATCCCAGGGAAGACCTGCTGCTGCCCAGTTAAGTGCCTAATTGGCATGTAATGCAGCGGACCTTCGAAAAAGGTGATGCAGGGCTCTCGCCTGCTGTTCAGCCGGCAGGCGTGACGCCCATACCCTCCATTAAATACCACCCATTAAATCAGCTACCTACAGGCTTGGCACTCAAGTGCTGATTAAACACAATTTTCATGGATCAGTATAAGTGGGCTCCATACACACACACTTCCACTGAAGGTATGGAGTGGGTTTGCTGACACACAATGGAATGTTTCAGGATGGCTCAGGGACTGAGTGAGAGGGTCATTGGTTCTTGGCCATGGCACTGGAGGGCCAGAGGAAAAGGGACATCCTGTACGTGCAATGGAGACGGAGTCCACCTTGTCGTCCTATCCCTTTTTTCTCCCAAAAATATACTTTATTCATAAAATACATTACATAACAGTTCAGATTTGACATTACATGAAGTGCAATGCTAATCAGTTTCCTTCAATTCAGTACATGAGGTGCCTCACTACATTTGCCATTGCAGGTTGTATTTACAATGTATTCCATGTCTGGTGCACACATGCCGAGGGACTTTACATAGGTTCTAACATTTCGTATATGATGGCGAGAGGGCCTTACAAAGTGGCCTTTCCCCCTTTAAGCCTTTGCAGCAGCTGTCCCAACCTTTAGTGCGTCCAACAGCACATAGTCCCGGACCTTGGAATATGCCTTCTCCTGACGGTGATCAGTTGATTGGAAGTAAACTAGTTGCTGTAGAGGATTTTGAGTGCTACTTAAAGGTATATGGCCTTCTATTGTTCACTTGTTGCTGGAGGTTTGAAAAGGACTTTTGAAACATGTTGGAAGACTTTGTCAAGACTTAACCAACATTATATCAACATTTATTCTGGAAATTCTCTGAGGACTTCACCTAAAAAGAGAGTGCTGTACTACTCTACCTTATTGGACCTTACAGGAGAAAGGGAGTGCATGGTCATCAGCACCTTGCTAGGGATCCCCCTTGATCTGCAGGAGGGATTGGAAGAGGACACTCAGTTGTCAACAGCTCTCCTGCAGCAGTTGATACTGCTCTGCCTGGCCTCATGTCCTCTTCCAGAAGTACTCTAGCTGTGGCCTAACCAGTGTTTTATATAGTTGTAGCATAACCTACCTGCTCTTATACTCTATGACTCAGCTAAAAAAGGAAGGCATTCCGTATGCCTTCTGAATGTCACTGAACTAGTAATCCAGAGGCCCAGGCTAATGCTTTGTGGACATGGGTTTGAATCCAACCACGGCAGATGGCGAAATCTGAATTCAATTAATAAATCTGGAATTAAAAGCTAGTCTAATAGTGACTATAAAACCATTGCCGATTGTTGTGAAAACCAATCAGGTACACTAATATCCTTTGGGGAAGGAAATCTGCCATCCTTACTCTACTCTGGCCTACATGTGACTCCAAACCCACAGCAATGTGGATGACTCTGAACTGGCCTATCAAGCCACTCAGTTGTATCAAACAGCTATGAAGTCTAAGAAAATGAATGAAACCAGCTGGACAACCCGGAATCAACCGAGGCGCTGGAAACGACAACGGCAAACCCAGCCCTGTCGACCCTGCAAAGTCCTCCTTACTAACATCTGGGGACTTGTGCCGTAATTGGGAGAACTATCCCACAGATTAGTCAAGCAACTGCTTGACATAGTCATACTCACGGAATCATACCTTACAGACAACCACCATTACCATCCCTGGGTATGTCCTGTCCTCACCAACAGGACAGACCCACCAGAGGTGGTGGCAAGGTGGTATACAGTCAGGAGGGAGTTGCCCTGGGAGTCCTTAACATTGACTCCGCACCTCATGAAGTCTCATGGCATCAGGTCAAACAGGGGCAAGGAGACCTCATGATGATTACCAGCTACCGCCCCCCCCCTCAGCTGATGAATCAGTTCTCCTCCATGTTAAACACCAATTGGAAGAAGCACTAAGGGTAGCAAGGGCACAGAACGTACTCAGGGTGGGGGACTTCAATGTCCATTACCAAGAGTGGCTCGATAGCACCACTACTGACCGATCTGGCCGAGTCCTAAAGGATATAGCTTCTCGAATTGGTCTGCAACAGGTTGTGAGAGAATCAAGTAGAGGGAAAAATCTGCTTCACCTCATCCTCATCAATCTACCTGTCACAGATGCATCTGCTCATGATACTATTGGTAGGAGTGACCACTACACTACACAGTCCTTGTAGAGACAAAGTCCTGTCTTCACATTGAGAATACTCACCATCGTGTTGTGTAGCACCACCACTATGCTAAATGGGATACATTTCAAACAGATCTAGCAACTCAAAACTGTGCATCTATGAGATGATGTGGGCCATCAGCAACAACAGAACTGTATTCAACTACCATCTGTAACCTCATGGCCCGGCATATCCCCCACTCTACCATTACCATCAAGCTGGGGGACCAACCCTGGTTCAATGAAGAGTGCAGCAGGGCATGCCAGCGCAGCACCAGACATACCTAAAAATAAGGTGCCAGCCTGGTGAAGCTACAGCACAGGACTACTTGCATGCCAAATAGAGTAAGACAGAGCTAAATGATTACACAACCAACGGATCAGTTCTAAGCTTTGCAGTCCTACCACATCTAGTCGTGAATGGTGGTGGACAATTAAACAACTAACAGGAAGAGAAAGTTCCACAAATACGCCCATCCTTAATGATGGGGGAGCCCAGCACATCAGTGCAAAAGAAAAGGCTGAAGCTTAGGCATCCATCTTCAGCCAGATGTGCCAAGTGCATGATCCATCTCGGCCTCCTCTGAGGTCCCCAGCATCATAGATGCCAGTCTTCAGCCAATCCAATTCACTCCATGTGATATCAAGAAACAGCCGAAGGCACTGGATATTCCAAAGGCTATGGACCCTGACAATGTTCCGGCAATAGTACTGAAGACTTGTGCTCCAGAACTAGCTGCACCTCTAGCCAAGCTGTTCCCTGTGCAGCTACAAAACTGGCATCTACCCGGCAATGTGAAAAATTGCCCAGGTATGTCCTGTCCACAAAAAGCAGACAAATCCAGCCCAGACAATTACCGCCCCATTAGTCTACTCCCCATCATCAGCAAAGTGATGGAAGGTGTCATCAACAGTGCTATCAAGTGGCACTTGTTCAGCAATAACCTGCTCACTGACGCTCAGTTTGGGTTCCACCAGGGTCACTCAGCTTCTGACCTCATTACAGCCTTGGTCCACACATGAACAAAATAGCTGAACTCCAGAGATGAGGTGAGAGAGATTGCCCTTGACATTAAGTCAGCATTTGACTGAGAATTGCATCAGGGGCAAACTCTCCGATGGTTAGATATCTAGCACAAAGGAAGATGGTTGTGGTTGATGGAAGTCAATCATCTCAGTCTCAGGACATCACTGCAGGTGTTTCTCAGGGTAGTGTCCTAGACCCAACCATCTTCAGCTGCTTCATCAGTGACCTTCCCTCCATCATAAGGTCAGAAGTGGGGATGTTCGCTGATGATTGCACAATGTTCAGCACCATTCACGACTCCTCAGATACTGAGGCAGACTGTGTCCAGATTCAGCAAGACCTGGACAACGTTCAGGTTTGGGCTGATAAGTGGCCAAACAAGTTCCAGGCAATGACCATCTCAAACAAGAGAAAATCTAACCATCTTCCCTTGACATTCAGTGACATTACCATTGCTGAATCCCCCACTTTCAACATCCTGGGGGTTACCATTGACTGGAAACTGAACTGGACCAGCCATATAAATACAATGGCTACAAGAGCGTGTCAGAGGCTGGGAATTCTGTGGCGGTTAACTCACCTCCTGTCTCTCCAATGCCTGTCCATCATCTACAAGGCACAAGTCAGGAGTGTGCTGGAATACTTTCCATTTGCCTGGATGGCTGCAGCTCCAACAACACTCAAGAAGCTCGACACCATTCAGGATAAAGTAGCTTGCTTGACTGGCACCCCATCTACCACCATCAACATTCACTCCCTTAACCACCAACGTGCAGTGGAATCAGTGTGTACCATCTACAAGATGCACTGCAGCAATTCACCAAGGCTTCTTCAACAGCACCTTCCAAACCCATGACCTCTACCACTTAGAAGGACAAGGGCAGCGGATGCATGCAAGTGCCCTTCCAAGCCAGACACCATCCTGCCTTGGAACTGTATTGCCGTTCCTTCACTGTTGCTGCGTAAAAATCCTGGAACTCCCTTCCTAACAGCACTGTTGGTGTACCTACACCCCAAGGACTGCAGTGGTTCAAGAAGCCAGGTCACCACCACTTTCTCTAGGGCAATTAGGGATGGGCAATAAATGCTGGCTGGCCTAGCTAGCAATGCCTATATCCCATGAATGAATAAAAAAAAATCCTACCTTCCTACCTTCAGGAATCTGTGGACATGTACTCCAAAGCCCATCTGTTCCTCTACATTTCTCAATATCCTACTATTTATTGAGTATTCCCTTGCCTTATTTGCTTTCCCAAATGCATTACCTCATACTTCTCCGGATTGAATTACATTTGCCATTTTTCTGCCCACCTGAACAGTCCATTGATTTCTCCCTGCAATCTACAGCTTTCCTCTTCAATATCAACCACACAACTAATTTTTGTACCCTCTACAAACTTCATTCCCCTACATTTAAGTTTAAATTATTGATATATATCACAAATAGAAGGGATCCAGTGGTTAGCTCTGCGGAACCCCACTGAAAACAGCTTTCCAGTCACAAAAACACCCATTGACCATTATCCCTTGCTCCCTGCCACTGAGTCAACTTTAGATCCATCTTGCTACTTGCCTTTGGATCCCATGGGCTCTTACTTTCCTGACCAGTCTGCCATGCGGGATCTTGTCAAAAGTCTTGCTAAGATCCATGTTTACATCAAATGCGGTACCCTCAATTACTTGGTCTATCCTTTCCTTCCCTTCTAAACAATGGTCAACCATTAGGAGTCATCCAAGGCCCCACTATTTCCTCCCTTACTTCTCTTAACAGCCTGGAGTACCTTTCATTCGGTCCAGGTGATTTATCTACTTTCAAAGATGCTATTTTCCTCTCTCACTAAGGTTATCCCAGCCAGTATTTCATACTCTTCCTCCTGAACTACAATATTTACATCGCCCCCCCTCTTTCATGAAGACAAAGCATTCGTTAGAAACCATGCGTGCATCTTCTACCTCCATACACAGGTTATCTTTTTGGTTTCTAATAGGTCCTTAGTTATCCTCTTGCTCTTTGCGTATTTATAAAGCACCTTTGGGTTTTCCTTGATTTTACTTGCCAATATATTTTCATGGTCTCTCTTTGCTTTCCTAATTTTCTTTTTAATTTTACCCCTGCACTTTCTAAACTTCTCTCTACTTCCTGCAGTATTGAGCTCTTGGTGTCTGACCTAACCTTATCTTTTTTGCCTTATCCTATTCTGTATGTTCTTTGATATCCAGAGGGGTTTAGATTTGGGAGTCCCATCCTTTTTCTTTGTTGGAACATATTTGTTTTGAACCCTCTCTATTTCTTCCTTGAATGCTTCTGACACTGATTTACCTTCAAGTCGATGTTTCCAGTCCACTTCTGCCAAATCACATCTTAGCCTAGTAAAATTGGCCTTTCCTCAGTTTAAAATTTTTACTCTTGGTCTATCCTTGTCCTTTTCTATAACTGCACTACATTTTACTGAATTATGAACATTACCACCAAAATGCTCTTTCATTGATACCCCTTCCACCTGCTCAGCTTCATTTCCTATAACTATATCCAGAACTGCCCCTTCTCTTTGGGCTTGCAATTTGTTTTATCAAGGTTTCTCAGTACTTTTCTTCTTTAAGTTGTTTGTTTATGACTGATTTAAGCATGTTTAAAGTCTTAATTCTTTCTTTTGGTGGGATATCTTATCTTTTTTAGTTACTACTTGTACTTGGGTAAAGTCTCCTTTTTATCTGGATCTGAATCTACATGACCTCAACTAGAGATTCTCCTTGCATCTGGATTTTAGAGCATCTAACACCTTCTTTCTCAGTCACTTTATTAACACCCGGTGGATAATTGGTTCCTGTGGTTTAAAGGATAAAGCTAGATGTTTTTACCCCCTTCAGTCTAACCTCTTTAGTTCTGGTCAATTTAAGGGGTGCTTTCACTATTCCAGGGGAGAGAATCAGTCAGGGCTTTGGGAGTCATTTTTCTTAAGCTCTTACATTCCTCAAAATGCTGTTCCAAACCCAGGCTCTCCTCTTTTATGAAGTCTAAGATTTCCATTTGTTGTTGTATATCCTCTGCTAACTCATCTCTTCTAATTCAGTCATTCGTTCCTCAGCCTGTAACAAAGTTTTTTTGTTTTTTATTTTGGATACAAAGGCTCTGGCTTTCTCCTCACTCAGTTGCGTTTTCAGTGTAGGCATATCATAAAGTCTGCCCTCTATGACTTTTCTTAATGTTTTACTCAGTAGTGCAAGGAAGGCAATTATCACCCAAGGTAATCCCACTTCTTGTATAGACTTCTCGGCTCTGTTTCATAGTTTTGAGTAGGTCCTCACCTGTTACTTGATTCTATAATGGTTTCAGTGTCAAACAGGATTTAACATAATTTGCATCTTCTATTAGTTATTACATTTAGATGGGCATTAAGGTGTGTTCCTTTTTCTCCTCCATTAGCTATTTATGTAGGGGTGCTGTCATTAAGAGTGCATCTGGGTTATTGTCCGGGTCCCGTCCCATCAATGACTGGGAGGTAAGTCAGTAACATCCTCCTCATACTCTTCCTTTACAGGAGAGGGGTGACTTCTGTCATTTCCTTTCATGTGTCTAAGTATCTTTTCTACTTCCCTACACTAATCGCTCTTTCCTGATTATAAATATGTGAACATTTTACCTGGATTCTCAGTCCTAGCGTGTGACTCGATTGCTCCCTAATTCATTAAGCTTTCTATAGTGTTATAGACAGGTAGGAAATGATAGGGGTGGTTTCATTTTTCACCTCTCAAATGACCGCAGACAGTGTTTTCATTAGAATTAAGTTTTAACCCCGTGAGCATTTTAATGGTCAATAAACACATTTTCTTATAGGTTTAAAGAAAGAAAAATGTTGATTAAAAAATTTGAAAATTTACAACATCCCCCACATACAAACACAGACACATGCACACACACAAGAAAAGATAGATGTTAAAAGATAGCATGCATTTAGGTCTGGTGTTAATTCAAAATGTTCGTTGTGAAACCTTGTTTGTTTTCTTGGGAGGAAAATTGAAATGGTGCAGGCCTGTTCTTCCTTTTCCCCTGGTTCACTGGAGTCAAGCTTTGGAGCGTTTCAGGTGGATGGATGCTTGGCTGCAGAACACCTTTGTTAAATCTCAGTTATAGCCCGATGGCGAAGATCCTGCTTCAATTTCTCCGATGGGGAGTTTTCAAAGGTCACCTTTTCATCTCTGCCTCTTGGTAGTGTTTTAAAAGATGGTATTCGCAGGGTTTCCTTCTTGGCTGAAATAGGTCTCTCTCTCAACCTTCCTGGCTGTTGGCCTCCTGTTTCTTGCACTCTACCTTTCTGTACAGAAAAGTCTATTTAAAAAAAAACTACCAGGCTTGGTTCCTGTCAGATGACCAAAATTGTTCTCCCCTGGTGTTTTCATACAATGCCTCTGAATGTGACAGACAATGGTGTGTGAATGTTGCTCATCTTCCTTAGACTCGGGGGTGGTGCCAGAGGACTGGAGAATTGAAAATGTTACAACCTTGTTCATAAAAGAATGTAAAGATAAGCCCAGCAACGACAGGCCATTCAGTTTAACTTCAGTGGTGGGAAAACTTCTAGAAAAAAAATTAGGGACAAAATCAATAGTCCCATGGACAAATGTGAGTTAATGATGGAAAGCCAGCATGGATTTCTTAAGGGAAAATCATGTTTAACTAACTGGCTGGAGTTTTTTGAGGAGGTAACGGAGAGGGTTGATGAAGGCAATGCTGTTGATATGGTGCACATGGACTTTCAAAAGGCGTTTGATACAGTGCCACAAAACAGACTTGTGAGCAAACTTGTAGCTCATAGAATACAAAATTGGCTGAATGACAGGAAACAAAGATTAGTGGTTAATGGATGTTTTTTGGGCTGGAGGAAGGTTTGTAGTGGAGTTCCCCAGGGATCAGGATTGGGACCTTTGCTTTTCCTGATATATATTAATGACCTAGACCTTGGTGTACAGGTACAATTTCAAAGTTTGCAGATGATACAAAACTTAGAAGCATTGTGAGTGTGAGGAGGATAGTGTAGAACCTCTAAAGGACATAGACAAGTTGACAGAATGGACAGACAGGTGGCAGATGAAGTTCAATGCAGAGAAATGTGAAGTGATTCATTTTGGTAGGAAGAACATGGAGAGGGTACAATTCTAAAGGGGGTGCAGGAGCAGCGGGACCTAGGTGTATATGCGCTTAAGTCTTTGAAGGTCTAAGTTCAAGTTAATAAAGCATACAGTATCCTGGCCTTTATTAATAGGGGCATAGAGTACTACAGCAAGGAAGTTATGTTGAACTTGTATAAAGACACTAGTTCAGCCACAGCTGGAGTATTGCGTCCAATTCTTGGCGCTGTACTTGAGGAAAGACGTGAGGGCATTGGAGACAGTACAGAAAAGATTCACGAGAATGGTTCCTGGGATGAGGAATTTCAGTTATGAAGATAGATTGGAGAAGTTAGGGCTGTTTTCCTTGGAGAAGAGAAGTCTGAGAGGTGATTTGATAGAGGTATTCAAAATCATGAGCGGTCTGGACAGAGTAGATGGAGAGAAACTGTTCCCACTCGTAAAAGGATCGACAAGGAGAAGGCACAGATTTAAAGTATTTGGTAAGAGAAGCAAAAGTGATATGAGGAAAAAGTTTTTCATGCAGCAAGTGGTTAAGGTCTGGAATGCGCTGCCTGAGAACGTGGTGGAGGCAGGTTCAATTGAAGCATTCAGAAGGTAATGAGGCAGTTATATGAAAAGGAAGAATGTGCAGGGGAATGGAACTGAAGGAGTTGCTCTTTCAGAGAGTCGGTGTTGACGCGATAGGCCGAATGGCCTCCCTCTGCGCTGTAACGATTCTGTGATTCTGTGATCTTGTTAAAGTGGTTTTTGGTCACATCTATTATCCAGAGTTTGGGTCTGGAGACGCTATGTCTACAAAGATCATTGTTAGTCCAACTGGTTGAAAAGGTAGCCATTAACATGGAATGGGACCATTAATACTTCTAATGCTTTCTTCAAGGCTGGTCCAGCCATGATGATAGATAGTTTCATGCTCCAGCAGTCACTAGGTATATTTGCAGTACAGAAGAGTCCACCTGCCCTCTTACTCCATTTTGTCTGGTAACAAATGTGTCAATTTTTTGGAAGGCTAATTCATCAGTTCATTTTTTTATAGTTCATAATTACTTCTTGCGTGAGCGTGACAATAGCTAATCTCGAAGTTAAACCAAATATTCCTGTTCCTAGTAGAGGGCATGAAAATATATGATGCATTTCTTTACTCAACTCAATGATGGCTTTGGATAAACTATTTAATAATTTATAATAACTTCTTACTTAATCTTGCTTTACCCTTTTCTATAATGAAACTTCCTGGATAGAGGGAGTGCAGCAAAGGTTTACCAGACTGATATCTGGGATGGTGGGACTGACGTATGAGGAGAGATTGAGTTGGTTGGGATTATATTCACTGGAGTTCAGAAGAGTGAGGGGGGATCTCCTAGAAACCTATAAACTTCTAACAGGACTCGGCAGGGTAGATGCAGGAAGGATGTTCCCGATGGTGGGGGAGTCCAGAACCAGGGGTCATAGTCTAAGGATACGAGGTAAACCTTTCAGGACTGAGATGAGGAGAAATTTCTTCACCCAGAGAGTGGTGAGCCTGTGGAATTCGCTACCACAGAAAGCAATTGAGGCCAAAACATTGTATGTTTTCAAGAAGGGTCTAAAGGGATCAAAGGGTATGGGGCGAAAGCGGGAACAGGCTACTGAGTTGGATGATTAGCCATGATAATGAATGGCGGAGCAGGCTTGAAGGGCCAAATGGCCTACTCCTACTCCTGTTTTCTGTGTTTCTACAGGTATGTGGTACAAGTACTATCTGGGAGTTTTACCTAACATACTTCCTCCTGTCATTAATCTTAATCTTTTGGCATCTTTTTTAGTTATTTACTGAAAGTATAGTCCCGATGCCTGAGTGACCGCTATAGCCTATCCACCTTATAATTTTTGTTTGCTGCTATTATTAAAATGTTTATTGGAAATTTTGAGCAGTCTCCTCTTACTAATATATTAACAGTTCCTTTGTTCAAATACAACACTACTTCTCTCTTTAATGCTATAGTATCTTGTTCTACCTTAGCTTTCTCCTTTGCATTCCATCTTGAATATGTATATAGAATACTTTCCCTATCATCACGAAGTTTGCTAAATGTTATCATATTTTATATAATCTAGCACCAAACATTTGGATTCTAGGACCCCTCTTTTGCTGGCTGGCAGAGTATCAGGTATCTGTCCCCTTTTACTTCTCAATCCTCATTATCTGTTTCATAGTCTGTTGCAGTATAATTGCTACTTATTTTTGACACTTCTGTTTCTGCAGATACCTCTTGTTTATTCTTTCTCTGTTTATCAAACATGTTTATATTCTCTCTTCATTTAGTCCACATTGTCTCCTTGGGGTTCTACCTTGAAGAGTCTCTAAGTAGTTCACACACGTGTGGTTTTGCCAGGTGGTTAGTCCTGGTCCCTTATATATCAATATTAGTGAAGTGGTTTATTATCTCTGCCTCATATATTCATCTGTATTTAATATCTATTCCCTTACCTTTTGTTCCTTACCTAACTCAAGGTTCTTTTTTAATGCTTGCAGATTGTTAATAGTTTTTTAACTTCTCCAGCTCCACAGTAGGCACCATATGTAACAAATTAAGCGAGTCTGGCTACCACCTGGAAGTCTCCTCTGGTGCAACAAATTTACTAATTAACTTCATGTTTTTCTTAATCAGTCGGTAAGAATCTCTCGCCGCTAAGGGAAGCGGGAACGTTCTGTTTTTACAACCTTTATTCGTCATTGGCTCTCAAATCCTTTTTATTTAACTTATATTTTTAAAAATTATCTTCTATTATTACACAATTTTAGTTAGTCAATTAAATGTGGTGACTTGGTTATTATAGAACATAGAGTTACAGAATTAAATAACAATACACAGAAACCCATGGCAATAAGTAGTTTTTTGTTTGTTGCTCTGCTCTCTCTGAATTCCATTGGATGGTCTGTGTCTCTCTAGCTCTATCTTAGCTATCTCTGTACTATCTATGACTATGTATTAGCTGATACTTCTGTACGATCACTGACTCTGTATTATCTCTGACTCTGCACTGGCTCTATTCCTGTACTACCTCTATATCTGTACTCTCTTCTTCCCTGGACCTGTGCTCCTCCTGAACCATGGAATGTACAGCAGATGCCATCTTGGTAAAGGGATTTGTACGCAAGCACTCAATGACCACCAACAACATGCAGAGCAGCTTGATTATGATGTCAATTATCATCCAATGCTGATTTGATGCCAGTGCTGCTGTTTTCGAATGCCTGCTGCTGACGATGGAGAGATGTGTAACTACCGAGACCCTGAGATCCCATTAAAGTGAGCATTATAACAGGGTTCACTGATTCAACCTTCTACAACCAATCCCATCCATAGGAGACAATATCCCCAGAGGATATTTACAGGGTAATTCTCTTGGTTGAACTCCAGCGATGGACAATGCTTGAGATGCCTTTGCTTTTCAAAAAAGTTTGTGACTCAAATCTGCCAACTGCTGCAGCTACAACTTCAGCCTCAAAGTAGGGCAAGGAATCCACTGCCTGTGACTGTCAAGGTGACCACAGCTTTTTACTTTTATGTTTCTGCTGTTCAAGATATAAACAACATCTTGCAGTTTGCAGTACACTACTGCACAAAGGAGGTCGCAGAGACTGTCTCAAAGACAGTGTCTTCTCATTCCTCTTGCCAGAGACAAGCAGGCAGAGTGGGACGAGAGTTTGCACATATTGCAGGTTTCCCACGGTACACGGTGCCATTGACTGCATGCGCATTGCCTAGTATTCACCTCATATGAACTCTTGTTTTCTCATGAAATGAAAGGGATTCCAATCCCTCAATGTGCAGTTAATATGCGGCCACAGACAGCTCATTATACAAGTGAATGCTCCTTATCCTACAGTCACGACTCCTTTGTTATGCAGCAGTCCTCTGATTCATCTGCACTTGAACCATCACAGAAAGTCTAAGTTTAGTTACAACGTTTATCCGTGCATGACATTGCTCATGTCTCTGGTTCCAGAATCCATGCAAATGTGCATAGCAGGCATACAACGAGGCGATGCTGCCACAAGTCACACTATCGGCATCATCAAGCAACACTTCACCTGCCTAGAGCAGCCTTGAATATTCAGCTGAGTGGGAATCAAGATTGTGGTAATCTGCTGCATGCTTAACAACCTAGACATATGAGGGGACAGCCCTCGCCACTACCTATTAAGCGAGAAGTTGAGGAGCAGGAGTACGAGGAGAAGGAGGTGGAAGAAGTGCAACAGGAAGGGGAGGAACAGGAAGAGGGAGAAAGGCTGCAACATAGACAGCCCAGGTTGTACGTGATCTATTAATTCATGAGTGATACCCCTGCTCTCAGCTATACCTCCCCATTCACCAACAGTCCCCCACTCCATATCTTTCCTCTATTACTAACCATCACACCATCCTCTTTCCGACACAGTAAAAATAAAAACCAGAAACTGTAGATTCCAATCCAAGTTTGTACATTTAGTCTTTATATTCTGTAAACCAAACAAATCATCCTTGTGCAATGCCTTAATATCTGTCTTCCATGTGGCTTTACCTATCCCAGTGCTTTCATCACACTCCTGACATGTGCCTTGTAGATAGTGGACAGGCTTTGGGAATTCAGGAGGTGGGTTACTCGCTGCAGAATTCCCAGCCTCTGACCTGTTCGTAGCCACAGTATTTACATGGCTGCTCCAGTTCAGTTTCTGGTCAATAGTAACCCCAGGATGTTGATAGTGGGGCATTGAGTGATGGCAGTGCCATTGAATGTCAAGGGGAGATGGTTAGATTCTTTCTTGTTGGAGATCGTCATTGCCTCGCGCTTGTGTGGTGTGAATGTTACTTGCCACTTAGCAGCCCAAGCCTGAATGTTGTCCAGGTCTTCCTGCATATGGATACAGATTGCTTCAGTATTTGAGGAGTTGCGAATGGTACTGAACATCGTACAATCATCAGCGAACATCCCCACTTCTGACCTTATGATGGAGGGAAGCTCATTGATGAAGCAGCTGAAGATGGTTGGGCCTAGGACACTACCCTAAGGAACTCCTGCAGTGATGTCCTGGGGGTGTGATGATTGATCTCCAACAACCACAGCCATCTTTCTTTGTTCTGCATATGACTCCAACCAGTGGAGAGACGAGTTTGCCCTGCTTTTTGTGGACAGGACATACCTGGGCAATTTTCCACATTGTCAGGTAGATGCCAGCGTTGTAGCTGTACTAGAACAGCTTGGTTAGAGGCATGGCTAGCTCTGAAGCACAATCTTCAGTATTACAGCCGGTATGTTATCAGGGCCCATAGTCTTTGCAATATCCAGTGCCTTCAGCCATTTCCTGATAGCATGTGGAGTGAATCAAATTGGCCAAATACTGGCATCTGTGATGCTGGGGACCTCAGGAGAAGGCCGCGATGTATTGTCCAGTCGGCACTTCTGGCTGAAAAAGGTCACAAATGCTTCAGCCTTTTCTTTTGTACTAATGTGCTGGGCTCCTGCCTCATTGAGGTTGGGATATTCATGGAGCCTCCTCCTCTGGTTATTTGTATAATTGTTCGCCACTATTCATGACCAGATGTAGCAGGACTGCAGAACTTTGATCTGATCCGTTGATTGTGGGATCGCTTAGCTCTGTCTATCGCCTGCTGCTTCCACTGTTTGGCATATAAATAGTCCTGTGTTGTAGGTTCAGCAGGTTGACACTTTATTTTTAGATATGCCTGGTGCTGCTCCCAACATGCTCGCTTGCACTTTTTATTGAATTAGGGTTAATCCCTTGGCTTGATGGTAATGGTAGAGTGAGGGATATGCCGGGTCATGAAGTTACAGATTGTGTATGAATACAATTCTGCTGTTGCTGATGGTGCATGGTGTCTTATGGATGCCCAGTTTTGAGCTGCCAGATTTGTTCTGAATCTATCCCATTTAACACAGTGGTAGGGACATTGTTGCAGAAGTAAAGATTATTGCTGAAATAGGAAGATAGTGCAGCTAAACACATGGCTAAACAGCTGGTGTAGGAGGGAGGGTTTCAGATATCTGGATCATTGGGATCTCTTCCAGGACAGGTGGGACCTGTACAAGAAGGACGGGTTGCATCTAAACTGGAGGGGCACAAATATCCTTGCTGCGAGGTTTGCTAGCGTCACTCAGAAGGGTTTAAACTAGTGTGGCAGGGGGGTGGGAACCAGAGCGGGAGGTCAGCAGGTGAAATAACTGAGGGGGAACTAGTGAATAAGGCCAGGAAGACTGAGAGGAGGAGCAGGCAGGGAGATGTTGCTGAGCACATCGGGACTGGTGGTCTCAAGTGCATTTGTTTCAATGCGAGAAGTATAACAGGTAAGGCAGATGAACTTAGAGCTTGGATTAGTACTTGGAACTATGATGTTGTTGCTATTACAGAGACTTGGTTGAGGGAAGGACAGGATTAGCAGCTAAACGTTTCGGGATTTAGATACTTCAGGCGGGATAGAGGGGGATGTAAAAGGGGTGGGGGGAGTTGCATTACTGGTTAAGGAGAATATCACAGCTGTACTGCGGGAGGACATCTCGGAGGGATCATACAGCGAGGCAATATGTGTAGAGCACAGCAATAGGAAGGATGCAGTCACAATGTTGGGGGATACTACAGGCCTCCCGACAGCCAGCGGGAGATAGAGGAGCAGATATGTAGAAAGATTTTGGAAAGATGTAAAAGCAACAGGGTTGTTGTGGTGGGAGATTTTAACTTACCCTATATTTACTGGGACTCGCTTGGATGGGGCAGAATTTGTAAGGAGCATCCAGGAGGGTTTCGTGAAACAATATGTAGATAGTTCAACTAAGGAAAGGGCCGTACTGGACCTGGTATTGGGGAATGAGCCCAGCCAGGTGGTCGAAGTCTCAGTAGGGGACCATTTCGTGAACAGTGACCATAATTCCATAAGTTTTAAGGTACTTGTGGATAAGGATAAGAGTAGTCCTTGAGTGAACGTGCTAAATTGGGGGAAGGCTAATTATAACAATATTAGGCAGGAACTGAAGAATTTAGATTGGGGGCAGCTGTTTGAGGGTAAATCAACATCTGACATGTGGGAGTCTTTCAAACGTCAGTTGATTAGAAACCAGGACCGGCATGTTCCTGTGAGGATGAAGGATAAGTTTGGCATGTTTCGGGAACCCTGGATAACAGGGATATTGTGAGCCTAGTCAAAAAGAAAAAGGAAGCATTCGTAAGTGCTAGAAGGCTGGGAACAAACAAAGCCCTTGAGGAATATAAAGAAAGTAGGAAGGAAATTAAGCAAGGAGTCAGGAGGGCTAAAAGGGGTCGGTCATGAAAAGTCATTGACAAACAGGATTAAGGAGAATCCCAAGGCTTTTTATATGTATATAAAGAGCAAGAGGGTAGCCAGGGAAAGGGTTGGCCCACTCAAGGACAGAGGAGGGAATCTATGCGTGGAGCCAGAGGAAATGGGCGAGGTACTAAATGAGTACTTTGCAATAGTATTCACCCAACAGAAGGACTTGGCGGATGCTGAGTCTAGGGAAGGGAGTGTAGATAGTCTGGGTCATGTCGATATCAAAAAGGAGGAGGTGTTGGGCGTCTTGAAAAACATTAAGTTAGGTAAGTCCCCAGGGCCTGATGGGATCTACCCCAGAATACTGAGGGAGGCAAGGGAGAAAATTGCCAGGGCCTTGACAGAAATCTTTGTATCCCCATTGACTACAGGTGAGGTCCCAGAGGACTGGAGAATAGCCAATGTTGTTCCTTTGTTTAAGAAGGGTAGCAAGGATAATCCAGGAAATTACATGCCTTGCGTCAGTGGTAGGGAAATTATTGGAGAGGATTCTTCGGGACAGGATTTACTCCCATTTCAAAACAAATGGATTTATTAGCGAGAGGCCGCATGGTTTTGTGAAGGGGCGGACGTATCTCACTAACTTGATTGAGTTTTTGGAGGAAGTGACGAAGATGATTGATGAAGGAAGGGCAGTGGATGTTGTCCACATGGACTTCAGTAACGCCTTTGACAAGGTCCCTCATGTCAGACTGGTACAAAAGGTGAAGTCACACGGGATCAGAGGTGAGCTGGCAAGATGGATACAGAACTGGCTCAGTCATAGAAGACAGAGGGTAGCAATGGAAGGGTGCTTTTCTAAATGGAGGGATGTGACCAGTGATGTTCCGCAGGGATCAGTGCTGGAACCTTTGCTGTTTGTAGTAAAGTTGTTTGGGCGGCACAGTGGCGCAGTGGTTAGCACTGCAGCCTCACAGCTCCAGCGACCCGGGTTCAATTCTGCGTACTGCCTCTGTGGAGTTTGCAAGTTCTCCCTGTGTCTGCGTGGGTTTTGTCCGGGTGCTCTGGTTTCCTCCCACAGCCAAAAGACTTGCAGGTTGACAGGTAAATTGGCCATTATAAATTTCCCCTAGTATAGGTAGGGGAATATAGGGACAGGTGAGGATGTGGTAGGAATATGGGATTAGTGTAAGATTAGTATAAATGGCTGGTTAATGGTCGGCACAGACTCGGTGGGCCGAAGGGCCTGTTTCAGTGCTGTATCTCTAAATCGAAAATCTAAATCTAAATTTGGAGGAAAATGTAGCTGGTCTGATTAGTAAGTTTGCGGACGACACAAAGGTTGGTGGAGTTGCGGATAGTGATGAGGACTGTCAGAGGATACAGCAGGATATAGATCAGTTGCAGACTTGGGCGGAGAAATGGCAGATGGAGTTTAATCCGGAAAAATGTGAGGTAATGCATTTTGGAAGACCGAATACAGGTGGGAAGTATACAGTAAATGGCAGAACCCTTAGGAGTATTGCAGAGAGATCTGGGCGTACAATTCCACAGATCACTGAAAGTGGCAACGCAGGTGGATAAGGTAGTCAAGAAGGCATACGGCATGCTTGCCTTCATCAGTCGGGGCATAGAGTATAAAAATTGGCAAGTCATGCTGCAGCTGTACAGAACCTTAGTTAGGCCACACTTGGAATATTGCGTACAATTCTGGTCGCCACACTACCAGAAGGATGTGGAGGCTTTGGAGAGGATACAGAAGAGGTTTACCAGGATGTTGCCTGGTCTGGAGGGTATTCGCTATGAAGAGAGGTTGGATAAACTCGGATTGTTTTCACTGGAACGACGGAGGTGGAGGGGCGACATGATAGAGGTTTACAAAGTTATGAGCGGCATGGACAGAGTGGATAGTCAGAACCTTTTTCCCAGGGTGTAAGAGTCAGTTACTAGGGGACATAGGTTTAAGGTGCGAGGGGCAAAGTTTAGTGGGCATGTGCAAGGCAAGTTTTTTTACACAGAGGGTGGTGAGTGCCTGGAACCTGCTGCTGGGGGAGGTGGTGGAAGCAGGTACGATAGCAACGTTTAAGAGGCATCTTGACAAATACATGAATAGGATGGAAATAGAGGGATACGGACTCCGGAAGTGCAGAAGGTTTCAGTTTAGACAGGCATCAAGATCGGCGCAGGCTTGGAGGGCCGAATGGCCTGTTCCTGTGCTGTCCTGTTCTTTGTTCTTTGTATAAGTGGCATTATTGACATCTGTTCCTGTTAATGTCTGATCGAGGAGCAATTGATGCTGTTGCTGGGTATCCAAAGTTGAAAGTGTGTTTAATTCTTAGAAGATAAAGGATTGATTCTAAGTCTAACGTTCTCCTAACATGACTTCACAAGATCAAGCAAGTCTTTGGGATCGAAATTGTACTTTTATCGCAAGATAACAACAATAAAATCTGTGTAAATTTTCTCTCATGCATACATGCACAGATAATCTATTTATATATTAAAATTCAGGTTTTATTATTATTTTTCTCTACTCTGTAAACTGAAATGAAACAATGCATCATCTTGGTCTGTCTAAAGCTATTAGGGTTGATTTTCTGAATGCGCACTACCAGCGTGAAGCTTCACATGGCGTCCATGCACATTGGGAAATTGCTGACTTACTGCACTTCCCATACCTTGCTGCCCATTTTGTGTCATTAATGCATATTTAGTTAATTAGCAGTCTAATGTTTAAAGAGTATTGGACAGGTATAGGTTCAAACTTTTGATTTGGTGACTCAAATTATAGCGTTGATGTTATGGATGTGCACTCCATGCAAGACCATCATCTGCCAGGAGCATGCATTGATAAAATCAGCTCAAGTCCAGTTTTAAAAAGAGTTGTGCTTTTGTTTTCCAGCTGAAAGCATGTTCCATCAAATCACCAAAGAAGATATTGGAGCCTCCATGTAAGATACTATTTACATGATATTGCAATGATTTGTTCTTTTTGTACCAAAATTTGTATTTTGGGTGAAGTGCAATTATAGATTATCTTTACAGATGGAACTGGAGCAAAATAAAGAAACCTTGATATCTTTGTTTCTTTCAACTGTGGCAAATTTTGTTACTTTATATATAAAATTTAGAATGTCAAATGGCTGCACAGATAGTACACTTACTCCTACTTAGCTGCCTCTAATATGCTGTACTATTAATTTTTCAACCTGTGAAATTCATCAAGGTTTTTCTGAAAGAACAAAATATAAATTACTAAGTCCTATGGTGATATCCTGAAATTTAACAAAAACCAAGAACTGCGAAAGCAATTCTTGCTCCAGCAGCAAGCAAATCTCTTAACATTCAACACAGACATGACAAAAGACCACACACTACCCCTCTGACCTAGCTACTGATTCTGCAGTATTTGTTCGAGCTGCACAAGTTTATCAACTTTCACAGAATCACAGAATAATACAGTGCAGAAGAGGCCCTTCGGCCCATCGGGTCTGCACCGATGCATTAAAGACACCTGACCTGTCTACCTAATCCCTTTATCAGATTCCAGACTTTATATCTGGTCTCGCTTCAGGTTGCATATTCACGGAAACAGCAGCAAGAGGAAAGCTTCTCAAGTGGATTTGAAAAAAGAAAGAGTAGAATAATTAGAAAAAAAGAACAAAGAACAGTACAGCACAGGAACAGGCCATTCAGCCCTCCAAGCCTGCGCCGATCTTGATGCCTGCCGAAACTAACACCTTCTGCACTTCCGGGGACCGTATCCCTCTATTCCCTTCCTATTCATATATTTGTCAAGATGTCTCTTAAATGTCGCTATCATATCTGCTTCCACCACCTCCCCTGGCAGCAAGTTCCAGGCACTCACCACCCTCTGTGAAAAAAACTTGCCTCGCACATCCCCTCTAAACTTTGCCCCTCGCACCTTAAACCTATGTCCCCTAGTAACTGACTTTTCCACCCTGGGAAAAAGCTTCTGACTATCCACTCTGTCCATGCCGCTCATAACTTTGTAAACCTCTATCATGTCGCCCCTCCACCTCCGTCGTTCCAGTGAAAACAATCCGAGTTTTTCCAACCCCTCCTCATAGCTAATGCCCTCCAGACCAGGCAACATCCTGGTAAACCTCCTCTGTACCCTCTCCAAAGCCTCCACGTCCTTCTGGTAGTGTGGCGACCAGAATTGCACTATTGCAATATTCTAAGTGTGGCCGAACTAAGGTTCTGTACAGCTGCAACATGACTTGCCAATTTTTATACTCTATGCCCCGACCGATGATGGCAAGCGTGCCGTATGCCTTCTTGACTACCTTATCCACCTGCGTTGCCACTTTCAGTGACCTGTGGACCTGTGCGCCCAGATCTCTCTGCCTCTCAATACTCATAGAACATAGAACATACAGCACAGAACAGGCCCTTCGGCCCACAATGTTGTGCCGATCCTTTGTCCTCTGTCAAGGACAATTTAATCTGTACCCCATCATTCTCCTTTATCCATATACCTATCCAAAAGCCTTTTGAAAGTCCCTAAAGTTTCTGACTCAACAACTTCCCCGGGCAAGGCATTCCATGCCTCGACCACTCTCTGGGTAAAGAACCTTCCCCTGACATCCCCCTTATATCTCCCACCCTTCACCTTAAATTTATGACCCCTTGTAACGCTTTGCTCCACCCGGGGAAAAAGTTTCTGACTGTCTACCCTATCTATTCCCCTGATCATCTTATAAACCTCTATCATGTCACCCCTCATCCTTCTCCTTTCTAATGAGAAGAGGCCTAGAATGTTCAGCCTTTCCTCGTAAGACTTATTCTCCATTCCAGGCAACATCCTGGTAAATCTCCTCTGCACCCTCTCCAAGGCTTCCACATCCTTCCTAAAATGAGGCGACCAGAACTGCACACAGTACTCCAAATGAGGCCTTACCAAGGTCCTGTACAGCTGCATCATCACCTCACGGCTCTTAAATTCAATCCCTCTGCTAATGAACGCTAACACCCCATATGCCTTCTTCACAGCCCTATCCACTTGAGTTGCAACTTTCAATGATCTATGCACATAGACCCCAAGGTCTCTCTGCTCCTCCACATGCCCAAGAACCCTACCGTTAACCCAGTATTTTGCATTCATGTTTGTCCTTCCAAAATGGACGACCTCACACTTTTCAGGGTTAAACTCCATCTGCCACTTTTCAGCCCAGCACTGCAACCTATCCAAGTCCCTTTGCAGACGACAATAGCCCTCCTCGGTATCCACAACTCCACCAACCTTTGTATCATCTGCAAATTTACTGACCCACCCTTCGACTTCCTCATCCAAGTCGTTAATAAAAATCACAAACAGGAGAGGACCCAGAACTGATCCCTGCGGCACGCCACTGGTAACTGGGCTCCAGGCTGAGTATTTACCATCTAAGACCACTCTCTGCCTTCTATCAGTTAGCCAATTCTTAATCCAACTGGCCACATTCCCCACTATCCCATGCCTCCTGACTTTCTCCATAAGTCTACCATGGGGGACCTTATCAAATGCCTTACTAAAATCCATGTACACCACATCCACTGGTTTACCCTCATCCACTTGCTTGGTCACCTGCTCAAAGAATTCAATCAGGCTTGTGAGACAAGACCTACCCCTCACAAAACCGTGCTGACTGTCCCGAATCAAGCAGTGTCTTTCCAGATGCTCAGAAATCCTATCCCTCAGCACCTTTTCCATCAACTTGCCTACCACCGAAGTAAGACTAACTGGCCTGTAATTGCCAGGGTTGTTCCTATTCCCTTTCTTGAACAGGGGCACAACATTTGCCACCCTCCAATCACCTGGTACCACCCCCGTCAGCAGAGAAGATGAAAAGATCATTGCCAGCGGCTCTGCAATTTCATCCCTTGCTTCCCATAACATCCTTGGATATACCCCGTCAGGCCCGGGAGACTTGTCTATCTTCAAGTTATTCAAAAACCCCAACACATCTTCCCTCCTAACGAGCACTTCCTCGAGCTTACCAGTCTGCTTCCCACCGTCCTCTTCAGTAATACACCCCTTCTCATTCGTAAATACCGAAGAGAAGTACTCATTCAAAACCTCACTTATCTCTTCCGGCTCAACACACAGTCTCCCGCTATTGTCCTTGACCGGACCTATGGTCCCCCTAGTCATCCTCATATTTCTGACATACGCGTAAAAGGCCTTGGGGTTTTCTTTTATCCTACCCGCCAAGCATTTTTCATGCCCTCTCTTAGCTCTCCTAATCCCTTTCTTCAGATCCTTCCTGGCCATCTTGTATCCCTCCAGAGCTATGCCTGTGCCCTTTTTCCTCAACTTTATATACGCATCCTTCTTCTTCCTAACAAGACTCTCAACCTCTCTTGTCAACCACGGTTCCCTCACATGACCATCCCTTCCCTGTCTGACAGGGACATGCTTATCAATGGCCCCTACTATCTGCTCCTTGAAAAAGTTCCACATTTCGACCGTGCCCTTCCCTGCCAGCATATGCTCCCAACTTATGCTCCTCAGTTCCTGCCTGACAGCATCATATCTACCCTTCCCCCAATTGTAAACCTTGCCCTGTTGCACATACCTATCCCTCTCCATTACCACAGTGAATGCTACAGAATTGTGATCACTATCTCCAAAGTGCTCGCCCACCAACAGCTCTATCACTTGCCCTGGTTCATTACCTAGTACCAAATCCAATATTGCCTCCCCTCTGGTCGGGCAGTCTACATATTGAGTCAGAAAAGCTTCTTGGACATACTGCACAAACACTACCCCATCCAAACTATTCGATCTAAAGAGTTGCCAATCAATATTTGGGAAGTTGAAATCCCCCATAATTACTACCCTGTGACTTCTGCTCCTTTCCAAAATCTGTTTCCCAATCTGCTCTTCCACCTCCCTGCTGCTATTGGGGGGCCTATAGAAAACTCCCATCAAGGTGACTGCTCCTTTCCTGTTCCTGACCTCAACCCACAGTGCCTCAGTCGGCAGATCCTCCTCGAAAATTCTTTCAGCAGTTGTTACACTATTTCTAACTAACAATGCCACCCCCCCACCTCTTTTACCACCATTCCTAATCTTATGAAAACATCTATAACCAGGTACCTCCAAAAACCATTCCTCCCCCTCACCTATCCACGTTTCAGTGATGGCCACAACATCGTAGTCCCAAGTGCCCATCCACGCCTTCAATTCACTCACCTTATTCCTGATGCTTCTTGCGTTGAAGTATACGCACTTTAACCCTTCTCCGTGCCCATCTGTCCTCTGTGACAGTGCTACCTTCCCCAATACCTCACTACACTCTTTGTCTTTCTGAGTGGACCCACTGGTCCCTGGATTACAAGTCCGGTTCCCATCCCCCTCCCAAACTAGTTTAAACCCTCCCGAACAGTACTAGCAAACCTCCCTCCCAGGATATTGGTGCCCCTCTGGTTCAGATGCAGCCCGTCCTGTTTGAACAGGTCCCATCTTCCCCAGAATGCAGTCCAATTATCCAAGAACTGGAAGCCCTCCCTCCTACACCATTCCTGCAGCCACGTGTTCAGCTGTGCTCTCTCCCTATTCCTAGCCTCACTATCACGTGGCGCCGGCAACAAACCAGAGATAACAACTCTGTCCGTCCGAGCTTTCAGCTTCCAGCCTAACTCCCTAAACTCACTTCTAACATCTGTGCCACCCTTCCTTCCTACGTCGTTGGTGCCAATGTGCACCACGACCTCTGGCTGCGCCCCCTCCCCTTTAAGGATCCTGAAGACGCGATCACAAACATCACGGACCCTGGCACCAGTGAGGCAACAAACCATCCGTGCGTCTCGCCTGCGCCCACAGAACCGCCTGTCCGTACTCCTCACCATCGAGTCCCCGATGACTAGTGCTCTCCCATTCTCCCTCCTTCCCTTCTGAGCCACAGTGCAGGACCCCGTGCCAGAGGCCCGGTCACTGCAGCCTGCCCCCGATAGGCCGTCCCCCCCAACAGTATCTAAAACTGTATACTTGTTGTTGAGGGGAACGACCACAGGAGATCCCTGCACTGACCTCTTCCCACCTCTAACTGTTACCCAGCTGCCTTTGATTTGTGGAGTAACGACCTCCGTGTAGCTTCTATCTATCAACCCCTCAGCTTCCCGAATGATCCTCAGTTCATCCAGCTCCAGCTCCAAAGGGTTCTGCCATTTACTGTATACCTCCCACCTGCATTAGACCTTCCAAAATGCATTACCTCACATTTGTCCGGATTAAACTCCATTCTGCCATTTCTCCGCCCAAGTCTCCAACCGATCTATATCCTGCTGTATCCTCTGACGATCCTCATCACTTTCCGCAACTCCTCCAACCTTTGTGTCGTCCGCAAACTTACTAATCAGACCAGCTACATTTTCCTCCAAGTCATTTATATGATTTACAAATAGCAAAGGTCCCAGCACTGATCCCTGTGGAACACCACTAGTCACAGCCCTCCATTCAAAAAAGCACCCTTCCACTGCTACCAGCTGTCTTTTATGATTGAGCCAGTTCTGTATCTATCTTGCCAGCTCACCTCTGATCCCGTGTGACTTCACCTTTTGTATCAGTCTGCCATGAGGGACCTTGTCAAAGGCTTTACTAAAGTCCATATAGATAACATCCACTGCCCTTCCTTCATCAATCATCTTCGTCACTGCCTCAAAAGACTCAATCAAATTAGTAAGACACGACCTCCCCTTCACAAAACCATGCTGTCTCTCGCTAATGTTCGTTTGTTTCCAACTGGGAGTAAATCCTGTCCCGAATAATCCTCTCTAATAGTTTCCCTACCACTGACGTAAGGCTCACCGGCCTATAATTTCCTGGATTATCTTTGCCACCCTTCGTAAACAAAGGAACAACATTGGCTATTCTCCAGTCCTCTGGGACCTCACATGTAGCCAATGAGGATGCAAAGATTTCTGTCAAGGCCCCAGCAATTTCCTCCCTTGCCTCCCTCAGTATTCTAGGGTAGATCCCATCAGGCCCTGGGGACTTATCTACCTTAATGCTTTGCAAGACACCCAACACCTCCTCCTTTTTGATAATGAGATGACACAGAGTATCTGCACACCCTTCCCTAGGCTCATCATCCACCAAGTCCTTCTCTTTGGTGAATACTGATGCAAAGTACTCATTTAGCACCTCGCCCATTTCCTCTGGCTCCACACATAGATTCCCATCTCTGTCCTTGAGTGGGCCAACCCTTTCCCTGGTTACCCTCTTGCTCTTTATATATGTATAAAAAGCCTTGGGATTTTCCTTAATCCTGTTTGCCAATGACTTTTCATGACCCCTTTTAGCCCTCCTGACTCCTTGCTTAAGTTCCTTCCTACTGTCTTTATATTCCTCAAGTGCTCCGTCTGTTCCTAGCCTTCCAGCCCTTACAAATGCTTCCTTTTTCTTTTTGACTATAGCAAGTGTCTGCCTCCCCTTTTGAATAAAGTTCAGTCTCTGCATACAATCAGGAATTCCTTCTATCTCAGGGTGGAAAATCACTGTCCCCTCGAGAAAAATCATATCCAGAAGGACCATGATTTATTAAATGTATAACATGTTAATGTCATATAACAGTGAAAACTTGATAAAGTGAGACATATTGCAATCTGCACCAGATCAGAAGTAAATCATAGTATTGATAGTTAGGGCATTTTGCCTGTAGAAATTGACTGCCAATCAAAGAATGATTGGGGTATGTAAGCTAACATTATTTTAATCTCCACGACTAGGTACACTATGTTAGTATCGCACAGATACTGTTGTAACTGGTCAAAAAGATAATGAAGAGAAACAGCTGCCGTATGACCCCTTTGGTAATTTGAAATAAGGCCTTCATAAGGGTGGCACAGTGGCGCAGTGGTTAGCACCGCAGCCTCAGAACTCCAGCGACCCGTGTTCAATTCTGGGGACTGCCTGTGTGGAGTTTGCAAGTTCTCCCTGTGTCTGCGTGGGTTTCCTCCGGGTGCTCCGGTTTCCTCCCACATGCCAAAGACTTGCAGGTTGATAGGTAAATTGGCCATTAGCAATTGCCCCTAGTATAGGTAGGTGGTAGGGAAATATAGGGACAGGTGGGGATGTGGTAGGAATATGGAATTAGTGTAGGATTAGTATAAATGGGTGGTTGATGGTCGACACAGACTCGGTGGGCTGAAGGGCCTATTTCAGTGCTGTATCTCAAAAACTAAATAAAATGGCTTTTATGATTCATGGCTTAAACGGATGAAAAGAGAGAATTTGCATTTATATAGAGCCTTTTTATGTTCTCTGAATATCCCAAAGCATTTAACAACCTATTAATTATTTGTGAAGTGCAATCAGTGTTATTATGTAAGCAAATATAACAAGAAAAATCTCCCTAGTCAGGTACCACAACAGCAAAAGAAATAACTCAAGGTACATTTTTGGGTTCTTTTACTTTACATATTTTTGGCTTCTAGGTTACATATTATTACTGTTGGTCAGCACAACCTCCTGACACTCAACCTTGATATCTGGGTGAATTTTGTAACATGCCTAGAATAACAAAAATGCATCAGCTGCTAGTTCCACCTGTTGGGCTGAATTTTACTGGCCCCTCCATGCCTCTAGTTGCAGCGCGGGGGCCAGTAAAATTTTGCGGAGAGAGGCCCACCACAACCTGTGATGTTGAGAAGGGCCCGCCGCATATTACCGGCAGCAGGGGGACGGACCTCAGTGTGCACCACCCCACCCCCCCACTGCCTGGTGGCGGGCCCTTCATCCGCATATTCAAATGAACATAAATGAGATGCTAATAAACTTACCTGCAAGTGGTGAAGGTCCCATGCCAATTTTACCGACTCTGAACGCAACTCGCGCGCCTTCGGAACTCCATATGGAGTTCCAATGCTAGAGGCTGGGGTGGAGGGGAGAGGAATAAAGTTTTCAGGGCGGGAGGGGTGGAGGAGGGGGAAATCATTTTTCACTGGCTGTGGGGATGGTGGGAAGGGTTGAAGGGCAAAGACTGCAAAGTTTGGGGTTTAAAGGTCGGGACTGTCAAGAATGATTTTTTTGGGGGGGGTCGGAGAGGAAAATAAGTCTATTGTGTGATCATTACAGGGGGTGGTGAAAGTGACGCTTTGATGTAAAATTTACTTTTTTATTAAAAATTAAAGTCCTGGTCGCTTTAAGAATTAAAATCCCTGCTCAGGGCTTAAAGCCCTTTAAAAATGGTGCCGGTGCCTGCACAATGGCGCCTGTTGCCGGGGACGCGGCAGCCGCCCCCTCTATGTGATTAGGAGCAGTCACTCCATTCCCTCCATTTAAATGAGCCCCGTGAGAAATATCACGGGGGCTCGGTGGCGGCCGCTAAATGCAGGCACGCTGCTGTGGACAATGGGCACTGCCGCGGGGCGCAGCACCTGAATAAAATTCAGGCCTCTTCAACAGTTGGTGGAATAACTAATAAAAACACCAAGACTTATTGTAGTCTTTAAATCTGAAATTTATTTAAACAAGAAATAATCAAGAAAATAATATAAATAAAAATATAACAGTTACAGTTGTTTAACTTTACTAGCACCTCATATAGTAGAACTAAACAATATCTCATTCTATTTGCTGTTTGCAGGACCTTGCATAAATTGGCTGCTGCATTTCCTACATTACAACAGTGACTACACTTAAAAAAAACTTAATTGGTTCTAAAGCACTTTGGGACATCCTGAAGTTTCGAAATGTGTGATAAAAATGCAAGTGTTTTCTTTCTTTTATTCTAGTGCCAAAACTATCACAATACCTCCAGGTCAAAGTCTTTGATTTGAAAAGCACAGACGAATAAATACCCCTGAAAATGATAATTGGAGCAAAGGAGCTATTTAAGTAACTGCACACAGAACATATGAGATCATAACAACTCACTGATTATAACTTAGTTTTTCTAGGCCATCAACTGAATGCACTGCAGATCATGGAGTATGATCTACTTGGCCATCTAATTCAGGGTTTCTTCCCTGTATGAGATTCCAAAAGGTTTTAGGTATATTCAAGATCACCAAGTCCAAGAATAAGTGTTTCTGTGCCATATTGATTGTTATCTCTTCCTCTTTAATCTTGAGGGTGATTCATGCAATACGAACAATTGGAGGGAAGGTGTGTAAGAACCTCTTCTCTCATCTGTCAAAGCTCATTTAAGGCTACAATCCTGTGGATCTGAACGTTGGGGAACAGAATGTTGGAAGTCTCTTGTTCTTGGACGTGACTATGAGGATTGTGTGTATTCTGTTAAATTATCCAGGTTGTTTCCTAATCAAGCTCCATTTGGAGGCCATGCACCTGAATGACTGATGCGTGCTCCTGATTACGATACTTCATGCTGGGTGTGATCTTGTAAAATTACTCCTCTCATGTACAGAACAGATGTGCTTGAACATCAAATACACCTGGCCTAAAACAGATTGGAATGCAGCACCATGGACAGAATGACAATACTTTGTATTTCAAATCAAAAACCAATTGGTCTAGTGGAAAAACAATCCTTCTTAACACAAGTACTACGATCCATTACGAAAACAAAAAGGCACACAAATCCAGGATTTTATATATTTAAAGTAGAACATTGGTATGAAAAATGGTATGGCGGTGTAAACTATCCAATTCCTTAAATAGAAACAGAAAGTGCTGGATATACTTAGCAAGTCTGGCAGCATCTGTGGAGAGAGAAACAGTTAAGGTTTCATGTCTGTGACCTTTCATCAGAACAGTTCTGATGAAAGGTCACAGACCTGAAATGTTAATTCTGTTTCTCTCTCCACAGATGCTGCCGTATCTGCTGAGTATATTCAGCACTTTCTGTTCCTATTTCAGATTTCCAGCATCCACCGTATTTTGCTTTTATCCAATTCCTTAGTTTTATAGGAAAGGTAGCTACAGGGCTGAAGTTTATCAGCCCTCTAGAGATGGGCAGGATGGTGGGGTTGGGAGGAGCCCCATAAAATTGCAAGGGAAGGCAGCAGGGCTGGGGTGGTTGGAGTGCTCATCACCTTCCCAACGCCACTCAATGTAGCAGCAGGGAAGGCCCAGAGGCCAATTGAGGCCCTTAACTGGACAATTAATGGCCGCTTAAGGGCCACAATTGGCCTCTGGGCCTTTCCCGCTGGCATTTTACCGTGTGGACTGGTTTGTGGGGGGGAGCGGGGGGGGTGGGGGGGTGGGGAGAGGGGTTGCCCTCCTGCTTGGGCAATCTGTGGCCCATGGTGGACCCCCAGTGTCAAAGGCTGCCCCTGTGCCAACACCCCAACCCTCTGTCCTCAACAACCGCCCCCCCCCCCTCCCCACAATCACTTGCTGGGGCCTGCCTGACTGCCCCCGGTGAGCCCACCTCCACTTGCCTCCATTCTGAGGTTCCATGGCTGCTCCTGGTACTGTGCCCACTGCAGTACCAGCAGTGGCTACCACTCCCTTAAAGGGAGGGGATCCCAGCACCAGGCAGTTAATTGCCTGAGCACTGTAAAATGGAGCCAGAGTTCCCTAAAACAGCTTAGCTGGAGCCTGGCATTGGCTGCATAAAATTCAGCCCTATATGTTTAATTTCATAAGTGGATCCTTAGAAGGAAAGTGGACTTCATTATTTTTAAAAGGTGAACGTTCCTTTGATTTGCAAGAACTTGTGCTTGTACTCCAGCACAAGGGGTCCCATACATTAGCATAGATTGGAATATTCCTCTTCTGATATAGAAGATACCTTTGTATTTTCTTACCTTTCTCACTATCATCAAAATAATCACAAAGTCCAGATGGGAGAGACCTGGAAGTTATCATAATCCCTAAATAATAGATAAACCTATAATTTTGAATTATTGGCCTTTGTGAAAGTGTAATCTTTTCTTTCTTAATATCCAAGATAGATGCTGTCAGAAATAAGGGAAATTATAGTCTCCAGTTTAGTTCAAGTTACAGCTAATAGTCCAGGTATTGAGAGAATTAACAGATCTACCGAGGGTTTCCACTGCCTCACGTTTCATCAAAAAGTCGTTTATAAAAATAGAAAAAAATTAGTGTAGAATTGAGGTCCAATTATGGATTTATTGAGCTTAATTTGACATTGGAATCTGTTCTTTTGAGTTAGTGCTGTGAAGACTTTAGTTAGCGTTTACAGTCTGCAGACTAAGAATAATTGCCACTGGATATAAAAATTATTTGGATCTTTTTGCTTTTCTATTCAGAATTAATGAATATTTCATAAAGAAAGTTACTTATAGAGAATGGCTTAAAAAGTAGCTTTTTGAAATGCATGATGGTTTTTGTTATTGTGAAACTATTTTACTGAACTTTTGAAAATGACTGAACAATGTATTTATTTATAAAAACAAAAATGAAGCACTATGTCTTTTTTCCTTTGTTATAGTAGTTACTGCAACTCCTCCACGACGAAAGTCATTATTTAAAGGTAAATTCTGCTCTAAACAACTTCATTTAAGTTAACATTTTGATTTTTTTATAATGAGTAAGTTTGACCTAAACTAATTTTGGTAATATTTATATCTGATGAACTCCAGTCAAAAATAAAGAGGGTCTACTGTCAATGTAGGATTAATTAGTTTAAATTATTGTGCAGTTTTCATAATTTGTCATGATTATCACTGTAACCACGGAAATTTTCATGTTTCTTTCTTTAAAAAAAGACTGTAATGTTCTTTTTCTAAATCTTTTATTGCTCCATTATGATTATGAGAAAATGTAATCCTCTGCATTTAGTTGCTTCCGCTGTAGGAGAAAGCACAGGTTGTCAAAGGGAAAATCAATATGAATTATATCAATATGAATCAATATCAATACATAGTGAGGAAATTAAGTCATTGGATACCATCCTGTCATTTGACATGATTAATATCAAGAAAGGATGCGTAACTATTATCAACTTGGCTTTCCTCTGGCAATAGGGGCAAGATTTTTGTTCAAAGAAAAACCCTTGGCATTTTTTCTGCTAGTAATATATTATTGTTTTGATGACTGACTTGGCAGAGAATATCAGTGGATTTTTTTCTTAATTGGTAGAAAAACTGTTAAAAGTGCAATCCTGCAAGCAGCCTGCAAATAGCCCCGATTCTGTACTGCATTGGATTTTCAAAGATGCCACTTACAAGTTAGGGCCTAATTATGGACTGTTTCATTCAATGTAAATAATATGCTAAATATCCACTTCCAGTTGATTTAAGTTGTGCCTCCATTAAGAAAATTTACCTCTGAAAAGTACTGACATGCAGGATTGTATGTATTTAATACTTATGCTCTGTTTTAAATTTAAACTGTCAAAAAGGGCTTTTCACACATTAAACTACTAGAAGTTTACCATTAAATTCAATGCATGGCTTCCATCTAAACACAGGGCGAGATTTTGCCAGCCACGACGAAGTCCCTATGTTGGAACATATTGTAGGTGGTGTGGTCGCGTGGGCGGGTGACTGAAATAAAACAGCAATATTGTCGGAGCAATCCAATTAACAGCCAGCATGGTTGGGAGCCGGCCAGTTAGGTGGCATGGGCAGGGCAAAGTACTGGATCATGTCAGACAGGTGTCATATTTAAAAGGCTGTCAGTATGTAGTTCGTGTCAACTTATTGTTTAATTGTAATTAATAAAATCTGATATGCTGCACTGCAAAATACATCATTTATTAATATCTGCGCTATTGGGCCATTAACAGTTTGATTGCTCTTACAAAGAATATGATGTAAAGGGCCATACTACAATAGGTCAGTGCATTATCCATGTCATGGACTGATGTCATGATGGGTCCCATGAGGTAGTAAGAGCATTCAGGTAAAGGGCAACAGGGCTATAGAAGGTAAAAGATTTATTTGTTTGCATGCATGCCTAAGAAGGCTCATGTATTTGTGAGCTGCGAACCTCCCTTGCGTATATTTCATTGCGCATTGCCTGCGGTCCCTCAGGTGCATCGCCATGGTCTGCCTGGTCACCAGCCCCCTCCAAATCTTCACGCTCTAGGATATCCTCATTGATCAAAGCTTCAGAGCACAGCACACCACTACAATATGCAAGACCCTCTTTGGGGCATATTGAAGGGTTCCACCAGATCTATAAAAGCATTTGAACCACATTTTCAGAAGCCCTTTGGCTTGCTGAACGGTTGCCCGAGTTGTCACGTGGCAACTGTTGTATGTCTGTTTTGCATCTATGTTGGGATTCTGCACAGGTGTAGGAAGCCATGTCTTCAGTGAGTAGCCCTTTTCACCCACTATCCATCCTTGAAGGCACACAGGGGACCAGAAAAGCACCAGGAACTGTCCTGTTCACGACAACTTCCTGGGAACCTTGCACAAATCTGAAGGAAGTGTTTTTGATGCTTGCAAACCATTTGCACATTCAGCGAGTGGAAACCCTTCCTGTGGTTGGAGGCTGCTGCCTGGTCTGTGGGAGCCTTGATGGCCACATGCATGCAATCGATTACACCCTGCACATGGGGGATTCCAGCAATGGCACCGAATCCTACAGCCCTCTGAACCTGACAGACAGGATTGGTGCGAAGTGCACGTATTGGCCGGCCCTCTTGAAAATGGTATTGGTGACCATCTTGATGCAGTGATGAGCCGCAGCCTGGGAAATCTCCCAGATATCTCCAAAGGTTCCCTGGAATGATCCTGAGGCGTAAAAATTCAGTGCTACTGTGACCTTCACTGCCTCAGGCAATGGGTGCCCACCACTTCCCATTGGGCTCAGATCGTCTTATGTCATGGCATATAGCTCGGTGACTACCTGTCTGGGGATGCGCAGTCTTCGGTGACATTGCTGCTTCGACATTTGCAGAGAGCAGAGCCTCTGATGGTAAATCCTCTCTGGTGGGTAGCGGCTCCTGTGCTCAAGAGGCTGGTTGCAAGCCCCTCCGTGCCCTCCTCGTCCGCACCCCCTTCCAGCCTCATGATGCTCATGCCCCTCTGGGTGCTGCAGCCATACTCCCAATGGCTGCATCTCTCTCTCTCTCGCTTTCTCTCCCTCATTCTCCTCTTCACTGGAGATCTCAAAACCAGAGTGAATGAGATCTACTGTAGATTTCTGCACTCCTCAAGGCCTCTCACTCCCCTTACTCTGTATACATAAGTTGCAAGTCAGGGAGAACACTCAATCTGAATACCTCTGATGTGCTCACCAGATATGGCCACCTCGAGATTGTCGACACCACTGTTTACTCTCTCTCACCCTCCCTATGCTAGTTCTCGCCATGGCTGCCAACTGCACCCAAAACTGACCTTCTGCCGAGCTTCCACCTCCTTATAGATGGCAAGGCTCTGAAGCTCCATTGTTCTCATACCCACCCTCCAAAATTGTGAGCACCTCGTAAAATTGCCACTAATTGCCTGTTAAACAGGCTCAATTGCCTGTCCGCCACATCTGTGTTACCCCATCTAAAACTCAAGCAAGTTAGTTAAACACGATTTGTCCTTAATATATCCATCTGGCTTTCCTTAATTAATCCTCATTTGTCCAAGTGACTATTTATTTTGTTCCAAACTATCATTTCTAAAAGCTTTCCCACCACTGAGGTTAAAGTAACTGGCTTGTAATTGCTGGGCTTGTCCTTACACCCTTTTTTGAACAAAGGTGTAACATTTGCCATTCTCCAGTCATTTGGCACCACCCTTGTATATAAGGAGGATTGGAAGATTATTGCCAGTGTCATTGCAGTTTCCACTCTTACTTCCCTCAGTATCCTTGGATACATCTCATTCAGTCCTGGTGGCTTCTCAACTTTAAGTACAGCCAGCCTATCTAATACCTCCTCTTTATCAATTTTTAGTCCACTCAGTGTCTCAACTACTTCCTCTTGGACTATAACTTGGGCAGCATCTTCTTCCTTGGTAAAGACAGATGCAAAGTACTTATTTGGTACCTCAGCCATGTCCCCTGCCTCCATGTGTAAATCCCCTTTTAGGTCCCTAATTAGCCCCACTTCTCCTTTCACATCCTTTTACTATTTATATGCCTACAGAAGACTTTTAGATTCCCTTTTGCTTAGCTGTGAATCTCTTCTCACATTCTTTCTTTACTTCTCTTATTTTTTCACTTCCCCTCTGAACCATCTACTTTCACCTGGTTCTCAACTGTATTATCCACTTGACTTCAGTCATAAGATCATAAGAACTAGGAGCAGGAGTAGGCCGTCCGGCCCCTCGAGCCTGCTCCGCCATTCAATAAGATCATGGCTGATCTTTTCGTGGACTCAGATCCACTTACCCGCGCTCTCACCATATCCCTTAATTCCTTTATTGTTCAAAAAGATATCTACCTTAGCTTTAAAAATGTTTACTGAAGAAGCGTCAACTACTTCACTGGGCAAGGAATTCCATAGATTAACAACCCTCTGGGTGAAGAAGTTCCTTCTTAATTCAGTCCTAAATCTGCTGCCTCTAATCTTGAGGCGATGCCCTCTTGTCCTAGCTTCACCTGCCAGTGGAAACATCCTCTCTACTTGTATCTTATCTATTCCCTTCATAATTTTATATGTTTCTATAAGATCCCCCCTCATTCTTCTGAATTCCAATGAATATAATCCCAATCTGCTCAGTCTCTCCTCATAAACCAACCCCCTCAACTCCGGAATCAACCTAGTGAACCTCCTCTGCACCCTCTCCAGTGCCAGTACATCCTTTCTCAAGTAAGGAGACCAAAACTGCACACAGTACTCCAGGTGCGGCCTAACCAGTACCTTATACAGCTGCAACATAACCTCTCTGCTTTTAAACTCAATCCCTTTAGCAATGAAGGACAAAATTCCATTTGCCTTCCTAATTACTTGCTGTATCTGCAGACCAACCTTCTGCAATTCATGCACAAGGACACCCAGGTCCCTCTGCATAGCAGCATACTGCAACTTTTTACCATTCAAGTAATAATCCTTTTTACTGTTACTCCTACCGAAATGAATGACTTCACATTTATTAACATTGTATTCCATCTGCCAGACCTTTGCCCACTCACTCAATGTATCTATGTTCCTCTGCAAAGTTTCACAGTCATCTGCACACTTTGCTCTGCCACTCATCTTTGTGTCATCTGCAAACTTTGACACCCTACACGTAGTCCCCAACTCCAAATCATCTATATAAATTGTAAATAATTGCGGTCCCAACACCGATCCCTGAGGCACACCACTAGTGACTGATTGCCAACCAGAATAGCACTCATTTATCCCCACTCTCTGCTTCCTGTTAGTCAACCAATCCTCTATCCATGCTAATACTTTACCCCTAACGCCATGCATCCTTATCTTATGCAGCAGCCTCTTGTGCGGCACCTTGTCGAAGGCCTTTTGGAAATCTAGGTACACCACATCCACTGGGTCCCCATTGTCCACCTTGCTCGTAATGTCATCATAGAATTCCAAAAGATTTGTCAAGCATGACCTGCCCTTCATGAACCCATGCTGCGTCTGCCCAACGGGACAATTTCTATCGAGATGCCCTGCTATTTCTTCCTTGATAATAGACTCAAGCATCTTCCCCACTACAGAGGTTAAGCTAACCGGTCTATAATTCCCCATCTTTTGTCTACCTCCTTTTTTAAACAGTGGCGTCACATCTGCTGTTTTCCAATCTGCTGGGACTACCCCAGAGTCCAGCGAATTTTGGAAAATTACCGCCAGTGCACCTGCTATTTCTCCCGCCATCTCTTTTAGTACCCTGGGATGCATTCCATCAGGGCCAGGAGACTTATCAATCGTTAGCTCCATTAGCTTGCCCAATACTACCTCTTCTGTAATAATGATTGTTTCCAGGTCCTCACCTACGTTCGGCTCTTTGTCAATTACTGGCATGTTATTAATGTCCTCCACTGTGAAGACCAATACAAAATACCTGTTCAATGCCTCGGCCATTTCATCATATCCCATAACTAAATTCCCCTTCTCATCCTCTAAAGGACCAACGTTTACTTAAGCCACTCTTTTTCGTTTTATATATTTATAGAAACTTTTGCTATCAGTCTTTATATTCTGTGCTAGTTTTTTCTCATGTTCTATCTTACTTTTCTTTATAGCTCTTTTTGTGGCTTTCTGGTGACCTTTAAAGTTTTCCCAATCTTCTAGTTTCATGCTGTTTTTGGCCACTTTGTATGCCTTCTCTTTCAATTTGATAGCCTCCCTTATTTCTTTAGACACCCATGGCAGACTACCCCTTTTCTTCCAGTCCTTCCTTTTCACTGGAATATACTTTTGCTGAGCACTTTGAAAAATTGCTTTGAAAGTCCTCCACTGCTCGTCAACTGTCCCACCATAAAATCTTTGTTTCCAGTCTACTTTAGCCAAGTCCTCCCTCATTCTATTGTAGTCCCCCTTGTTCAAGCGCAGGACCCTGGTATTGGATTTTATCTTCACACTCTCCATCTGTATTCTAAATTCAACCATACTGTGATCACTCCTTCCAAGAGGATCCCTAACTATGAGGTCATTAATTATTCCTGTCTCATTACACAGGACTAGATCTAGGATAGCTTGCTCCCTCGTCGGTTCCATTACATACTGTTCAAGAAAACTATCACGGATACACTCAATGAACTCCTCCTCAAGGCTACCCTGACTGAGCTGCTTCGACCAATCTACATGTAGATTAAAATCCCCCATGATAATTGCCATACCATTTTTACAGGCATTAGTTATTTCTTTGTTTATTGCCCGCCCCAATGTGATGTTATTATTTGGTGGCCTATAGACTACGCCTATCAATGACTTTTTCTTCTTAGAGTTTCTAATTTCCACCCAAATGGATTCAACCTCATTCTCCATAGAACCTATATCATCTCTCAGCACCGCCCTGATGTCGTCCTTGAATATCAGAGCTACACCACCTCCCTTACCTTCCTGTCTGTCCTTCCGAATAGTCTGGTACCCCTGGATATTTAACTCCCAGTCGTGACCAACCTGTAACCATGTCTCCGTAATGGCTACCAAATCATATTCATTCGCGATGATTTGTGCCGTTAACTCATCAACCTTGTTACGAATGCTATGAGCATTCAGGTAAAGTGCCTTTATGCTAGCTTTCTTACCCTCATGATTTCCAACATCTCTAATAATAACTCCTGAGTTATCCTTTCTTTCTGCTTCTTTCATAGTCTGCCTTGAACTTAAACCCTCCTGCACACATGTTAACCTGCTGCTTACCTTTTTATTTACCATCATACTCCCTGTCGTTTTCCCTTTCCCTTCCCCCCGAGTCACTAGTTTAAAGTCCAAGAGACCACCCTATTTATCCGTTTCGCTAGAACACTGGTTCCAGATCGGTTCAGGTGGAGACCGTCCCATCGGTACAGATTCCCCCGGTTCCAAAACTGATGCCAATGCCCCATGAAATGGAACCCCTCTTTCCCACACCACTCCCTTAGCCATGTGTTTACTTCCCTAATATTCTTATCCCTAAGCCAATTTGCACGTGGCTCGGGCAGTAATCCGGAGATTATGACCCTCGAGGACCTGTTCCTTAATTTCGTTCCTAGTGCTTTATAATCCCCAAACAGGTCCTCCATCCTAGCCTTGCCTATGTTGTTAGTCCCAACGTGGACCACAACAACTGGATCCTCCCCCTCCCGCTCCAATATCCTTTCAAGCCAGTCAGAGATGTCCTGCACCCTGGCACTGGGCAGGCAACACACCATGCGGGACTCCCAATCCGGCTTGCAAAGGATACTATCTATCCCCCTAATTATAGAATCCCCTATAACTACCACTTGTCTTTGTGCACCCTTTTTCTGCTTCATCTTGCTCTCTATCTCTTTCATCATCCAGTGATCTCTGGATCTGTTTACCTACCTATCCCCCTGAAAGGAATGTACCTTGACTGTACCCAAGCTATTTCCTCTTTAAAAGCAGCCCATTGTTCGGATATAGTTTTGCCTGTCAAACTTTGATTCCAGTTTACTTGAGCCAGCAGCGGGAAATAGCGAGAGCAGAGTGGGTCATAAAGAGCCCACAGATAGCAAGACTTCATTCAGACAGCAGAAGGAAACAGCAAGAGCGGAGCAGGGCTAGCGGCCACTGCCAGTCTGTAGACTTAGAACCTGCGTTCAGAAAAAAATAATCAAGGTGTGACATCACAGGTAGGTGATTGGCTGTTGAGTATTTCCTATTTATCTTATCTAAACTGAGGAATAAACTGGTGACTCCTATCTTTCTTTTTTTAAAGTAAGGTTTATTCTACTAGTAAGGTGCATTACATATCAGTAGGGTTTATCCGTATTAATAAAGTTTATTAGCATTGGTAAGGTTTATTAATAGTAATAAGTTTATTATTATTGGTAAAGGTTTATTAGCAGTAATACGGTTATTAACTAACAGATAGAGGAATAGCAGGGCTGTTCCAACTTCTAGAGTGCACACTCTGTGCTATGTGGGAGCTCGAAGATGCCTCTCGTGTCCTGGATAACCATATGTGCAGAAAGTGTTGTTAGTTGCAGCAGCTCGAGCTCCTAGATTCAGAGCATCCATGAGGATGAGAGCTTCATGGATAACATGTTTATAGATGCGGTCATCTCACAGTTTAAGAGTTTGCAGGGAAAGAGAGAATAGTGAATGCCAGAGTCAAGAAGAAACAGGCAGGAGACCCCTGAGTACATCCCACTCTCCAGCGGTATTCAGTTCTGAATACTGAGGAAAGTGATGGGTTCATCTGGGAAGTGTAGCCAGAACCAAGGCCGTGGCACCACAGCTGGCTCAGCTGCACACGGGAGCACAAAGAATACTGAAAGAATGATAGTGATAGGAGATTCGATAGTCAGGGGAACAGACAGGCATTTCTGTGGCTGCAGACGTCAATCCAGGATGGTGTGTTGCCTCCCTGGTGCCAGGATCAAGGATGTCACTGAACGGCTGCAGAGCATCCAGAAGCGGGAGGATGAACAGCCAGCATTGTGGTCCACATTGGTACCAACGACATAGGTAGGAAGAGGGATGTGGTCCTGCAGGAAGAGTTTACTGAGCTAGGTAAGAAATTAGAAAGCAGGATCTCAAAAGTAGTAATCTCCAGATTACTCCCAATACCACATGCAATTGAGTATAGAAATAGGAGGATAGTGCAGATGAATGCCTGGCTGGAAAGATATAAACATAGAAAAATAGGAGCAGGAGTAGGCCATTGGGCCCTTTGAGCCTGCACCACCATTCAATACGATAATGGCTGATCATCCAAACTCAGTACACTGTTCCTGCTTTCTCCCCGTATCCCTTGATCCCTTTAACCCTAAGAACTATATCTAACTCTTTCTTGAATATATTTAATGATTTGGCCTCAACTGCTTTCTGTGTTCGCGAATTCCACAGGTTCACCAAACTCTGGGTGAAGAAATCCCTCCTTATCTCAGTCCTAAATGGCTTACCCTTCCTGTGCTATTTTACTCGCCCTCCCACCTCCCAACATTGTACCCTGAGGCCTGATAAAACCCAGCCCATGACGTCAGGTTTCACACACACACTGACAACCCCCAGCTCTACCTCACTTCCTCTGTGTTGTCAGGCTACTTGTCTGACATCCAGTCCTGGATGAGGCACAACTTCTTCCCTTTAAACATTGGGAGGACTGACGCCATTGTCTTTGGCCCCTGTTGTAAACTCTGTACCCTTGCTGTTAATTTCATCCCCCTCACCTTTACAGTCTAAAGTTGAACGAGCCTGTTTGCAACCTCAGTGTCCTATCTGACGCCAAGCTATCGATCCCATATCCTTTCCATCACCAAGACCACCTACTTCCGCCTTCATAACATTACCTGTTTCCATTCCTGCCTCAATCCTTCTGCTGTTAAAACTCACATTGATATTTTTATCACCTCCAAACTAAACTATTTCTATGATGACCTGAACAACTTCCCATCTTCCAACTTCCATGAACTTGAGCTCATCCAAATCTCTGCTGCTGTATCCTAACCTGCACCAACTGTAACTACTATCAATCAAAATATATTGGGCGCATGCACAAAAAGATTGCACCTCAACAGAAATGGCACCAATGTCCTTTTAGGATGATTTGCTAGTACTATTGTGGAAGGTTTAAACTAACTTCGGAAGGAACATAGGAGCAGGAGTAGGCCATTCAGCCCTTCAAGCCTGCTCCGCCGTTCCATATCATGGATGATTGTCCACAACAACACCATATTCCCGCACTATCCCCATATCCCTTGATTTCAATCACAACTAGAAATCTATCAATCTCTGTCTTGAACTTCTTCAGTGACTGAGCTTCTACCACCCTCTGGGACAGAGAATTCCAAAGATTCACCACCCTCTGAGTGAAGAAGTTCCTCCTCATCTCAGTCCTAAATGGTTTGCCCTTTATTCTGAGATTACATCCCCTGCTTCTAGACCCCACAGCCAGGGGAAACATCCTTTCTGCATCTACCCTGTCCATCCCTTTAAGAATTTTGTAAGTTTCTATGAGATCGCCTCTTATTCTTCTAAACTCCAGAGAATATAGGCCCAGTTTCCTCAATCTCTCCTCATATGGCAATCCCACTATCCCAGGAATCAGTCTGGTGAACCTCCGCTGCACTCTCTCTATGGCAAGTATATCCTTCCTTCGGCAAGGGGACCAGAACTGCACACAATATTCCAGGTGCGGCCTCACCAATGCGCTATACAATTAAAGTAAGACTTCTTTGCTCCTGTACTCAAGTATTCTTGCGATAAAGGCTAACATACCATTTGTCTTTCTAATTGCTTGCTGCATCTGAACGCTAATTTTCAATGACTTATGAACAAGGACACCCAGGTCCCTTTGGACATCAACACTTCCCAACCTTTCACCATTTAATAAATTCTCTGCACCCCCGTTCCTCCTACCGAAGTGGATAACCTCACACTTATCCACATTATATTCCATCTGCTATGTTCTTGCCCACCATCTCAGCCTGATCAAATTCCCTTGAAGCCTTTTTGAAACCCCCTCACCACTCACATTCCCACCAAGTTTTGTGTCATCTGCAAACTTGGAAATATTACAATTGGTCCCCACATCCAAATCATTGATATAGATTGTGAACAGCTGGGGCCCAAGCACTGATCCTTGTGGTACCCCACTGGTCACAGTCTGCCAACCTGAGAATGACCCATTTATTCCTACTTTCTGTTTTCTGCCTGTTAACCAATCCTCAATCCATGCTGGTATATTACCCCAATCCCATGTGCTTTAATTTTACTTAGTAACCTCCCATGTGGGACTTTATCAAAAGCCTTCTGAAAGTTTCAATACACCACATCCACATGTTCCCCCTTATCCACTCTGCTAGCAACATCCTCAAAAGACTCTAACAAGTTTGTCAAACTTGATTTCCCACTTCAACAAGGTTGACTAGGCCTGTATTCCTAGAGTTTAGAAGAATGAGAGGGGATCTCACAGAAATCTATAAAATTTTCACAGGACTGGACAGGCTAGATGCAGAGAGGATGTTCCCGATGGCTGGGGACCAGGGGTCACAGTCTCAGGATACGGGGTAAACCTTTCAGGACTGAGATGAGGAGAAATTTCTTCACCCAGAGAGTGGTGAGCCTGTGGAATTCGCTACCACAGAAAGCAGTTGAGGCCAAAACACTATGTTTTCAAGACGTTAGATATAGCTCTTGGGTCTAAAGGGATCAAAGGGTATGGGACAAAAGCGGGAACAGGTTACTGAGTTGGATGATCAGTGATGATCATAATGAATAGCGGAGCAGGCTTGAAGGGCCGAATGGCCTACTTCTGCTCCTATTTTCTATGTTTCCATTTAGAACCAAGATGAGGAGAAATTTCTTCAGTCAGAGGGTGGTGAACCTGTGGAATTCTCTACCGCAGAAAGCAGCGGAGGCCAAGTCATTAAATATATTCAAGAAGGAGATAGATATATTTCTTAATGCCTAAGGGATCAACGGATATGGGGAGAAAGCGGGAACAGGGTACTGAATTAGAAGATCAGCCATGATCTTTTTTGAATGGTGGAGCAGGCCCGAAGGGCCAAATGGCCTACTCCTGTTCCTATTTTCTATGTTTCTATAAATCCATGATGACTCTGTCTAATCAAACCATTATTTTCTAAGTACCCAGTAATCACATCCTTGATAATAGATTCTAATATTTTCCCTCCTACCGACGCCAAGCTAACAGTTCTGTAGTTCCCTGTTTTCTCTCTCCCTCCTTTCTTAAACAGTGGGGTTACATTTGCAACCTTCCAATCTGCAGACACTATTGCAAAATTTATAGTATTTTGAAAGACGATCACCAATGCAACCACTATCTCTGTAGCCATCTCTTTCAACACTCTAGGGTGAAGATCATTGGGTCCCAGGGATTTGTCAACTTCCAGTCCCTTTAATTTCTACAATACGACTTTTTTACTAATCCTAATTTCTTTCAATTCAAAGAATCACAGAATAATACAGTGCAGAAGAGGCCCATCGGCCCATCGAGTCTGCACCGATGCATTAAAGACACCTGACCTGTCTACCTAATCCCACTTGCCAGCACTTGGCCCATAGTCTTGAATGTTATGACATGCCAAGTGCTCATCCAGGTACTTTTTAAAGGATGTGAGGTAACCCGCCTCTACCACCCTCCCAGGCAGTGCATTTCAGTCTGTCACCACCGTCTGGGTAAAACAGTTCCTCCTCAAATCCCCCTTAAACCTCCTGCCCCTCACCTTAAACTTGTGTCCCCCTCGTAACTCACCCTTCAACTAAGGGGAACAGCTGCTCCCTATCCACCCTGTCCATTCCCCTCATAATCTTGACAACCTCGATCAGGTCACCCCTCAGTCTTCTCTGCTCCAGCGAAAAAAACCCAAGCCTATCCAACCTCTCTTCATAGCTTAAATGTTCCATCCCAGGCAACATCTTGGTGAATCGCCTCTGCACCCCCTCCAGTGCAATCACATCCTTCCTATAATGTGGCGACCAGAATTGCACACAGTACTCCAGCTGTGGCCTTACCAAAGTTCTATACAACTCCCAACATGACCTCCCTGCTTTTGGAATCTATGCCTCGATTGATGAAGGCAAGTGTCCCATATGCCTTTTTCACCACCCTATTAACCTGCCCTTCTGACTTCAGAGATCTATGGACAAATATGCCAAGGTCCCTTTGTTCCTCGGAACTTCCCAGTGTCAGGTCATTCATTGAATACTTCCGTGTCACATTGCTCCTTCCAAAGTGTATCACCTCGCACGTGGGCGGCACAGTGGCGCAGTGGTTAGCATCGCAGCCTCACAGCTCCAGCGACCCGGGTTCAATTCTGGGTACTGCCTGTGTGGAGTTTGCAAGTTCTCCCTGTGTCTGCGTGGGTTTTCTCCGGGTGCTCCGGTTTCTTCCCACATGCCAAAGACTTGCAGGTTGATAGGTAAATTGGCCATTAGCAATTGCCCATAGTATAGGTGGTAGGGAAATATAGGGACAGGTGGGGATGTGGTAGGAATATGGATTTAATGTAGGATTAGTATAAACGGGTGGTTGATGGTCGGCACAGACTCGGTGGGCCGAAGGGCCTGTTTCAGTGCTGTATCACGAAACTAAACGTTTCAGGGTTAAATTCCATCTGCCACTTTTCTGCCCATTTGACCATCCCGTCTACATCTTCCTGTAACCCAAGACACTCAACCTCACTGTTAACCAGTCGGCCAATTTTTATGTTATCTGCGAACTTACTGATCCTACCCCCCCACAAAAAATTCAATCAAGTTTGTTAGGCATGACCTCCCTCTGAAAAAGCCATGCTGACTATTCCTAATCAAATTTTGCCTCTCCAAGTGGAGATAGATTCTCTCCTTCAGAATTTTCTCCAATAGTTTCCCTACCACTGACGTGAGACTCACTGGTCTGTAGTTCCCTGGCTTATCTCGACAAACTTTCTTACACAGTGGGACCACATTAGCTGTTCTCCAGTCCTCTGGCACCTCCCCCGTGGCCAGAGAAGAATTAAAAATTAGGGTCAGAGCCCCTGCAATCTCCACCCTCGCCTCCCACAGCATCCTGGGAGACAAATCGTCCAGACCTGGAGATTTGTCCACTTTTAAGCCTGCCAAAACCTCCAATACCTTGTCACTCCCTATGACAATTTGCTCAAGAACCTCACAGTCTCTCTCTCTAAGTTCCATATCTACATCCTCATTCTCTTGGGTGAAGACAGATGTGAAGTATTCGTTCAACATCCTACCAATGTCCTCTGGCTCCACCCACAGATTTCCCCCTTGGTCCCTAATGGGTCCTACTCTTTCCCTGGTTATGCTCTTCCCATTGATATACTTATGGAATATCTTGGGATTTTCCCTACTTTTACCAGCCAGAGCTTTCTCATATCGCCTCTTTGCTCTCCTAATTGCTTTCTCAAGCTCCATCCTACACTTTCTGTACTCCACTAATGCTTCAGTTGATTTGCTCTCCTTGTATTTGCTAATAGCCTCTTTTCCTTCTCATCGTACCCTGAATGTTTCTGGTCATCCATGGTTCTCTGGGCTTGTTGCTCCTACCTATTACCCTGGAGGGAACATGTTGGGCCTGTACCCTCCCCATTTCCTTTTTGAATGCCCCCCACTGCTCTTCTGTAGATTTCCCGATAAGTAACTCTTTCCAGTCTACCTTGGCCAGATCCTTCCTTATTTTACTATAATTCACTCTCCCCCAATCCAAAACCTTTTTTTGCAACTTGTCTATTTCTTTCTCCATAACAAGCTTAAATTGTACCATGTTGTGGTGGCTATCACCAAATTGCTCCCCCACCAACACATCATCATTCCCCAGAATTAGGTCCAGCACTGCACCCTCCCTTGTTGGATCCTCTACATATTGAGCTAAAAAGTTCTCCTATATACATTTTAAGAACTCCACTCCATCTAAACCCTTAACACGATGACTATCCCAATTAATGTTGGGAAAGTTGAAATCACCTAATATAATTACCTTATTATTATTTTTACACACCTCTGCGAATTGCGCACATATTTACTTCTCAATTTCCCGTTGACTATCTGGGGGTCTATAACAAACACCTAGCAATGTGGCTGTCCCTTTTTTATTCCTAAACTCTACCCATAAAGCTTCATTTGATGCCCCCTCCAAGATATCATCTCTCCTTACTGCAGTAACTGACTCCTTAACTAATATTGCAATGCCCCCTCCTCTTTTACCCCCTCCTTTGTCTCGCCTGAAGATTCTATATCCCGGGATATTGAGCTGCCAATCCTGCCCCTCCCTCAACCATGTCTCCGTGATGGCTACTATATCACAATTCCACGTGTCAATCCTTGCCCTTAACTCATCCGTTTTACCTGTAATATTCCTGGCATTAAAGTAGAGGCCATCCATCCTGGTCTTACTCCCTTGAAACTTACTTCTGCTGTATTCTCTCTGACTTGTTTGCTTTCCTGTGTTTAGCTGTGTCCCTATTCTGCTAGGAGTCTGCGTCCCCTCCCCCTGCCAAATTAGTTTAAACTCCTCCCCATTCTCACTAGACCTTTGGATCTCAATTATTTCAGGGAGACTTCTTGTATCTTCCTGTGTGAAGACAGACACAAAGTAATTTCTGCCATTTCTCTATTTCCCATTATAAATTCTCCTGTCTCTGCCTGTAATGGAGCCACAGTTGTCTTTGCTAATTTTTTTCCTTTTTACATACCTATAGAAGCTTTTACAATCCCCATTTATATTCCTTGCTAGTTTACATTCATATTCTATTCTCTCTTTCTTTATCAATTTCTTGGTCCTCCTTTGCTGGATTCTAAAATTTTCCCAATCCTTCGGCTTATGATTTCTTTGAAAACGTTATAATTTTTTGATCTATTACTATCTTTAACTTCCTTTATTAGCCACGGCTGACGCGCTTTCCCTGTTGGGTTCTTTTGTCTTAAAGGAATGTATGTTTTTTGAAAACCATGCATTAATTCTTTAAATGCCAGTCATTGCCTATCTACCGTCAAACCTTTTAATGTATTTTTTCAATTGTGACAATAATGGAGATCTGGCTCAAAGAGGGGTGCTAAATATTCCTGGATACAAGGTGTTCAGGAAAGATAGGGAAGGAAGGACATGAGGGGTGGTAGTATTTATTAAGGTTAACATTACAGTGATGGAAAGAGATGATGTCGGAGAGAAGCCAAGGACAAAATCCATGTGGTTAGAGCTAAGAAACAAAAGAAATCGTATTACATTGCTGGGTGTATCCTATCGGCTACCAAATAGTGGGAAAGATATAGAGGAACAGATTTGCAAGAAAATTAAAGAGATGGAAGAATTATATGATAATTATAATGGGGGACTTTAATTATCCTAATATAGACTGGGATAGTAATATTGTAAAGGGCAGAGAGGGGCGAAAGTTTCGAAAGTGTGTTCAGGAGAATTTTCTTCATCAGTATGTTTCCAGACCAACGTGGAAGGAGGCATTGCTGGTTCTGGGGAATGAGGTGAGTCAATTGAATCCAGTGGCATTAGGGGAAATTGTAGAGGATAGTGACCATCGCATCATAAGTTTTAAGTTGTCTATGCAAAAGGACAAGTAACAATACAGATTAAAAATAATTAATTGGGAAGGACCAAATTCAATAGAGTGAGAATGGATCTGCCCCAAATAAATTGGAATCAAAGATTAACAGGCAAAGCCTTTAAAAAGGAGATAGATTGGGTATGGTCAGGGTACATTCCCACGAGGGAGAAAGGTAGGGCAAACAGATCCAGAGCTTCCTGGATGACGAAAGAGATAGAGAGTAAGATGAAGCAGGAAAAGAGTGCATATCACTGATGTCAGGTGGATAATACAATTGAGAACCAGGCTGAATGTGGAAGGTCCAGAAGGGAAGTGAAAAAGCAAATAAGAGAAGCAAAGAGAGTATGAGAGGAGACTAGCAGCTAACATAAAAGAGAGCTTACAAGTCTTTTATAGTGTTACAACCGAGGTGGGAGGGGTGCACTGTTTATTCTAGTCACACTTCTCCACAGTTCACAAAATATTATTTTAAATTTTCCCACTTCTCGATACAGTCAATCATATAGTCTATTTTTCCCGGAATAGCACACACTAACCAGGTTTCTTTACAGAACAACAAAAAAAATCAGTTTATTATATAACAAGTCTTAACCAGTAATGAAGTAAAACATGAACACATGGATTTTAAATTTTAAAGTTCCCTTTTTACCTTAGTCTCTTCACACACACACACACACACACACACACACACACACACACACACACACACACACACACACACACACACACACACACACACACACACACACACACACACACACACACACACCGGTTAACCAAAAAAAGGTAAAAGGGATTTTTATATATTCAGAGCTCCGTTACAGACAAAAAAACACTTGGGCAGATTACTTGCTCATTTTTAAAGAAAACAGCAGATGAGATATGTTGTTCCAAAAACTGGCATACAGTCTAATTTCTGAGTACACGTAGGCAGGTTACTGAGATCTTTTAGAACAGTTCTTTTCAGGTAGCGTTGAAAAGTAATTTTAGCAGGCTTTCTTTAAAAACAGGAAACAAGGTGAATTGACACAGTGCACTTCTTAGGGTCCTTCCTTGGGAATTTCTGGAAAGCGAGCTGGGTTGTGCTCTTCTGTCCTTCCTTGATACATCAACAGCAGACTGGACTTGATCTCACGCCAGAAGGTAAAACCACACTGACCAACAACCAAAAGGCTTGTGGGTTTTCTGCCTTCCGGGTGTGTTCTGCTGCTTCTGGGTTTGTCCAATCAACTGAGCGCTTGTCACTTCTCTGCCCCTGTCACCAAGGATTTTTGTTCTATCTTTAACTTGAGTCATGTAACAACCGGTAACATTGTTGCCAATCCACCTCCCTCAGTGTCCTCTTGACAGCTCTCATTTGAAAAAAACTGGTCTAGCATTCATTCAGTTTAACTAAATTACTTAAAAAAATATTTTAATAAAGAACAGAATCATTTTCATTACACCTCCACCATCAGAGGAATACAACGCCACTTTTAAATGCTTTTCATTACAAAGTATGAAAAAAATACAAGATAAAAAATGTTAAAACACATTTTCACACTCATACTCATTCATTCTTTTCTCTTAGTCAATACAATTCTGCTCTGTGTCCTCTGTTCATTCAGAGAACTCGAATAAAGTTAGATTCTCGATAAAGCATCTGCAATTACACTATTTTTGCCTGCAATGTGGACAGTCTTCACGTGATAAGGTTGTAACAGTAAACCCCATCGGAATAGTCTGGCATTCTGGTTTTTAAATTTTTCCACAAAGGTTTATCAACAAATCAGCCAACTGCAACCTTACAGAGCCCTCAGTTGTTCCAAGTGAGGAATTGGGTAGAACTCTGATTTCATAACTGCATTAACTTTTCTGTAATCTATACAGAGTCTAGTTGAACTGTCAGGTTTAAGCAGTAATACTACTGGTGAACTCCAGCTCCTTTGGCTGAGTTTCTATTAGATGGTTTTCCAACATGTATTGGATTCCTGCTTTTACCTGGGCCTGTTTCTCTGGACTTAAGCAGTAAGGATGCTGTTTTATAGGAATGGATTCCCATCATGGGCTGAATCTTTTGTGGCCAAGGTGGGCGAAGAGAACGGCGGCCAGCCAACATGGGCTGCAAGCCGCAGAGTTGCCTCAATCGTCCATGCAGCAACTTATTTAAATAGCCAAGGCAGGCTGCCCGCACCCGCCTCCCCCCCAGTCACATGGAGAGGACTGGCTGTGCGTCCCCTGTGTGAAGGCGCTGACACCATTTTTAAAGGGCTTTGAACCCTACCGGTACATTTACATATTTAAAGTGCAAGTAAATAAAAATAAAGACATTTCTCCTGCCCTCTCCCACCCCCCAATAACAATTAAATTAATTATTTGTTCTCATCCCCCAAAACACCTATCTTATCCATGTGACTCTCCACCTCCAAACTGCATAAACTTTAAACTATAACCTTTCCCACCATCCTCTACACCAATGATGTTACTTTGATCCCGTTCCCCCGCCCCCCCCTTCCGCACTAAAAAACATACGTCCTCCCCATCCCCACCAGTGTGGCACCTCGTTTCCCCGGACAGGGATCCAAAGATGCGGGAGTGCCAACCACGGGCCAAAGATTGCAGCGGGACATGAGGCAGTGACGTAAGTACCATTAATTCATTAATTTTAATTTATTTTAATATTCAAATGGGCGTCTCATCACTGAGTGGCGGGGGGATGTGGGGCTGCCTTGAGGCCTCACCACCGCCGGTAATATCAGGCCAGGCCCTTCCAGCGTCAGGGTGCGTGGCGGCCTTCTCCTGAAGGCAACTTCAGGCCCCCACCCCGCCACAGACCCCAACGCCTGGGAGAGAACAAAATCCGGCTCCATGTGTGGCTAGGGTTGTACATCCTGGCTTATCCCTACAGACTCTTTTGAATGCTGTGAGTAGCCTTGTTAGGTCTTCTTATTGGTCTACATCTAAATATGAAAGCATAGTGTCCAATCTCCCTAACAATTCAGTATTAGCTAACCGGATAGTAGGCGGTTCAATTTGGGAATCGTCTAGGCCTCCTTCTGCCTCATCCTCATTATCCCTTTCATCCTTCACTATCCCTACTTCCTGACATACATTGCTTGCTTATCCTCCTCCCCACAATAATATTATTTTTTACATACAGATATGACACAGCCAATTCTTTTTCCAGTGATCTGGGGTGTCAATCAAATAACTTACTTCACCAATTCTCTTGACCACTTTATATGGACCACTGAACTGTGCTTTTAATGGTTCACCCTGTAAGGGCAGTAATACTAACACTTCATCCCTTGGTAGAAATGTTCGGGTCTTCGCATGCTGTCTGCCCATTTCCTCATAGTTATTTGGGAAGCTTTAAGGTGTTCCTGAGCCACTTTGCAGGCTCTCGTGAGCCGTTCCCAGAACACGGTTACATAATCTAGCACAGAAGATTCATCCCTCTGTTCTAAAAATCTTTCTTTAATTAGTTTTATTGGACCTCTTATCTCATGTCCATAAACTAGTTCAAAATGACTAAAACCAGTAGATACATTAGATGGCAAACAAAATAAATTCTAGCCTTTTATCCCAATTATGGGGATATTTATGACAGTATGCCCTGATCATTGTTTTGAGGGTCTGATGGTACCTCTCTAAAGCTCCCTGTGTCTGTGGCTGGTAAGCTGTGTTATACCCAAATTACCCATAACTTCCTAAAACATTTTAGACATAAAATTACAACCTTGATCCAACTGAACCTCAATCGGTAATCCATATCGAGTGAAGAACTGGGTTAACTTCTCAACCACAACTGGGTTAACTTCTCAACCACTGCCCGAGCAGAAATTGTTCTCAAGGGAATGGTCTCTGGGAACTGAGTAGTCATATCCATGATAGTGAGTATATATTGGTGTTCTGCTTTTGTTTTCGGTAAAGGTCCTACACAGTCTACCAACATCCTACTAAATTGTTCCCCAATAACTGATGTCGGTTTTATGGCAGGTTGCAATTTTCCCACAATCTGGCACATATGGCACATTTTACGAAACTGGACCACATCTTGGCCAGTAAAAATGTTGACTTCTACGTGATTTGGTCTTCCAGATCCCCACATGTCTCGCTATAGAAATTTCATATGCCGTCCTTAATAGTTCCCGGCAATACTTTGGCGGTACCACTATCTGATGAACAACTGTCCATTCTTCATCCACAGATCAGTGAGGAGGTCTCCACCTCCTCATCAAGATCCCACTTTGAATATAATAGCCTTCCGGAACTCTTTTTGTTTCAGCTTCTGTTAGAACTGATTGTATCACTTTATTTAACTCTGGATCAGCTTGATGAGCTGTGATCAGAGAAGATTTATTAAATATTTCCTTTGGATTATCCAAATCCACAAAGAAAGTTTCAGATATTCGGCTATCTGACTGTGTGCCGATTTTACCTCCAACAGTGGCAATTGGTTAGCCATTGCTCGGGTTACTACACATGAAGGAAAAATTTCTGGCACCTTTTCCTGTAACTGTTCTATCTCTCTAACTTCACTTGGTTTTTCCATGACTACTGGAGAAGATACTACTTTCACTCTGGCCAAATCATTCCCCAGGAGTAGGTCAACTCCATCTACTGGCAAACTATGGACAACTCCTACAGTTACCTTTCCATACAACGCACCAAGATTCCTTAGACAGGACCTTCCAAACCTGCAACCTCTACCATCTAGAAGGACAAGGGCAGCAGTCACATGGGAACACCACCACCTGCAAGTTTTCCTCCAAGCCACACACCATTATTGACTTGAAACTATATTGCCAATCCTTCGCTGTCGCTGGGTCAAAATCCTGGCGCTCCCTTCCCAACAGCACTGTAGGTGTGCCTACCCCACATGGACTGCAGCGGCTCAAGAAGGCAGCTCACTATCTTCTCAAGGGCAATTAGGGATGGGCAATAAATGCTGGTCTAGCCAGTGACACCCACATCCCAGGAACAAATAAAAAAAAACATTTGGTCACAGTCTAGGTGCACTCAATACAAAGGTATGGGTTTATACTCCCTGCCAATATCATTCACTAAAACTTTAACGTTCAGTGCACACTCTGGTGGAAATGTTATACCTTTCTCCAGCAAAAGAGTTTGGGTGCCTCCTGTATCCCTAAGTATAACTATAGTTTTGTCCGCCTCACTTGAGGGATAAGGAATTACTTTTCCTTTCGACAAGAATTCCCTAGAACTCTCAGGTATCTTATGCACAGCCCCTGCACTCACATTGGTTTTTGTATTTAGCCTTACAGCTGCAGTCAATGGTGCAGCCTGATCTTCTGTACTGGTCAGGGCCCCTTTCTCTGCATTGGCTTTGTGTCCCCCAATAAGTCCCATGGGTTTACCCCGCAACTTCCAGTATTCTGCACGAAGATGTCCCACCTAGTGACAATGGTAACATTTAGGCTTGCGGACCTCATTTCCACCCTCAGCACCTTCCTTTCTGCCTGAGGAGGAGATTCCAGGGTGTTCCCAGATGTCCTTTCTTGTCTTCTATTTGCCTTCTTTTCACTCTCCCAACGTCTCTCCTTCTTGGGTTTGTGGGGTTGACAGACAAAGGGTTTGGGCTTATACACCAGCTCATAATCATCAGCAAATTCCGCTGCCTGTCTGGCCTTTGAAACCTTCTGGTTCTCTACATGGGTTCTGACTAATGAAGGGAGTGAATTTTTAAATTCTTCCAGGAGAATTAATTCCCTAAGGTTCTCATACGTGGCTTCCATCTTTAGTGCCCGTATCCAACAATTAGAATTAATTAGTTTTACCCTCTCAAATTAAATATAGGTCTGCCCAGACAATCTCCGGATGTTCCGAAATTTCTGTTAGTAAGGTTCAGGGACCAACTCATACGCAGTGAGAATAGCCTTTTTTGACATCTCATAATCTGCAGAAGCCTCCTCAGAAAGCATGAGCCAAAGAGCCTGTTTCTGTGCTGTGTAACTCTATGACTCTAAACTCCATGAGCACTGCCCGTCAACCTGCTTTGCATAAGCGGTGTCTAGCATTCCTTTGGCCACTTCATCTGTTTGGCTGAGCTGGAGACAGATCTTTCCCCACCAGAACTTTCACTAAAGTTGAGACCACTCTTTTGACTTTCTAATCACAATTTCCCTTTCTTCTCTCTCTCTCTCTGCAATTCTAGTTCTACTAGAATTACCCTCTCAAATTCAATACAGGTCTGCCCGGACAATCTCCGAGGTTCTGAAATTTCTGACGGTAAGCTTCAGGGACCAACTCATATGAAGTTTTATTGTCAATTTTCGTCAAGCTCAAGTTTTCTTATTTCTATTTCTTTTTCCTTGTGAAGTTCAAGCTGCTTCATCTGTAACCAGATTTTAGCTAATTCAGTTGCACTACCCTCTGGTTTGCTTTATCTTCCTCCAATTCCAAATGTTGTGCTATTACTTTAATTATGCCTGCTTTCTTAGCTCCCGGTTTTAACTCTAATGCCAACAAGTGTGCCAAATCCTTTAGTTTAACCTTGGTTAAGTATCTCAAATCACTCAGGGATACATCCTCCTTCCCCAGAAAAGTCACAGCAAGTGTTAAAGACATTCTGGTGATGTAAACTTTGCTCCATGACACAAGAAACCTGGTTCCATTTATTTTTTCTTTTTCAATTATTATTACCCCATTTACAATTGTACATCGGTGGCATCAGTTTATTGTACAAGGGGTTTGAACCAGTACTGACACACTGACACACACACACACACGCACGCACACACACACACACACACGTAACCGGGACAGAGTAATGGGGCAGGACATGGACCGTGTACAACAGATCGTTGCAGGCAGCATTGACAAGTAATTATAGCACGCGTTCTTCACAAACAGGAAACGACATGAACTAACACAGTGCACTTCTTAGGGTCCTTCCTTGGCAATTTCTGGAAAGCGAGCTGGGTTGTGCTATTCTCTCCTTCCTTGATACATCAACAGCAGACTGGACTTTATCTCACGCCAGAAGGTAAAACCACACTGACCAACAACCAAAAGGCTTGTGGGTTTTCTGCCCTTCCAGGTGTGTTCTGTTGCTTTAAAGCTTGTCCAATCAAAGGAGCGCTTGTCACCTCTCTGCCCCTGTCACCAGGGTTTCTGTTCTATCTTTAACTTGAGTCATGTGTCAACTGGTAACATTGTTGCCAATCCAGCTCCATCAGTGTCCTCTTGATGGCTGTTTGAAAAAAACTGGTCCAACATTCATTCAGTTTAACTATAAATTGTTTTAAAAATATTTTAATAAAGAACAGAATCACTTTCATAACAATAGGCGTATAAATAGCAAAAGGGTGGTAAAAGGAGAAGTGGGGCCAATTAGGAACCTAAAAGGGGATTTAAGCATGGAGGCAGAGGACATGGCTGAAGTACTAAATGAGTACTTTGCATCTGTCTTTACAAAGGAAGAAGATACTGCCCAAGTCATGGTGAAACAGGAGGTACTTGAGACACTATATGGGCTAAAAATTGATAAAGAGGTACAAGATAGGCTAGCTCTTGAAGTTTATAAATCACCAGGACCAAATGAGATGCATCCAAGAATACTGAGAGAAGTAAAGGTGGAAATTGCAGAGGCACTGGTCATACTCTTCCAATCTTCCTTCGAAACAAAGGTGGTGCCAGAGGGCTGGAAAATTGCAAATGTTACACCCTTGTTCAAGAAAGGGTGTAAGGATAAGCCCAGCAACTACAGGCCAGTCAGTTTAACCTTGGTGTTGGGAACGCTTTAGGAATGATATTTGAGGACAAAATTAATACTTATTTGGAAAAATGCAGATTAATTATGGAAAGCCAGCACATGTTTGTTAAGGGCAAATTGTGTTTAACTAACTTGCTTTAGTTTTTCGATGAGGTAACGGACGGGGTGATGAGAGTAATGTGGTTGATGTTGTGTACATGGACTTCCAAAAGGCTTTTGATAAAGTGCCACAAAAAACAGGAAAAAGGAACAGTAGCAGCGTTGTGTCTATGAACAGAGGGTAGTTGTGAACAGTTGTTTTTCAGACTGGAGGAAGGTATATAGTGGGGTTCCCCAGGATTGGTGTTGGGACCCCTGCTTTTCTTGATATATATTAATGACCTAGAATTGGGTGTACAGGGCACAATTTAAAAATTTGCAGATGACACAAAACTTGGCAGTATTGTGAACTGTGAGGAGGATAGTCATAAACTTCAAGAGGACGTAGACATGCTGGTGGCAGATGAAATTTCATGCAGAAAAGTGTGAAGTGATTAATTTTGGTAGAGAGAATGAGGAGAGGCAATATAAATTATAAGGGTACAATTCTAAAGCAGGTGCAGGAGCAAAGGGGCCTGGGGGGGTACATGTGCTCAAATCATTGAAGGTTGCAGGGCAGGTTGAGAAAGTGGTTAATAAAGCAGATGGGATCCTGGGCTTTATAAATACAGGCCTAGAGTACAAAAATAAGGAAGTTATGAAAGACCTGTATAAAACACTGGAGTATTGTGTCCAGTTCTGGGCACGACACTTTCAGCAAGATGTTAAGGCAATAGAGAGAATGCAGAAAAGATTCACGAGAATGGTTCCAGGGATGAGGAGCTTTAGTTAAATGGATAGGTTGGAGAAGCTATGTCTGTTCTTGGGGAAGAGAAAAATAAGAAGAGATTTGATAGAGGTGTTCAAAATAATGAGGGGTCTGGACAGAGTTGATGGGGAGAAACTGTTCCCATTAGTCAAAAGATCCAGAACCAGAGGACACCAATTTAAGGTGTTTGGCAAAAGAAGCACCAGCGACATGAGGAAAAACTTTTTTATGCAACGAGTGGTTAGGATCCAGAATGCACTGCCTGAGAGTGTGATGGAGGCAGATTCAATCGAGGCCTTCAAAAGAGAACTGGATAATTATCTGAAGAGAACTATTTGCAGGGATATGGGGAAAAGGCAGGAGTGTGGGACTAGGTGAGTTGCTCTTGCAGAGAGCTGGCACAGACACAACGGGCTTCCCTTTCTGCTGCAACCATTCTATGATTATATGAAAAATACATTAAACACATCAAAGCAATTCAAAGCTTATTAAAGCTAACTTACTTTTACTTGTAACTTGTTATTTTCTTATTGTGCAGAAAAGTATTGGTCAGAAACCTAAATGTCAAACAAGGTTCGTGACTTATGCATTCTTACATGGAAATTACTATGTGGCGTTTTGGCTCAGCTAGTCTGAATTGGTGCTTATCCTGCACAAGAGCAGTATTCCTAATCCCATGTGCCCACTCTTTTTCCTCTACTTTTACTCTATTTTCCTTCAACTACGTCTCACCTATTCTTAAATGTTGACATGGTCTTTGCCTCAATTGCTCAGTGCCACATTCTGTGGGCTCACAACCTTTGTATGAAAATGTTTCTGCTTCTCTTTGTCATTAATCTTATACCTATGCCACTTAGGTACCTAAACTGCCAGAAATATTTGTTTTGGCCAAAGGGTGAAAACAGGCAATATGGGTGCAGCGCTTATAAGTCTGGATTTGGCACAAAATTTTGGTCCTAATTGCTGATTGCCATAATTTGATCTTGCCTGATCTTACCTGGAGGTGCTAACCAGAAACCTGGGGCGAAAAATTGGTCTGCACCATTATTTGGGTACGGTGGAAGTCGGCAGCAGGCAAATTTGGTGCTGCTACCTCATTTACCTGATCGTAGCTTAGGGCCAAGCATATGCTGCGCTGCAGGCTGCCTCTGCTCAGCGGGGAGCTGAGCAATGTGTAATAATAGCACGAAATGCAGCCAACCTTCTGTTCTTAAAGCCCGTCTGTCCCTCTTAAAGAGAAGCTGCACTGAATTATAGGAGGTTGCTGCTGAATACTATTGCTGGAATTCTAAATGAGGAAAATGGAACACCAGGGCAGAAGAAAGGGCTCCAGGGTCATAGATGCAGTGTTGGAAACCTTAGTAATACAGGTGGACAGGAGAAGAGCAAACATGGTTCCATGGGGGATTGCCAGCAGGTGACCAGGCAGGTCAATTCCCAGCATCTGGACCTGATGACTTGGCAGTGGTGCCACAAGAAGTCTAATGATCTCACATGGGTAGTTAAGGTCAGTGAATGCATATTCACATGACATCTCCTACCCACCGCTCCATCAGCCTCTCACATTGTTCAATGCACCCCACCCCATCACCCAACCAGCACCTTGGCACTCAGGATTAATGCATAACATTCAGATACCCACCACACCCTCACACACCTACCAATGCTGCCAGCCTCACACCTACCACCCGCTGTCTCCAAATACCTCCAACTACTCAGCTATAGCTTGCACATTACCCAAACACAGTACAACACAATCATTGACACTCTGCCCTCTCTCTTGCAGGGCAAGGTTGCACATAGTAGAAGAGAGCAGAACAGAATTAACGGGGGACAAGGACACCTGCATCTCCTGAGCCCTACGGAGGAGGTGGTTCTCCGCAACATGGTGTCAGCCTGTGGTATCTGCCGTCACTGAAAACATTGTCCCTTAGGCCCTTTTTCAACTGCTAGCTCACCCTCATCATGCTATCTGGCATGAGCAAGCTGCTGATGGTGAACCCCAGGAACCTCATGCTTTCCACTCCACCCCACTTCCTTATTCCACTCTTCACCTTCTGATTTTTTCCTTCATGATACCCAAGAACTGCCACCTGCCCAGCCACAGCAATCCCAGGAGGAAAAGAGAAAGCAAACCACGCCATTGATGAAGCAGCACCATCGCTTGCTCCGCCACTCACAGCCGCCAACTCAGATACTGGCATTGCATGTACCTTAAAGGTTAGTATCCAATTATGATCAGTATGTGGTGAGACACCAGGCACAAGTAGGTTGTGGCCAGGCCAGGGATAAAGGATGGTTCATGTGCTACTTCACCAGAGGGTAAGGTCAAAGATGAGTTCTGCTACAGGGGACTTATGTGAGGACCTCAATGGGGTGGCATACAGGAGATCGCTGATGGGCATGCACACTGAGATGCTGGCTTCATTGGCTGGCTTGACAGACAGTTGCCTGTCACTGTCAAAGAGCATAGAGGAGTCTGGCTGCAAGTTGGCAGAGGATATTGTGCAGAGCTTGCCCTCTCCGCAGTCTCTGCTCCAACTCCCTGTCGTGCTACAGGCCCAGAGGCACTACCATTGCTGCCCCCATACCTATTACACTCTTTGTGGTCATTAAATCCTCTGCTCTCCAGTAAGGATGCAGTAATACTTTCTGCCAAATCCAGGAGCCTACCACAAATCTCCAAAAACACTCCAGAGTACTTTCAGAGACTTTGGAATAGCAGAAGTTATTCCAAATGTCTTACCTGCAAGTTGGATGCCTGGCCTTTTAAGTAACTTTAATGCCTGGCCCCTCTTGTAGTTGAATGCTTGATCTTTGGTGAGTGACACGCAAATTCGTCCAATGGACCTTTGTTAGCCAAATGTGACATTTGGGTGTCACATTTTCTCTCATCACCTTCCTCCTCCTCATTTTCTTCCTCTTCCTCCTGGAAATCCTCTGCAGAAGATCTGTGCTCTGTGCCTTATTCTTCCTGCAGATCCAACCCTTGCTACTGTGCAATGTTGTGCAGAGCGCAGCACAACAAGACCATTCTAGAGACCACGGCTACTGCATAGTGAAGGACACCTCCAGATTTGTCTAGATACCTGACGCGCATCTTTAGCATGCTTGTTTGATCACATGTCTGGTGGTCATATGACAGTCATTGTATTACTGTTAGGTTTCATTGGTTGGGGTTCCGACGAGTGTCCTCAACCAAGTTTGAAGTGGGTATCCCTTGTGTCCTTGCAACCATCCCTTAAGTCTGTTTGCATGTCTAAAGAGATCGGTGCGCTTGGACTGCCACAGGGTGAATGCATCAGGGCAGTTCCCCAGGATCCTACACACGCCAACAAAAAGATCTTTTTTGGTTTCACAGCAGCTGCAAACCCTTGTGGTTCTTTTCACAAATACTGCTGGTTGAGCTGTGTGTATGCAAATTGCCGTTTTTGTACAGTTGATGATGCCCTGCACCTGTGAGAGATCAGCCAAAGACACAGGCTCGAGTGCCTATTCAATCTGATTGGTGTCATCACAGCTGAAGTTCACAGAATAGCTGGCCCCAGAAAACAACATCAGCCATCTCGCGTATGCATTAGTGGGCTGCTGACAGGGAGATCCTTGATATGTCTCTGGCAAATCCCTGGAAGGTTCCGGAGGCAAAATATTTGAGGGTGATGATTACACTGATAGCCACTGGCAATGCATGGTCATCAGGTCCAGCAGGGAACAGGTCTTCTCCTAGGAGGCTGCAGATGTATGCATACCTTCAGGTGTGACTCCAAGACCCTCCTGAAGCACTGCTGTTCCAACATGTCAAGGAAACTCAGCCTCTGCCTGTAAACCCTGTGTCACAGGTGGTGTCTCCTGCAAGCAGCGTCCCTCTCTGATGTCCAGCTGTAGGTCCTTTCAAAAGCAGGTGTTGCTGCTGGTTGCACTGGTACTGGCCATATTGTTCCTTGACTGAGGCCCAATTTAAGGCAACCAAGGTGCCACCCATCCTGATGTGATTCAGAAAACCTCCAAAGTACAGACATTAAACTCTCAGCAAAAGTACTGTGAACAAACACTTTCCCACCAGAAGGTAAGAAAATAGTTGTGAGTACTGAGTATTTGTTGCAGTATTTCCATGACTTCGAAACACCCTTCTCAATTGCTGTTGGTTGGAATCGGCTTCCGAACAGGCTCATATTTTTGCAAATTGAAACTCTCATCCGTCCCCAAATCCATGTGCACCTCCAGATTAAATTTCCCCCAATATTGCTCATATTGCTTTTAACCATTTCAAGATTCATCTCTTCAATATCCTTTTATTTTAAGTATTTTCACGAATTTGTATTGACCTCTACTAACTCACTATCCTCCTGATTTACAATTCTGTTTTTATGGATAGATTTGTAGACCACTATTCTTTTTATTTTCTCCTCATACTTCCTCTTCCTCTATACATGGAAACAGGTTGCAGATTAGCCATAATCTTATTGAATGGTGGAACAGGCTCGAGGAGCTAAATGGCCTATTCACAGCATTATAGAGTTATAACGATACAGAAGGAGGCCATTTGGCCCATCGAGTCCATGTGGTCTCTGCAGAGCAATCCAATCAATCCCATTCCCCTGCTCTATCCCCATAGCCCTATAAGTTTATTTCCCTCAAGTACCTATCCAATTTCCTTCTGAAATTGTCTCTGTTTCCACCACCTTCGTAGGCAGAGTGTTCCAGGTCATTACCTCTCACTGTATAAAAAAGCTCTTCCTCACATCCCACCTGCATGTCTTACCCAAACCTTAAATCTGTGACCTCTAGTCCTTGTATCATCATCTCATAGGAATAGCTTTTCTTTGCCCACCCTATCCAAACCTGTCAGAATCTTGTACACCGTTCTCAAATCTCCTCTCAATCCCCTTTGCTCCAAGGAGAACACCAGCTTCTCCAACTTAATCTTGTAACTAAAATCCCCCATCCCTGGAACCATTCTGGTAAATTGCCACTTACCCTCTCAATGATCCTCTATTGGTAATGTTTATTACTATTGGTAGGGTTATTGGTATTAGCAGCAGCAGGGTATGTTAGTAGCAGGATTTAGTTGTAATACCGAGGTTACTATCTAATAGACAAAGGAATGGCAGGGCTGCTCCAACCTCTGCAGTGCATATCCAATGCTATGTGGGAACTCCAGGTCACTTCTTGGGTCGTGGATAACCATTTGTGCAGGAAGTGTTGTCAGTTGCAGCAGCTTGAGCTCCAGGTTTCAGAACTTGAGCAGCAGCTGCTGACACTGCGGTGCAATCATGAGGATGAAAGCTTTGTGGATAGCATGTTTATAGATGTGGTCACCCCACAACTTAATAGTATGCAGGGAGAGAAGGAATGGGTGACCACCACAGTCAAGAAGAAACAGGCAGGTAGTGCAGGAGACCCCTGACTGCGTCTCACTCTCCAACAGGTATTCAGTACTGAATACAGAGGAAGGTGATGGTTCATCTGGGGAGAGCAGCCAGAGCCAAGGCCATGGCACCATCGGTGGCTCAGCTGCACAGGGGGGCACAAGGAAGACTGGAAGAGCAATAGTGATAGGTGATTCAATAATCAGGAGAACAGACAGGCGTTTCTGTGGCTGCAGAATCCAGGATGGTTTGTTGCCTCGCTGGTGCCAGGGTCAAGAATGTCTTTGAGTGGCTGCAGAGCATCCTGAGTGGGGAGGATGAGCAGCCAGCAGTCGTGGTCCACATTGGTACCAATGACATAAGTAGAAAGAGGGATGTGATCCTGCAGAAAGAGTTTACTGAGCTAGGTAAGAAATTAGCAATCAGGACCTCAAAAGTAGTAATCTCCAGATTACTCCCAGTGCCACGGGAAAATGAGTACAGGAATTGAAGGATAAGCCATATGTGGCTGGAACGTTGGTGCAGGAGGGACGGCTTTAGATTCTTGGGACATTGGGACCAGCTCTGGGGGAGATGGGACCTGCACAAGCCAGATGGGTTGCATCTGAACAGAGCCGGGACTAAGTTCCTTGCGGGACATTTTGCTAGTGCTATTGGGAAGGATTTAAACTAGTTTCGCAGGGGGATGGGGGACCTGAGGATAGACTCAGTTGGGACAAAATCAGAAATGAAAATGGAAGGCAGGAAATTAGTGGATGAGTCTGGAAGGCAGAGGAAACAAAAGTTAGAAAATAAAAAAGTTTGACAGTGCTCAAGGGTATCTACATCAGTGCAAGGAGTATAGCAAATAAAGCAGATGAGCTGAGGGCACGGTTAGACACGTGGCAGTATGATATCATAGCTATTACAGAAACATGGCTTAAGGAGGGACAGAAGTGGCAGTTTAACGTTCCTGGTTACAGGATTTTCAGACGCAATGGAAAGGGGGATAAGAAAGGAGGGGGAGTGGCAATTTTGGTCAAAGAAAGAATTACAGCTGAGGGATGGTGTGTTGGAAGGTTCATCAAATGAGACCATATGGATCGAGCTAAGGAACAAAAAAAGGGGCAATCACACTGCTGAGAGTGTACTTTAGACCTCCAAACAGTCAGAGAGAGATAGAAGAGCAGATATGTAAATCTCTGAGAAGTGCAAAAACAAAAGGGCAGTAATAGTCAGGGAATTTAACTACCACAATATTAACAGGGATAGTTTAATGTGAAAGGCATTGAGGGAGCAGAATTCTTAAGGTGCATTCAGGAGACGTTTTTGGCAAATATGTAGTAAGTCGAACTAGAGAGGGCGCAGTTTTGGACTTAGTTTTAGGAAATGAAGCTGGGCAGGTACAAGGAGTGGCAGTGGGAGAGCATTTTGGTGGTAGTGATCATAATTCAGTCAGTTTTAACACAATTATGGAAAAGGACAAGGATAGAACAGAAGTTAGAGTTCTCAATTGGGGCAAGGCCAATTTTACTAAGCTGAGGTGTGATTTAGTGAAAGTGGACTGGAAACAGCTACTTGAAGGTAAATCAGCATCAGAGCAGTGGAAGGCATTCAAAGGGGAGATTCAAGGGATCCAGAGTAAACAAGTTCCCACAAAGAAAAAAGGTAGGATGGCCAAATCTAAGGCCACATGGATGTCAAGCAGCTTACAGGGTAAGATGAGACAGAAAAGGAAAGCTTTTGTCCGACATCGAGAATTCAATATTACAGAAAGCCGAGAGGAGTATAGAAACTGGAGAGGTGAAATCAAAAAGGAAATTAGGAAAGCAAAGAGAGGGCGTGAAAGAATATTGGCAAGTAAAATCAAGGAGAACCCAAAGATGTTTTATCATCTAACTAAGTATCATTAAGGAAAGAGTAGGACCCATAAAAGACCAAAAAGGTAACTTATGTGTAGGGATGGAAGATGTTGGTATGGTTCTTAATGAATACTTTGCGTCTTTCTTCACAAAAGAGGGGGAAAATGCAAATATTGTAGTCAAAGGTGTGAAGTATTGGATGTGATAAACATAGGGAGGGAGGAAGTATTAATGAGATTAGTATCCTTGACAGTGGATAAATCACCAGGTTGTTGAAAGAAGCCAGAGAGGAAATCATTTTCCAGTCCCCACTGGATACAGGTGTGGTGCCAATGGATTGGAGAACTGATAACGTTGTACCTTTGTTTTAAAAGGGAACGAGGTTTAGACCAAATAATTACAGGCCAGTCAGTTTAACCTCAGTAGTGGGCAAATTATTGGAATCGATTTTGAGACACAAAATAAACTGTCACTTAGAAGGGGACAGATTAATCAAGGATAGTCAGCATGGATTTGGTAAGAGAAGATATTGTCTGACTAACGTGATTAAATTTTTTGAAGAAGTAACAAGGAAGATTGATGGGGTAGTGCAGTTGATGTGGTCTACATGGATTTTAGCAAGGCTTTTGACAAGGTCCCACATGGCAGACTGGTTAAAAAAAAGCCCATGGGATCCAGGGAAATGTAGCAAGGTGGATACAAAATTGGCTTAGTGGCAGGAAACAAAGGGTAATTGTTGACGGCTGTTTTTACGACTGGAGAGCTGTTTCCAGTTGTGTTCCACAGCGTTCAGTACTGGACCCCTGCTTTTTGTAGTATATATTAATAACTTGGATGTAAATGTAGGGGGCATGATCAAGAAGTTTGCAGATGACACAAAAATTGGCCATGTGGTAGATAGCGAGGACGATAGCTGTAGGCTGCAGGAAGCTATCAATGGACTGGTCAGGTGGGCAGAAAAGTGGCAAATGGAATTCAACCCGGAGAAGTGGGGACGTCAAACAAGATAAAGGAATACATGATTAATGGGAGAATACTGAGAAGTGTAGAGGAAGTGAGGGACCTTGGAGTGAATGTCCACAGATCCCTGAAGGGAGCAGGACAGGTCGATAAGGTGGTGAAGAAGGCATATGGAATCCTTTCCTTTATTTGCCGAGATATAGAATAAAAGAGTTTATGCTGGAACTGTATAAATCATTGGTTAGGCCACAACTTGATTACTGTGTGCAGTTCTGGTCACCTCATTCCAGAAACGAGGTAAATGTACAAGAGGAGATGAGGAGATTTATGAGGATGTTGTCGGGACTGGAAAAATGTAGCTATGAGGAAAGATTGGATAGGCTGGAGTTCTGCTTGGAACAGAGAAGGCTGAGGGGAGGTTTGATTGAAATGTACAAAATTGTGAGGGGCCTGGACAGAGTGGATGTAAAGGCCCTATTTACCTTAGCAGAGAGGTCAGTGACTATGAGGGCATAGATTTAAAGCAATTGGTAGAAAGATTAAAGGGGAGATGAGGAAAAAAAATGTCATCCAGAGGGTGGTAGGGGTTTGCAACTCACTGCCTGTAAGGGTAGTAGAGGCAGAAACCCTTAACACATTTAAAAGGTGTCTGTATATGCACCTCAAGTGCCGTAACCTGCAGGGCTATGGACCAAATGCTGGAAGGTGGGATTCGGCTGAGTGGCTAATTTTTTGGCTGGCACAGACACGATGGGCCAAGTGGCCTCTTGCTGTGCTGTAAAAGTTCTATGATTCTATGACCTTCACATCCTTCCTAAATTTTGGTGACCAGAACTGAATACAATATTCTAGTTGTGGCCGAACCAGAGCTTTATAAAGGTTCAGCATAACCTCCCCGCTTTTGTACTCAATTCCTGAAGATCCCACATGCTTTGCTATCTACTCTCTCATGCTACCTGTTCCTATGGTTCTCTGTTCTGTGATCCTATGTTCTTTTCTTTCCTCGTCCCACTCTTAACCTCTTTCCTTATTTACTCGTATTCTCTTGTTATAACTTTACAACCCATATCCCTCTTTTTCAATTTTTGCTTGTTTCTAACCTTATTTATCCACAGCATTCTGAACTTGAAGTAGTCTTTTTAATGATATATATTTATTCTGCACCTTTGTAGTCTCCTATTTAAGAATATCTAATTGGCGTTCTGTTGTTCTGTGTGCCTTTTTCTATTTGCACCTCATCTCAGTTAGCTAGTTACATAGGCTGGGATTTTACAGCAACAAAGTCCTGACATCAGGTCCTGAAGCGGGTGGCGTCGCCACGGAGGTTGGGAAGGAATTGGGAATGTAATATTATCAGGGCTGTTCAATTAATGGCTGGCAGATGTGGGATCCAGCCGGTTAGGAGGTTCAGGATGGAGGAAATAATGTTTCAGGCAAGGCTGGCACCATCTTTAAAAGGCAGCCAGCAGTACTTCTAAAGGCAGCAGCCCCAGAGGGAACAGCAAGGAAGCCCTGGCAATTGCAGAAATTGTGACATATCGGAAGGCTGAGCAAAGGTGATGCCCAGGTACTCTGATGCCTCCCTCGAGGTGCTCCTCCAGGCTGCATGGGCTTGGAGGGCAGTCCTGTTTCCTCTGGATGGGAGGAGAAAACTGACTTGTCAGTCCAAACTGGCATGGATAGAGATAGCAGAGGAGGTGAGCTGCCATGGGGTGGTCTCACGTATGTGGCTGCAGTGTTGCAAGAGGATCGATGACCTGATGCATTCTGGCCTTAAATGTGACTAAAGATGAATATGAAATTGGAGAAAGGGGTGCCCAGCAGCAATACCCAGGCACCAGCATTGGCTGTCAAATGCATGTTAACCTCTCTCTGGAGGACACCATTCAGTCAGAGTTGACTCCTGCACTGCCGGTACTGAATGGTCGCATGCAGGAGGCATCCCTGTGGCACCATGATAGACAGTTAGGCTGTCACCAATATAAGTGTAGTGCGTGTCTTTGATTGGCAAGTAACAATGGAAATTTCTTGCAGGACAAGACAGCTCACAATGCGAGAGAAAGATCAAGAACTGAAGGCGACATGCTATAGATGGCATTGAAGTTGGGAGGCATGGAGGCAGGGCAGGCAATCGCTGATGGTGAGACGGGTGTGGAGCCCGAGAGAGTGAGTGGCCTAATGGATGGGCACAGTTGACCCTGTGATGAGCACAAAGCATAGTGCTCATGTGTCCACCACTGGTTACATGGAGCTCCAGATGATGAGTAGTCAGAGGGCCATGTTGGACCGTGCAGTGCCATTTCAGCTCTCTTGCAGGTAATGGACAAGAGCAACTAGCTGCTGAGCCGGGGGGACAGCCTTCCACCTCTGAAGAGGGTCAGGAGACCTCAAAGGGTGTGCCATCACATCATTCCCCTCACCCTCCAGCAGCACAGATACTCTCATGTTGGTGGGTAGTTGCGCACGAGTGGCAATGGGTCACAATCTGGTCAGCGCAGTACAGCCCGAGTAGCTGATGGAGGCAGTGACAGTTGAGGCCACTCACACTCAGAGGACTGTGGGCGAGAACGGCCTCTGGAGTCATCAACAAAGTGACAGATGTTGGAGCTGCCGCATGAGGTATGTGAACATCTGTCGGAGCTTCCTGAGGCCTTGCGGACGCATGTACGAATGATGAATGATGGAAGAGTCCATCCAGGTCATGAATGCAGCCATGTCTTTGGCATGTGCACGCATGGCATCCTCCATTGAGACAGTGGCAAACTTCTTGGTGAGTCACTTCCAGCAAAGCACTGATGCCGGAGATGCACGAGACCAGCATGTCATCGCCTCCACCACGAGCTCTGTGGAGCAATGGCTGTGCGAGATGGAGATGAAATGCCAAGTCCTCGAACTCCTCAGTTGAACAGGGACGGACAAGTGTACCGTGAAAAGGAAGAGGAGTGGCTGCCTGAAGCATCTGGGGGCTCCTATCAGGACGTTCCTGGAGTGGACGGCGGTTCCCCGTTCCCTCTGACGGTGACACCAACACCTCAGAAGCAGTGACGACATGCTACCAGAGGACGACTGACACAGCCATCAAAAGCCATGAAGCTGAAAGGTCAGCAGCCTTCCTCCATCTCAGCTGTCAATGCAGGGGGAGCATCTTGTAGGGGGACCTACCAGCAGGTGAGATAGTCCACCTAGTTGCGCTTGGATTCCACAAGGTTATATTATATAATTAGATGTCACCTTGCTATTTATTTGTCTTTAATGAATTCGGATATGCTGCACCACAAAAAGAATCCTTTACTCATTTATACGCTACTGGGCCATTAACAGATTGATGGTTCTCAAAAAGAGTGTGATGGGAAGGCCCACACAGAATGAGGTTATTGCATTTCCCATGCCATTGCCTCATGTGATGACAAGTCCAGGGAGATGGTAAGGGCATTCAAAGAAGGGGCAACATGACTATGGAAGATGGAAGATTTATTTGATTGAATGGGTGTGTAAGGAAGGCTCATGAGAAACGTGTCTGTATTAATGAGTTGCAAGCCTCCCTTGCGCTTATCCAATTATGTCTTGCCTGCAGTCCCATGGGTCTTCATCATATTACTCCTGGTCACTATCCGCCTCCATACCCTCATCTTTGGAGGAGGCATCACACTCCAGAATGTCCATGTTGCGCAAACCTTCTTTCCTCTGCCCTACCAGGTTGTGCAGAGCACAGCACACCACCACAATGTGCAGAACCTGCGGGAGCATATTGAAGGACTGCAGCAGATTTATCAAGGCATCTGAACCGCGTCTTTAGAAACCCCATGGCCTGCTCACTGGTCGCTTGAGTTGTGCCGTGGCAGCTTCTTTACATCTGTACTTGGGTTCTGCACAGGTGTAAGTAGCCATGTCTTCTTGTCACCCAGTATTCATGCTTGAAGCCACGCAAGATGCCTGAAAAAGTTGGGCACTTGGGACTGCCTTAGTAAATAGCTGTCATGACAGCTTCCCAGGAATCATGCATCCATTTGTGGTGGTCACAGACCAGTTGTACATTGAGTGAGTCAAAGCCATTGATGAAGATTGCTACCTGCTCTATGGGAGCTTTGATGGCCACATGCGTGCATTTGATGTCAGCCTGCACCTTGGGGAATCCAGCGATGGTCCCAAATCCTGCAGCCCTCTCAGCCTGACTGCATGGATCAGTGCGAAACTGCACGTATTGGCTGCCCCGCTTGAACATGGCATTGGCAACTATCTTGATGCAGCAAAGAGCTGCAGACTAGAAGATCCCAGAGATATCTGTAGAAGATCCCTGGAATGATCCTGAGGCATAGGGCCTCCCATTCCCCTTTGCTCTGTACAAATAAGTACCAAGCCACAGAGGACACTCAACCAGAATGCCTCTGCTGTGCTAGCCAAGTTTGCTTTGCTCCTGCCACTGTCTACTCAGTATCATCCTTCCTACTGAGCCACGCTACCTCTCGCAATAGCTGCCGACTGCAGCCAAGACTAATCTACTGCTGAGCTTCTGCCTTCTTAAAGCTAGCTACCTCTGGGAATATCCCCTAGTGTTGTAAACACATTGGGCTTCCCTCCAGACGCCAGTCAACCCCATTTTCCCACTACTCCCACTTCCCAGTGTGTCTCCACTGCACTGACAAAATCCCAACCATAGCGTCTACAGCCAGGAGCAGGCCTTCCGGCCCAACTAGTCTATGCCAATGTTTATGCTCTACATGAGCCTACTTCATCTAATCCTATCAAAATATTCTTCTATTCCTTTCTCTCTTAATGTGCTTATCTATATTCCCTTAATGCATTTATGCTACTCACCTCAAGTGCTCCTTGTGGAACTGAGTTCCACATTTTTACCATTTCTGGGGAAAGAAAGTTTCTCTGAATTCCCTCTTCGATCTATGAGTGACTGTCTTATATTTATGACTTGAAGTTTTGGATTCACGTGCAAGTCGAAACTTGCTCTCTGTGTCAACTCTATCATAGAGTCCGAGAGTCATTTAGGCACACAAGGAGGCCATTCGGCCCATCGAGCCAATGGTGGCTCTCCACAGAGCTATCCAGTCAGTGCCACTCCCCCGATCAAACCCTTTCATAATTTTAAAGACCTCTATCAGGTTACCGCTCAGCCATCTGTTTTCGAGAGAAAAGAGCCCCAGCGTCTTCATCCTATCCTGATATGTTCTGGTATCAACCTGTGAATTGTTTTTGCACCTTCTCCAGTGCCTCTGTATCCTTTATAATATAGAGACCCGTGGTGCTGGAGGATTGGAGGACTCCTAATGTTGTATTTCTGTTTAAAAAGGGAATGAGGGTTGGACCAAATAATTATAGGCCAGTCAGTCTAACCTCAGTAGTAGGTAAATTATTGGAATCAATTCTGAGAGACAGGTAATCTGTCACTTAGAAGGGCATGGATGAATCAGCATGGATTTGTTAAGGGAAGATCTTGTCTGACTAACGTGATTGAATTTTTTGAAGAAGTAACAAGGAAGATTGATGAGAGTAGTGCAGTTGATGTGGTCTGCATGGATTTTAGCAAGGCTTTTGACAATGGCAGACTGGGGAAAAAAAAGCCCATGGGATCCAGGGAAATGTAGCAAGGTAGATATAAAATTGGCTCAGTGGCAAGAAACAAAGGGTAATTGTTGACGGGTGTTTTTGCGACTGGCAGGCTGTCTCCAGTGGCATTCCGCAGCGTTCAGTACTGGATCCCTTGCTTTTTGTGGTATATATTAATGATTTGGATGTAAATGTAGGGGACATGATCAAGAAGCTTGCAGACGACACAAAGATTGGCCATGCGGTTGATAGCAAGGAGGATAGCTGTATGCTGTAGGCTGCAGGAAGATGTTGGTGGACTGGTCAGGTGGGCAGAAAAGTGGCAAATGGAATTCAACCCAGAGAAGTGTGAGGTGATGTATTTGGGAGGTCAAACAAGGTAAAGAAATACACGATTAATGGGAGAATACTGAGAGGTGCAGAGGAAGTGAGGGACCTTGGACTGAATATCCACAGATCCCTGAAGGTAACCAGACAGGTCGATAAGGTGGTTAAGAAGGTCTAGAAACATAGAAAATAGAAGCAGGAGTAGGCTATTCGGCCTTCAGTCCTGCTCCGCCTTTCAAAAAAGATCATGGATGTTAGTCTAATTCCTTGTTCCTGCTTTCTCCCCATATCCCTTGATCCCTTTGGCATTAAGAAATATATCTATCTCCTTCTTGAATATACAAAGAACAGTACAGCACAGGAACAGGCCATTTGGCCCTCCAAGCCGACGCCGATCATGATGCCATTCCAAACTAAAACCTTCTGCACTTCCGGGGACCGTATCTCTCTATTTCTATCCTATTCATGTATTTGTCAAGATGTCTCTTAAACGTCGCTATCGCACCTGCTTCCACCACCTCCCCCAGCAGCAAGTTCCAGGCACTCACCACCCTCTGTGTAAAGAACTTGCCTCGCACATCCCCTCTAAACTTTGCCCCTCGCACCTTAAACCTATGTGCCCTAGTAACTGACTCTTCCACCCTGGGAAAAAGCTTCTGACTATCCACTCTGTGCATGCCACTCATAACTTTGTAAACCTCTATCATGTCGCCCCTCCACCTCCGTCGTTCCAGTGAAAACAATCCGAGTTTATCCAACCTCTCCTCATAGCTAATACCCTCCAGACCAGGCAACATCCTGGTAAACCTCTTCTGTACCCTCTCCAAAGCCTCCCCATCTTTCTGGTAGTGTGGCGACCAGAATTGTATGCAATTTTTTATACCCTATGACCCGACCGATGAAGGCAAGCATGCCGTATGCCTTCTTGACTACCTTATCCATCTACGTTACCACTTTCAATGATCTCTGGGCCTGTACGCCCAGATTTCTCTGCCTGTCAATACTCCTAAGGGTTCTGCCATTTACTGTATACTTCCCACCTGTATTAGACCTTCCAAAATGCATTACCTCACATTTGTCCGGATTAAACTCCATCTGCCATTTCTCTGCCCAGATCTCCAACCGATCTATATCCTGCTGTATCCTCTGACAATCCTCAACACTATCCGCAACTCCACCAACCTTTCGTGTCGTCCACAAACTTACTAATCAGACCAGCTACATTTTCCTCCAAATCATTTATATGTACTACAAACAGGAAAGCTCCCAGCACTGATCCCTGCGGAACACCACTAGTTACAGCCCTCCATTCAGAAACGCACCCTTCCACTGCTACCCTCTGTCTTCTATGACCGAGCCAGTTCTGTATCCATCTTGCCAGCTCACCTCTGATCCTGTGTGACTTCACCTTTTGTACCAGTCTGCCATGAGGAACCTTGTCAAAGGCTTTACTGAAGTCCATATAGGCAACATCCACTGCCCTTCCTTCATCAATCATCTTCGTCACTTCCTCAAAAAACTCGATCAAGTTAGTGAGACACGACCTCCCCTTCACAAAACCATGCTGCCTCTCGCTAATAAGTCCATTTGTTTCCAAATGGGAGTAAATCCTCTCCCGAAGAATCCTCTCCAATAATTTCCCTACCACTGACGCAAGGCTCACCTGCCTGTAATTTCCTGGATTATCCTTGCTACCCTTCTTAAACAAAGGAACAGCATTGGCTATTCTCCAGTCCTCTGGGACCTCACCTGTAGCCAATGAGGATACAAATATTTCTGTCGAGGCCCCAGCAATTTCCTCCCTTGCTTCCCTCAGTATTCTGGGGTAGATCCCATCAGGCCCTGGGGACTTACCTACCTTAATGTTTTTCAAGACGCCCAACACCTCCTCCTTTTTGATATCGACATGACCCAGACTATCTACACTCCCTTCCCTAGACTCATCATCCACCAAGTCCTTCTCTTGGGTGAATACTGATGCAGAGTACTCATTTAGTACCTCGCCCATTTCCTCTAGCTCCACGCATAGATTCCCTCCTCTGTCCTTGAGTGGGACAACCCTTTCCCTGGCTACCCTCTTGCTCTTTAAGCAGTATCATGGCAGCATGGTACAAAAGCAGAAGTCACAGGGGATCAGAGGTGAGATGGCAAGATGGATATAGAACTGGCTCGGTCATTGAAGACAGAGGGTAGCAGTGGAAGGGTGAGTTTCTGAGTGGAGGGCTGTGACTAGTAGTGTTCCGCAAGGATCATATATTGAATGACTTGACCTCCACTGCCTTCTGTGGTAGAGAATTCCACAGGTTCACCACTCTCTGAGTGAAGAAATTTCTCCTCATCTCGGTTCTAAATGGCATACCCCGTATCCTGAGACTGTGACCCTGGTTCTGGACTCCCCAGCCATCGGGAACATCCTCCCTGCATCCTCCCTCTAGCCTGTCTAGCCCTGTTAGAATTTTATAGGTTTCTGTGAGATCCCCTCTCATTCTTCTAAACTCTAGTGAAGATAGGCCTAGTCGACCCAATCTTTCTTCATACGTCAATCCTGCCATCCCAGGAATCAGCCTAGTAAATCTTCTTTGCACTCCCTCCATGGCAAGAACATCCTTCCTCAGATAAGGGGACCAAAACAGCACACAATACTCCAGATGTGGTCTCACCAAGTCCCTGTATAACTGCAGTAAGACATCTTTGCTCCTGTACTCAAATTCTCTTGCTGTGAAGGCCAACATACCATTTGCCTTCCTAACTGCTTGCTGTACCTGAATGCTTGCTTTCAGCGACTGTTGTACAAGGACACCCAGGACTCGTTGCACCTCCCCCTTTCCCAATCTATCGCCATTCAGATAATAATCTGCCTTTTTGTTTTTACAAGCAAAGTGGATAACCTCACATTTATCCTTTTCCTTATTAGCCAAGGTATAGAATATAAGAGCAGGGAGGTTATGCTGGAACTGTATAACTCATTGGTTAGGCCACAACATGAGTACTGTGTGCAGTTCTGGTCACCTCATTACAGAAAGGATGTAATTGCACTCGTGAGGGTACAGAGGAGATTTATGAGGATGTTGCTGGGACTGGAAAAATGCAGCTATGAGAAAAGATTGGATAGGCTGTAGTTGTTCTCCTTGGAACAGAGAAGACTGAGGGGAGATTTGATTGAAATGTACAAAATAGTGAGGGGCCTGGATGGAGTGGATGTGAAGAGCAAAGAGATCAGTGACTAAGGGGCATAGATTTAAAGCGATTAGTAGAAAGATTAGAGGGGAAATGAGGAAAAATTCTTTTACCCCGAGGGTGGTGGGGGTCTGGAACTCACTGCCTGAAAGGTAGTGAGGCAGAAACTCTGAACTCAATTAAAAGGTGTCTGGATGTGCACCTCAAATACCATAACCTGCAGGGCTCCAGACCAAATGCTGGAAGGTGGGATTGGACTCGGTAGCTCGATTTTTGGCCGCGCAGACACAATGAGCCAAGTGGCCTCTTTCTATGATTCTATGAACTGTTCATGGTATCTGAGTGTGGTCTAACCAAGGCTCTGTACAAGCTTTTCAATTCTGTCCCTCTAGAAATGAACCCCAGGTGCTTGGTTTTCTTTTTTACAGCCTTATTAACCTGCATGCTACTTTATGTGATTTGTGCATCTGTACCGTTTGGTTCATTTGCTCTTCTCTCCCATTCAGCTCACTTCCCATCTTTCTGAAATCTGCCTTATTCCAATAAGGTGCCCTTTTTTGTACTAACATTTTCCATTTCTATTTAGAACTTAAACTTTACCATATTATACTCACACAAATGTCCCCTCTGCCTGATCTACTTTATTACTCACAACACCTCTGCCCATGAGAGGCAGTGACGTAGTGGTAATGGCACTAGACTAGTCCTCCAGAGCCCAGGCTAATGCTCTGGGGAATGGGTTCAAATCCCACCATGGCAGATGGTGAAATTTGAATTCAATTAATAAATCTGGAATGTAAAGTCTAATGGTGACCATGAAACCATTGTCGAATGGTGTAAAAACCCATCTGGTTCATTAATGTACTTTAAGGAAGAAAATCTGCCATCCTTACCTAGTCTGGCCTACATGTGACTCCAGATCCACAGCATTGTGGTTGACTCTGAAATGGCCTAATAGGTTACTCAAGGGCAATTAGAGATGGGCAATAAATTCTGGCCTCGCCAGCGATGCCCATATCCCAAAAACAAATAAAATAAAATGTATGCATATGAACATACTGCTTGAAGAATGAATTCTGTACAAGTTTTCAGAATGTCATTCTCTTTTATGGGTAATTAATGTCTCCATGAATAATAGAAATCTCCAAAAACAATAATTTTGTTATTCCTACTCATTTCTCTCACCTGTCAACAGATTTCCCTTCCATTTCTTTTATGCAATTTAGGATTCTAGTACAGCCCCACTAATATAGCTCTGCCTTTTATCTTTGATCCCTAACCATATTGACTCTGTATGAACCTCGGCTATATGCACAAAAAATCAGCTAGACAGCATGCATTCTCTTCTTTGTCAATATTACAACCTGTTGGTGCTTGGAAGATTCTTGTGATGTAAAGGTTGGGGCCAGTGATGATCTTCACTTCCACAGGTAGGGCAGAATTTAATTCCCCATACCTGGTAAGCGGGCTGGGATTCAGGGGCCATATAATCAGGTGGGAAGGTGCAGGGTGGACAGCCTGTCACCTTCCCGACTCCCCACCGACAAAATCGGGACCTGGATGGTCAAGGATGGCCTTCCCCGCCCAGAACCTAGTTGAGGACCTTAAGTGGTCAATTAATGGCCTATCCTGTCGCCGCTCGTATTCCACCAGTTGCGGGGGCGGGGGTGGAGGGCACGCACACCACGTGGCAAGGCTACCAGATATACCCTGATGGCCTCCCTGTGGGCTCGGGGCCCTCCTGATTGGGCACCCTGGCCCACTGAAACAGCCCTCCTACTCTCCACAAGAACCCCCACTGCCCCTCATCAGGGGCTGCCTGACTGGCCCGAGAGCCCACCTCACTCACTGGTCTTCTGGGGCCTCCTTCATGGCTGCTGCACTCGGGCCGGCTGCAGTCCCATCAGTGGCCACCGCTGATTGGCTGGCAGCTTTTGGAGGCACTGTTATGTTTATGTTGGGTTACTGAATATAAATCTGAATTATCTCAGAGCAATGCAGATATCACACTTGTATTAAATCACCAACTGGTTTATTTACAAAACTTTAAAATATCCCAGAACTTACAAGATCTCAGTACAATGTCTTCTTCAGAAAAGTCTGTGTCTAGTAGAACATTCTAGTTCTGTCTCTTTTTAGTTTCAGTTTCAAACTCATAAACTCCACCCATAGGCTTAAGCAATCAAGCAGAGTGAACACAGATCAGTGGACAGACTAATACAATCAAACTCAGATCAATCAAACACCACAGGCGGGATCTCTTTAAAGGCATGGAAGCCCCAACAGCAGGCATTTAACTACCTGATTGACATTTAATCCTGTTATTACTTCCAAAAATGGCCACAGTGGGGTCGCCACCAGTTTTTTGGCCAGTAGACGGGGCTATCACTTTGGTCATTAAATTCAGCTCGTAGTGTGTGCAGATAATTGACTTTTCCTGTAGCTCTTCATGGAACAGATGGTAGACCTCTATCCTAATCTCTCTAGTGAACCTGAGCTTACTCTGATACTATTCCTCTGCCATGCCCAAGTAGCTGACCCTGTTTTTGTAAACGTAGTGCTCCTACTAATTGTCCACACATGATGGCCTCTACATTTCCAGGTTAGCTTGTTCTGTTAATATCCTCTACACCCATACTCTCAGGCTAAAACCCGTGTACCTTTTCACGACTATGACATACTTTGAAATCTTTCCCTTTTTAAAATTGACTAACTGCAGGTCAGACGTTTCTGTTTGACTCTGTAGCTAAAAAATGCTGTAAAAACTTAACAACTTTAATAGGAAAGCACATTTTTTCCTGCACCATCCATTTGATTTTTACTCCTTAGTGGTAATTTTCAGAACTGAGATAAATGTGACTGAATAGTCCATTGGTGTTTTCAAGTGACACTGGTCCTTCTGGCAATGATGCTTCCACAATGAGGTTAAGAAGACAATTCCAGGACACTGACCTAGAATAATGCAGGAACAGTGATGTCCAAATCAGGATGGTGTGCAACTTGCAGAGGAACTTGGAGGTGATGGTATTCCCATGACATTGGTGCTCTTGTCCTTCTTAGTGGTCCAAGTTTCAGAGGAGGGAAGTGCTGTTTAAGTGACCTTGTTGAGTTGCTGTTGTGCATCCTGTAGATTGTATCCACTTGCAGCCACAGTGTGCAACTGGTGGATATTGAGCCCAGTGTCAGGGCACCAATCAAGCGAACTGAATATACGTTATCAATAAGATGTGATGTCTTTAATTACTCCCATTGAGTGATTGGGCTTAACGCTATTACATGTGGAGACTAGTTTCAAATATGGTATATTTTGCTGCTTACCTCTTATATTACTCTAATATTGGGTCCTTTGATACAGTACATAGAATAATTATGCTTTTTAATTGCCTTTGCTTGCTTTCTTTTCTGTGATTACCATCTGGCTCTGTCTATCCTGTATTTGGCTGAATATTAGAGAAACCAGTGACAACATGTAAGCTGGAACCTATAAAGGAGCTATGTGAGGAAAATGAAGGTAAAAATCCATTAAAAAGCACGGTAATAAACAATTCTGGTTTTCATCTAAAATCACACCATAGTCCAGTGGTTGTATGTGAAAGCATTGTGACCATCCCCATTACAAATAAGGATAATAATTTGTCAGAAATTTGTAACATTCTGAAGTTACAAAGACATAGGCACCTCCATCTTGATGAATTACCATTCTAGAAAGCTATTCAAACTCATGAATGTAAATATAGTGTAACAAACCTAACTGCACAGTTTGTTACTTCTCATCATATTTATATAAAAATACATGTGCATGCTTCTAAGTTTTGTTTTGATTTCTACTGTTATTCTGGGGAGAGGGATGTTCATGATGCAGTAGATCATGGCTAAACTATCTATCTGCATGTTGTTCATTATGTACTTTATGCAGCAATAACTTGTATTTATATAGCATCTTTAGCTTAGTAAAAAAATCCAAGAAGAGCATTACCAAACAAAATTTGACATTGAGCCACATTAGGCTATATTAGGACAGGTGATCAAAAGCATGGTCAAAGAGATAGATTTTTAAGAAAGTCTTAACAGAGGAGAGAGAGGTATCAATGCAGAGAAGTATAGAGAGGGAATTCCAGAGCTTAGGGTCGAGGCAGCTGAAAGTACAGCCAACATAGTGGTGATGGGTGAACTGGATCAGGAGTGAGACAGGACAAGGGCAGCAGAGCTTGGATGAATTCAAGTTTATGGAGGTTCAAAGTGAGAGACCAGCCAGGGGAGCGTTGGAATAGTCAAGTCTGGAAATAAAAAAGACATGGATTAGGGTTTCAGCAACAGTTGAGCTGAGGCAGTGGTGGAGGCAGATGATGTTATGGAGATGAAAATAGGTGATCATGGTAATGGTGAGGATAAGGGATTGGATGCTCAACTCAGGGTTAAATAGAATTAGAACATTACAGCGCAGTACAGGCCCTTCGGCCCTCGATGTTGCGCCGACCTGTGAAACCATCTGACCTACACTATTCCATTTTCATCCATATGTCTATCCAATGACCACTTAAATGCCCTTAAAGTTGGCGAGTCTACTACTGTTGCAGGCAGGGCGTTCCACGCCCCTACTACTCTCTGAGTAAAGAAACTACCTCTAACATCTGTCCTATATCTATCACCCCTCAACTTAAAGCTATGTCCCCTCGTGTTTGCCATCACCATCCGAGGAAAAAGACTCTCACTATCCACCCTATCTAACCCTCTGATTATCTTATATGTCTCTATTAAGTCACCTCTCCTCCTCCTTCTCTCCAACGAAAACAACCTCAAGTCCCTCAGCCTTTCCTCGTAAGACCTTCCCTCCATACCAGGAAACATCCTAGTAAATCTCCTCTGCACCCTTTCCAAAGCTTCCACATCCTTCCTATAATGCAGTGACCAGAACTGCACGCAATACTCCAGGTGCGGTCTCACCAGAGTTTTGTACAGCTGCAGCATGACCTCGTGGCTCCCAAACTCGATCCCCCTACTAATAAAAGCTAATACCAAATAGAATACCAAGGTAGAAAACAGTCTGGTTCAGCCTCAGACTGGCCTGTGATAGGAATGGAATCAATATTTAGAAAATTGAGTTTGTGACAAAGTCATATAATTTCTTGTGTGGGAATAATTGCCAGAGGCAATAAATGGTCCATGAGTTATTCATTTCTGTTCCTGTATGCTAATGCAGTTAGAGAACTTTATGCATATGCAGTAAATAAAAATCAGCATTAATATTTATTGGAGACAACAGCAGCAGCAGCAGAGAATAAGAGAGAGAGAGTGAGAGAACAGTACAGACCTGATCGGAAACACCAGCAGAGGGAGCAGAGAATAAAAGAGTGCAGGGGAACAGTGTGGACCTGGTCGGAGGCAACAGCAGCGGTGCTGGAGGATAAACGAAAGAGTGGAGCAACAACGGGGACCAGATCAGAGACTCTAGCAGTGGCGGCAGAGAATAAAAGAGAGTGGGGGAACAACATGGACCTGATCAGAGACACCAGCGCAGTGGTGGAGAATAAAAGAGAAAGTATGTGCCTGATGGGTGAATTTCTAAAACATTAAGGAGTGATGTCAAAGGACAGAAGGTAGGTGCTTAGTTGGTGTGTATTGTTTTCTTTAAATTTGGGCAATAGTTTAAACTAGGACTGGGAAACTTTGAAATACGCTATTAAATTTATAGCTTAATTAGTTACACTAATTAACAAAATTTCAATCAGGTTAAGTATAACAATATTAAGAGTATTAGCACAGAGCAAGTCTCGAGGCATTAATTAAAATTAGTAGTTTATACAAGGTAGGAACTAGATTACAAAAGAGGGAATGAAGCTTTTTTCTCAAATACTCGATGGGCAGCTGAGACCTGTTGCTTGCAATTCATGCACCATATGGGAGCTACAGGACACTTTGGGGGGAATTTTATCCTGGTGGCGAGGGTCTCGACGTCTGGAGACACCGAAGCCGAGATCCTGGCGTTGCCTCGTTTCCAGAAGTCCAGCCGATTTAATGTCAATCATTCACTTAAGTGGACAGCAACGGGCCTTCCATAGGATCTAGGACCCTGTTGACAGAAGTCCTGCCCTTGGAGAGCTGCTGGCCAATCAGAGGCCTGCAGCTGCAGCGCCACTGCAGAGGCGGTGGCTGCTGCTGGAGGTGACCATATTGGAGGCTGGAGCATCACTGGAACCAGGCCTCAGGTAGGTTAGGGCGGAAGGGGTCTTGCGGGTTGGGGGTTGCCAGGGGTGGGGAGGGGAGGCAGCAAGGGCAGGGGTGTGGCCCTCAACTGGCCCCCATTCCCCTCATTCAGGCACTAAGTGCTTGTTAACAAGGGCATCCCCCCAACCCTGGTGCCGGGAAGCAACACGCATGTTTTTCATGCTGTGCTTCCCCTGCGGCAACAGGGCCAACTTCTGCATGTCTAATTGCAGCTGCAGCAGGAAAAGGCCCTTATTTGGGGGTTAATTTCCCAGTTAAGAACCTCCATTGGCAGCAGGGCAGAAGGGTGTTGACAGGCCTTCCCGCCCAGACTAAATTTCAGCAGAGGCTGAATGGTGTCTTGGGGGAACATGTGTGTAGGAAGTGACTCCAGCTGCTTCAGCTCGAGCTCAGGATTTCTGAGTTTGAGGGGCAGCTCACAGAGTCATAGTGTTATACAGCACAGAAACAGGCCCTTCGTCCCATCGTATCTGTGCCAGCCATGAAGCACCTATCTATTATAATCCCATTTTCCAGCACTTGGCCCGTGGCTTTGTATGCTATGGCGTTTCAAGTGCTCATCTAAATACTTCTATCCAGTCTCACTTCATAGCTGAAATGCTCCAGCCCAGGCAACACCCTGGTGAATCTCCTCTGCACCCTCTCCAATGCAATCACATCCTTCCTATAGTGTGGCGACCAGAACTGTACACAGTACCTCAGCTGTGGCCGAACTAACATTTTGTACAGCTCCATCATAACCTCCCTGTTCTTATATTCTATGCCTCAGTTAATGAAGGCAAGTATCCCAATTCCTTCCTAACCACATTATTTACCTGTGCTGCTGCCTTCAAGTACAAGTACACCAAGGTCCCTCTGACCCTCTGTACTTCCTAGGGTTCTATCATCCATTGTATATTCCCTTGCTCTGTTAGGCATCCAAAATGCATCACCTCACACTTCTCAGGATTAAATTCCATTTGCCACTGCTCTGCCCATCTTACCAGCCCATCTATATCGTCCTGTATTCAAAGGCTTTCCTCCTCACTATCTACGACACCACCAATTTTCATGTCATCTGCGAACTTACTGATCATACCTCCCATATTCACATCGAAATCATAAATGTACACTACAAACAGCAAGGGTCCCAGCATCAATCCCTGCGGTACACCACTGGTCACAGGCTTCCACTCGCAAAAGCAACCCTCCACCATGACCCTCTGCCTCCTGCCACTCAGCCAATTTTCAATCCAATTTACCAAATTGCCCTGGATCCCCTGGGTTCTTACCTTCTTAACCAATCTCCCATGCGGGACCTCATCAAAAGCCCTACTGAAGTCCATGTAGACTACATCAACTGCTTTACCTTCGTCTACACAACTAGTCACCTCCTCGAAAAATTCAATCAACTTTGTTAGACATGATCTCCCCCAACAAAGCCATGCTGACTATTCTTGTTTAATCCCTGCCTCTCCAAGTGGAGATTAATCCTGTCCCTCAGAATGTTTTCCAGTAGTTTCCCTACCACTGATGTTAGACTCACCAGGCTGTAATTACTTGGTTTATCCCTGCTACCCTTCTTGAATAATGGTACCACATTCATTGTCCTCCAGTCCTCTGGCACCTCTCTTGTGGCCAGAGAGGATTTGAAAATTTGTGTCAGAGCCCCTGCTATCTCCTCCCTTGCCTCACATAATACCCTGGGATACATCTCATCTGGGCCTGGGGATTTATCCACTTTTAAGCCCACTAAAACATCTAATACCTCCTCCCTTTCAATGCTAATTTATTCGATTATATCACAATCCCCCTCCCTGATCTCTGCACCTACATCATCCTTCTCCATAGTGAACACAGATGAAAAATAATCATTTAAAACCTCACCTATGTCCTCCGGCTCCACACACTGATTGCCACTTTGGTCCCTAATGGGCCCTACTTTTTCCCTGGTTATCCTCTTGACCTTAATATACTTATGAAACACCTTGGGATTTTCCCTTATCTTGCCCGCCAGTGTTTTTTCATGCCGCCTCTTCGCTCTCCTAATTACTTTTTTATGTAGCCGCCAAACTTTCTATACTCCTCTAGGGCCTCCGTTGTTTTCAGCCCTCTGAATGTGCCATAAGCCTCCTTTTTTTCCTTATCCAATCCTTTATATCCCTTGACATCCAGGGTTCCCTGGACTTGTTGGTCCTACCCTTCACCTTTACGGGAACATGTTGGCCCTGAACCCTCACCATTTCCTTTTTGAATGACTCCCACTGGTCTGATGTAGACTTTCCTACAAGTAGCTGCTCCCAGTCCACTTTGGCCTGATCCTGTTTTATCATATGGAAATCGGCCTTCCCCCAATTTAGTACCTTTATTTCCAGTCCATCTTTGTTCTTTTCCATAACTACCTTAAATCTTACAAAGTTTTGGTCACTATCCCTAGAATTAGGTCCAGTACTGCTCCTTCTCTTGTAGGAATTTCTATGTGCTGGTTCAAAAAGCTCTCCTGTATGCACTTTAAGAATTCCGCCCCCTTTAAGCCTTTTGCACTAAGATTTTCCCAGTTAATATTGGGGAAGTTGAAATCCCTTACTATTATTACCCTATTATTTTTACACCTCTCTGATATTTGCCTACATATCTGCCCCTCTGTCTCTCACTGACTATTTGGAGGCCTGTAGTACACTCCCAGCCAAATGATCACCTCCTTTTTGTTTTTAAGTTCTACCCATATGGCCTCATTTGAGAAACCTTCTAAGATATCATCCCTCCTTACTGCAGTAATTGACTCCTTGATCAACAGTGCAATGCCACCTCCTCTTTTACACCCGTCCCTGTCACGCCTGAAGATTCTATACCCTGGAATATTGAGCTGCCAGTCCTGCCCTTCCCTCAACCATGTCTCTGTGATAGCAATAATATCATATTCCCATGTGTTAATCAATGCCCTCAATTCATCTGCCTTACTTGTAAGATTCCTTGTGTTAAAATAGATGCAATCCAGCTTTGCATTATTCGCTTGTGCCTTAACAGGTCTATATTTGCTCTGCCTTTCAGACTGACTTAATTTCTCTTCTATACTGGACTGTGCATCACTCCCTACTGTACCTCCACTCTGCAGCCCATCCCATGCCAAATTAGTTTAAACTCCCCACCAACATCACTAGCAAACCTCCCAGCAAGGATGTTGGTCCCGTTCCAGTTCAGGTGCAACCCGTCCAACTTGTACAGGTCCCACTTTCGCCAGAAACAGACCCATTGATCCAGGAAACTAAAGCCCTCCCTCCTGCACCATGTCTTTAGCCATGCATTCATCTGCTCTAACCTCCTATTCCTGTACTCACTTGCACGTGGCAGCAGAACATAAGGGAGGATGAGAGTTTCCTGGATCGTACGTTCCAGGAGGTGGTCACCCCACAGGCAGTGAGAGTTCAGGATCGTAGATGGCTGGTCATCCGGAAGAGTAGGAAGAGGCAGGAGGTTGAGGAGTCCTTGGGGTGTGTGCCACTCTCAAACTGGTACTCAGAATTGGAAACAGTTGGAAGTAACGACATCTTGAAGGAGTGCAGTCCAGACCATGGCACCAATGGACAAGGGAAGGATCGGCAAAGAGTAGAAATGCAGTTACTACAGGACATTCCATAGTTAGAGGAACAGACAGACATTTCTGTAACCGTCATTGTGAATCCTGCATGGTGTGTTGCCTCCCTGGTGCCCGGGTAAAGGACATCATGGAGACAGTGCAGAATATTCTGCAGGAGGAAAGGGAGTGAGCCAGAAATTGTGGTACACGTCGGTACCAATGACATAGAGTCGGTATTGAGGTCCTATGATCAGATTTTCAGAAGCCAGGGAGGAAATTAAAAAGTCAGACCTCGAAGGTACTAATCCCTGGATTACCCCAGTGCCATGCATAAGCCAGAGTAGAAACAGGAGGATAGGGAGTATCAATGTGTGTCTTGAGGCATGGTGCAGGAGGAAAGGCTTCAAATTCTTGGGGCATTGGGACAGTTTTGGGGCAGGAGGCACCGATTCAAATGGGATATGGTTGCATCTCAACAGAACTGGCACCAATATCCTCAAGGGGAAGTTCATATGTGTGGTTGGTGAGGGTGAAAGCTAAATTGGCAAGAGGATGGGCACCAGCATATAGAAGTAGAAGAGTAAGGTGCATAAAGGAGTGAGAGTGTTGAATAGTACTAAAGAAGGAAGTAGTACCATATTAGGTAGGCGCGGACTAAGAAGGACCATGAGGTTTACAATGCATATATGTAAATGTACAAAGTGTCGTGAATAAGATTGGTGAGCTACAAGCAAAAATAGCTGTGTGGGAATATGATGTAGTGGCAATAATGGAAACTTGGCTTGAAATGGTGAGGACTAAGCATTTAATATTCAAGGATACATAGTGTTCCGAAAAAATAAGGAAGGAAAAGAGATGGGGTGTCAGTGCTGATTAGGGAAGACATTGTAGGGAAGACGTTGGAAAGGGAGGCAATATGAAAATAGAATGTCAATTAACATTAAAGGAAACCCAAAAACCTTCTACCATCATGTTTTTTTTAAACTTTTTTATGGGCGTGGATGTTGCTGGCAAGGCCAGCATTTGTTGCCTGTCCCTAATTGCCCTTGAGAAGGTGTTGGTGAACTGCCTTCTTGAGCTGCTGCAGTCTATCTGGTGTAAGTACACCCACAGTGCTGTTAGGGTTCCAGGTTTTTGACCCAGTGACAGTGAAAGAATTACAATTTTGTTGCAAGTCAGGATGGTATGTGGATTGGAGGGGAACTTGCAGATGGTGGTGTTCTCATGTGTCTGCTGCCCTTGTCCTCCTAAATGGTAGAGGTCACGGGTTTGGAAGGTGCTGATGAAGGAACCTTGGTGAGTTGCTGCAGTGCATCTTGTATATGGTACAGACTGCTGCCACTGTCCGCTGGTGATGAAGAGACTAAATGTTGAAGATGGTGGATGGGATGCTACTCAAGCAGGCTGCTTTTCCTTTATGGTGCCGAGCCTCTTGAATGTTGTGGGAGCAGCACTCATCCAGGCAAGTGGAGAGTATTTCATCATACTCCTGACTCATGCCTTGTGGACAAGCTTTGGGGAGCCAGGGGAGATGGTTAACTTCTCTCTTGTCGGGGATGGTCATTGCCTGGCACTGTGTGGCGTGAGTGTTACTTGCCATTTATCAGCCCAAACCTGAATGTTGCCAAGGTCTTGCTGCATATGGGCACAGACTGCTTCAGTATCTGAGGAGTCGCGATTGGTACTGAATATTGTGCAATCAGCAAACATCCTCACTCCTTACATTATGATGGAGGGAAGGTTATTGATGAAGCAGCTAAAGATGATTGGGCCCAGGACACTACCCTGAGGAACTCATGCAGCGATGTCCTGGGGCTTAGATGTTTGGCCTCCAACAACCACAACCATCTTCCTTTGTGCTTGGTATGACTCCAACCAGTATAGAATTTTCCCCCAATTCCCATTGACTTCATTTTGGCTAGGTCTCCTTGATGCCACAGTTGGTCAAATGCTGCCTTGAGGTCAAGAGCAGTCACTCTCACCTCAGCTCTTGAATTCTGCTCTTTTGTCCATGTTTGGATGAAGGCTGTAATGTGGTCTGGAGCCGAGTGGTCTTGGTGGAACCCAAACTGAGCAGCAGTGAGAAGGTTATTGCAGTGTAAATGCTGCTTGATGAGACTCTTTCATCACTTTGCTGATTATCGAGAGTTAACTGATGGGGAGGTAATTGGCCAGTTTGGATTTGTTCTGTTTTTTGTGGACAGGTCACACTTGGGCAATTTTCCCCATTGTCAGGTAGATGCCAGTGTTGTAGCTGTACTGGAACAGCTTGGCTAAGGGCATGGTTAGTTTTGGAGCAAAATTCTTCAGTACTGCAGCCGGGACGTTGCCAGGGCCCATAGCCTTTGCTATATCCAGTGCCTTCAGCCATTTCTTAATATCATGTCGAGTGAATCAAATGGCTTGAGACTGGCATCTGTGATTCTGGAGACTTCAGGAGGAAGCCGAGATCGATAATCCACTCAGCACTTCTGGCCGAAGATTGATACAAATGCTTCAGTTTTGTCTTTTGCAGTGACATACTGGGCTCCCCCTCTAGTGTTGCCGTGTTTTGAGATCGTGTTTTCAAATTCCAATTGCGGTGTGCATTGTGTACTCTAGGAGATGCTGCAGAGCACATATGTTAGCCAAGGGAAAGTGAAAGTAAAACAGAATAAAAGAAGACATCATTAATTTCAGAAGCATGCAGTCTCTGCCTCACATATCTTATACTAAACCTGGCTAAACCTCACTCCAGACCCGAGGACATCAATATGGCGACAAGGTAAATAAAGAAAACAAAGAAAAAGGATGGTGAAAAACCGGAAACATGGCTTTCAGGTATGAAAATTTTGGAAGGCTTTTGTCTATTTTTACAAACAGCATTTTAAGTTGGAAACTGTGTTAGTGACATACAGGAAGCTTATACAGTGTATACTCATGCACTTATCTCTCCAAAACAACCATCCATTCAAAAACATTTTTTTAAATTTTGGATCATTGCAGAGACGTTTCCTCTGAAAGAAAATGCATTGCTGATCAATATGGAATTGTCTATGCCCAACCTACAGCATTTTGATGTGCATTCAGAGCCATCATTTGTATCCCACGTTGGCAAAAGTGGCTGTGACAGTTTGAAGGTGCATTGGCAGGTTTTGCAATGACAGATGACACAAGGAAAAAGGCCTTGCTTCTACACAATGGAGAAGAAGAGTGAGAAGATATCTTTCAGACACTTACGCCTGATCAAAATTGCTACAACTCAGCAAAAAATGCACTGACGACTTACTTCAGGCCTAAGAAAAACACCACATATGAAACCATTGTATTTTGACACACTAAGCAAGAAGCAAATTAGACAATTGACCAATATTGTACACGATTGAGACAACTAGCAACAAAATGTGATTTTGGTGATGTTGAACATGTCGAACCGGAAATCAAAACACAAATAAACAAAAGCTGTCTCTCTAGTCAACTACACTGAAAAGCACTCAAGAAAGACAGAAACCTGCCAGAGTTATTACAGTTAGCAAGATCATTATCACTGTCAGAGTCCAGAGCTACTGAAGCTGAGGCTGCTAACAGTAACTACCACACTCCAAGTTGAACTCCTGTGAACACTATTCATCGCTCATGTGCCAGGAAACCACCTACAAAGCAACAGCAGCCATCTTGCAAACAGAATTGTGACTTGTCCAGCAAATGTTTCCACTGTGGCATTGCTTACCCACACTGGACAGAGTGTCCTGCTACTGGTAAACAGTGTAAAGCCTGTGAAAAACCCAACCACTTTGTTTGTGTTTGTCGCTCATCAGCAAAATCAACTACTAAGACCAATACCAACAGAAGGGTGCCATGCATGCATACCACAGCAAAAGGCCAAGAGAATGTAGCCAATGTAGAGGCAGATAACCCTGAATATATTTTTGAGCTCTCTCTCAGACACAGCAAATAGCCACGTGTGACTGTGACCATTGACTGCTTGGAAGTAGTTAGACTGACAGGAGCATCAGTCAATATCATGGGAGACAAAACATTCAACAAACTTTAGGATTTCCCTATTCTCTGCAAACCAAGGAATACAAAAATTGTCCCTTATACAGTAAAAAAAACGCTGAAAATCCTCGGAACTTTTGAAATGCCAGTCTCATTCAGAGGCACTAGAATGAATGCTGTGGAGAATGTGATACGCTTATCAGTTTCCACACAGCAACAGATGTGATTGCAGTCACATACATGATTCCTTCCCATAACAAAAATATTCTCAAACTGTATCCTGATCGCTTCACTGGTATCAGCAAACTGAAAGGTGTTACATGCAAGCTGCATGTACACCCTAATATGTCCCCCAGTTGCGCATCAATGGTGATGAATACCATTTCATGTCAGAAAACAGACAGAGGGGGAACTTCAACGCCTACTTGACCTTGACATTATTGAGAAAGTTGGGGATGAGCCAATCCCTTGGGTCTCACCCATAAAAGTCGTCAAGAAACCCAAGAGTGAGAACCAGATGAGAATCTGCATTGATATGCAATCACCAAACCAAGCCATACAACAAGAAAGACACTTTACTGTGACAATCGGTGACATCATAGAGAAAGTGAATGGTGCTAAAACTTTGTTAAATTTGACCTCAATGCAGGCTATCATCAAATTCAGCTTGCAGAAGAATCTAAATATCTTACTGTATTCACTACTCACATTGGACTTTTCCAATACAAGAGGCTCAACTTTGGAGTAAGCTCAGCTGCTGAGGTATTTCAGCACTTGATTCAGTCTGCACTTCAAGGACTTGAAGGCACGCTGAACATCAGTGATAACATTCTCATCTATGGTCACACTGAAAGGGAACTCGAGAGATGTCTACAATGCCTCAGAGAATGTAACCTCACCTTGAACAAAGAAGAACAAAGAACAAAGAAAATTACAGCACAGGAACAGGCCCTTCGGCCCTCCAAGCCTACGCCGATCCAAATCCTCTATCTAAACCTGTCGCCTATTTTCTAAGGGTCTGTATCTCTTTACTTCCTGCCCATTCAAAGACAAGTGCTGGTACAATGAAAGCAAAATTGAATTCTTCTGTCATGTGTTCAGTGGTGGAGGAGTTTCACTAGATCTATGGAAAGTTGAAGCCATAGCAAACGCTTTGGATCTTACAAACTTACAAGAAATCCAGAGTCTGCTAGGTCTCGTCATGTACTGACCTTGCTGTGCTATCTGCCCCCCTACGCAAACTGACAAAAGAGACCACTAATTGGAAATGGACTAAATCACACAAACAGATGGTACAGCAGATCAAACGATGTTTAGCAGCCAGTTGCATAAATGCCTATTTCGACCCCGAGAAAACAACCCAGCTAATCATGGATGCATGCCCGTTTGGCTTAGGTGCAGCTCTCATACAGAATGGAAGGACAGGTATCCAATCTTTGCGATGGCAAGCAGATCACTATTGCCCGTAGAGCAATGTAATTTGCAAACAGAGAGAGAAGTGTTCTCAATCACATGGGGGATCTTACACTTTCATCTCTACTTATATGGAAGCAAATTTAAAGTAATAACCGATCATAGACCACAAGTGAGCTTGTTCAACAATCCACATAGCAAACCACCCACTTGAATAGAACTTTGGATAATAAAACTAAATGAGTACAAGTTCCAAGTTGAGTATCAGCCAGGCAAGCTCAAACCAGCAATTACCTTTCGCGACATCCGCTGCCAACAGTCAGTCCTATTAGTCGTGGGGAAAAGGTTGCTGAACAACATCTTAACTATGTAAGCATAAACGCAGTGCCAAAGTCGCTAAAACTAGCCAACATCAAAGCAACAAGAAAACAAGATGAGGCTCTGTGTCTATGTATGAAGGCCATAGAATCATGAAACTCGAACGACGTGATCGAGAAAGCATCTACAAACGAAATCACAAACACTACAAGATCTTCACAATGTTTGAAATGAGCTCACCATTACAACCACATCTGATCTCATATTGAGCAACAACTGTATTGTCATTCAACACTCATTGAGGGAATGTGTTGCTGACAGAGCACATGAAGGATACCAGGGAATAGTCAAAACCAAACAACTTCTTACAGAAAAGGTATGGTTCCCAGGAATTGACGGGATGATAGAGCACAAAATCAATCAGTATTTGCCATGTCAAGCAACTACAATATCAAATCTTCAAGATCCTCTCAAGATGTCTGAACCACCTCCAGGACAATGGATTGAAGTTAACGTTGATTGCACAAATTTCCCCAACTGCTTGTTGTCACTGACGACTACAGCAGATTCCCAATTGTGGAATTAGGAACATAGGAAGATAGGAACAGGAGTAGGCCATTCAGCCCTTCGAGCCTGTCCCGCCATTCAATGAGATCATGGCTGATCCACGGCCAAACTCCATATATCTGCCTTTGGCCCATATCCCTTAATATCTTTGCTTAACAAAAATCTATCTATCTCAGATTTAAAATTAACAACTGTTCTAGCTTCAACTGCTGTTTGTGGGAGAGAGTTCCAAACCTCGACCACCCTTTGCGTGAAGAAGTGCTTCCTAACATCTCTCCTGAACGATCTGGTCCTAATTTTTAGACTATGCCCCCTAGTTTTAGAATCTCCAACCAGTGGAAATAGTTTATATTTATCTAGCCTGTCTTTTCCTGTTAATATCTTGAAGACTTCAATCAGATCACCCCTTAACCTTCTAAATTCTAGCGAAAACAGGCCTAATTTGTGTAATCTCTGCTCGTAACTTAACCCCTGTAGTCCAGGTATCATTCTTGCAAACCTACGTTGCACTCCCTCCAAGGCCAATATATCCTTCCTAAGGTGTGGTGCCCAGAACTGCTCACAGTACTCCAAGTGGGGTCTAACCAGGGTTTTGTACAGCTGCAGCATAACCTCTGTATTTTTATACTCCAATCCTCTAGATATAAAGGCTAGCATTCCATTAGCCTTTTTGATTATTTTCTGCACTTGCTCGTGGCATTTTATAGATCTATGCACCTGAACCCCAAAGTCTCTTTGGACATCCACTGTACTTAACCTCTTCCCATTTAGAAATTACCCTGCTCTATTCTTTTTTGGTCCAAAATGGATAACCTTACACTTGCCCGCATTGAAATCCATCTGCCACAGTTTTGCCCACTCACCTAGTCTGTTCATATCTCTCTGCAATTTTATGCTATCATCTAGACTGTCTACAATGCCACCTAACTTTGTATCATCAGCAAATTTGGATATATGGCTTACTATGCCATCATCCAAGTCGTTAATGAATAATGTGAATAATTGAGGTCCAACACAGATCCCTGCGGAACACCACTAGTTACATCCTGCCAATCGGAGTACTTACCCATTATCCACACTCTCTGTCGCCTACCACTCAACCGACTTTCTAACCATGTCAATAATTTGCCCTCAACTCCATGGGCTTCTACCTTAGTTAACAGTCTCTTATGTGGGACTTCATCAAATGCCTTCTGGAACAAAGAACAAAGAACAGTACAGCACAGGAACAGGCCATTCGGCCCTCCAAGCCTGCGCCGATCTTGATGCCTGTCCAAACTAACACCTTCTGCACTTCCGGGGACCGTATCCCTCTATTCCCATTCTATTCATGTATTTGTCAAGATGCCTCTTAAACGTCGCAATCGTACCTGCTTCCACCACCTCCCCTGGCAGCAAGTTCCAGGCACTCACCACCGTCTGTGTAAAGAACTTGCCTCGCACATCCCCTCTAAACTTTGCCCCTCGCACCTTAAACCTATGTCCCCTAGTAACTGACTCTTACACCCTGGGAAAAAGCTTCTGGCTATCCACTCTGTCCATGCCACTCATAACTTTGTAAACCTCTGTCATGTCGCCCCTCCACCTCCGTCGTTCCAGTGAAAACAATCTGAGTTTATCCAACCTCTCCTCATAGCTAATGCCCTGCAGACCAGGCAACATCCTGGTAAACCTCTTCTGTACCCTCTCCAAAGGGCTGTGAAGAAGGCATATGGGGTGTTAGCGTTCATTAGCAGAGGGATTGAATTTAAGAGCCGTGAGGTGATGATGCAGCTGTACAGGACCTTGGTAAGGCCTCATTTGGAGTACTGTGTGCAGTTCTGGTCGCCTCATTTTAGGAAGGATGTGGAAGCCTTGGAGAGGGTGCAGAGGAGATTTACCAGGATGTTGCCTGGAATGGAGAATAAGTCTTACGAGGAAAGGCTGAACATTCTAGGCCTCTTCTCATTAGAAAGGAGAAGGATGAGGGGTGACATGATAGAGGTTTATAAGATGATCAGGGGAATAGATAGGGTAGACAGTCAGAAACTTTTTCCCCGGGTGGAGCAAAGCGTTACAAGGGGTCATAAATTTAAGGTGAAGGGTGGGAGATATAAGGGGGATGTCAGGGGAAGGTTCTTTACCCAGAGAGTGGTCGAGGCATGGAATGCCTTGCCCGGGGAAGTTGTTGAGTCAGAAACTTTAGGGACTTTCAAAAGGCTTTTGGATAGGTATATGGATAAAGGAGAATGATGGGGTATAGATTAAATTGTCCTTGACAGAGGACAAAGGATCGGCACAACATTGTGGGCCGAAGGGCCTGTTCTGTGCTGTATGTTCTATGTTCTATGTTCTATGTTCTATAAGCCTCCACGTCCTTCTAGTAGTGTGGCGACCAGAATTGCACGCAATATTCTAAGTGTGGCCTAACTAAGGTTCTGTACAGCTGCAGCATGACTTGCCAATTTTTATACTCTGTGCCCCGACCGATGAAGGCAAGCGTGCCGTATGCCTTCTTGACTACCTTATCCACCTGTGTTGCCACTTTCAGTGACCTTTGGACCTGTACACCCAGATTTCTCTGCCTGTCAATACTCCTAAGGGTTCTGCCATTTACTGTGTACTTCCCACCTGCATTAGATCTTCCAAAATGCATTACCTTACATTTGTCCGGATTAAACTCCATCTGCCATTTCTCCGCCCAAGTCTCCAACCGATCTATATCCTGCTGTATCCTCTGACAATCCTCATCACTATCCGCAACTCCACCAACCTTTGTGTCATCCGCAAACTTACTAATCAGACCGGCTACATTTTCCTCCAAATCATTTATATATAATATAAACAGCAATTCCATATAAATAACATCCATGGACTTTCCCCCGTCCACTACCTTAGTTACCTCTTCAAAAAAATTCAATGAGATTTGTCTGGCATGACCTCCCTGTCATGAATCCATGCTGGCTGTCCCTGATTAACTGAAACTTTTCTAGGTGTTCAGTCACCCTATCCTTGATTATAGACTCCAGCAACCTGCCCACCACAGATGTCAGGCTAACTGGTCTGTAATTTCCTTTCACCCTTCTTAAAAAGTGGAGTGACATGTGCAACTTTCCAATCCAGAGGGACCACTCCTGAATCTAGGGAACTCTGAAAGACTATAGTTAGGGCATCTATAGTTATGTCAACTTCAACGAAAGCAGTCAAACCAAAGCTTGACCAGATCTTCGCCTTGTTTAGAATCCCTCAAACAGTAAGAGTGACAATACACCCCCATTCAACAGAGATGAGATCAGTAAATTCGCAAACTACTTAGGGTTAACTCATCGGAAAATCACACCCCATTGGCCAACAGCTAATGGTGAAGTCCAAAGATTTATAAGTCTATGTTGGAGAAGCTGTGGTTGTTCTCCTTGAAATAAAGGAGATTGAGGGGAGATTTGATCGAGGTGTACAAGATTATGACAAGTTTAGATAATGGGTAGATAAAGAAAAACTATTCCCATTTGCTGATAGTACAACCTCTTTGCGACCTTCAATGGTTCACCTGCATTGGTTGTAATTTTTTGTGAAGATCATTGAACCATAGAATAGTATGGCACAGAAGAAGGCCAATAGGCTCATTGAGCCTGTGCCGGCTTTTTTGAAGGACTATCTCGTTAGTTCCACTCCCCCGAACCTTCCCCATATCCCTGCACTTTTTTTCTCCTCCAAGTATTTCTCCAATTCCCTTTTGAAAGCTACTTTTGAATCTGTTTCCATCACCCTATAAGGCAGTGGATTCCAAATCCTAACCACTAGTGTAAGATGTTTTCCCTCATGTCGCTTCTGGTTCTTTGCCAATCACCTTAAATCTGTGCTCTCTGGTTATCGATCCTTTAAGGCATTGGAAACAGTGTCTGTTTATTTACTCTAGCTAAACCCTTCATGATTTTAACCACTGCCATCAAATTTCCTCTTAGACTTCTCTGCTCTAAAGAGAACAACCCCAGCTTCTCCAATCTGTCCACATCACTGTAATTCCTCATCGCTGAACCATTCTAGTAAATCTCCTTTGTACCCTCTCCAAAGCCTTCATGTCCTTCCTAAAGTGTAGTGGTTAGAAGTGGGCACAATACTTCAGCTGGGGTCGAACTCGTGTTTTATGTAGATTTAGTATAACTTCCTGGTTTTTGCACTCTGTGCTTCTATTTATAAAGTGAAGGATCCCATATGCTTTTTTAACTACTTTGTTAACCTATCTTGCCACCTTCAAAGGTTTTTGCACCAACACTCCGGGTCACTCTCCTCTCACTCCCTTTAAAATTGTACCATTTAACTTGTACTGTCTCTCCTCATTCTTACTACCATAAGTCCCACTTCAGACTTTTCTGCATTGAATTTCATCTGGCATGTGTCCAACCACTCCACTTTGTGAAGTTTCTTACTGTTTATTACACTTACAAGTTTTGTTCTGGTACTCCAAGTCCAAGTCATTAATGTATTTCAAAAACCAAAGTGGTCCCAGTACTGAACCTTGGGAAAGACCACTATATATTCCGACGCAGTCTGAAAAAACAGCCATTCACCATAATTTTATTCACTAACATTCTGTTTTCTAGCCCTTAGTCAATTTTGTGTTCATGATGCTATTGCTGTTTTTACTACATGTTCTTCAATTTTGCTAATAAGCCTAATATGTGATAGTTTATCAAATGTCTTTTGAAAGTCTGTATACACAACATCACCTGCACAGCCCTCATCCACCCTCTCTGTTATCTCATCAAAAAAAACACAATCAAATTAATCAAACACGATTTTTCCTTATCAAATCTGTGCTGGCTCTCCTTTACTAGTCCAAGTGGCTGTTAATTTTCTTCTGGATTATTGTTTCTAAAAGTTTCCCCACCATTGATGTTAAACAGACTGGCTTGCAATTGCCAGGTTTATCCTACTCCCCTTTTTTTTGAACTGGGGTGTAACATTTGCAATCCTCCAGTCTTCTGGCACCGCCCTTAGGATCGGAAGATTGTGGCCAGCACCTCCACATTTTCTACCCTTACTTCTTTCAGCAACCTAGGATGCATCCCATTTGGACTGGGTAACTTGTCCAATTTAAGTACTGCCAGTCTTTTTCGTACCTCTTTATTTTTATCTCATCCAGTGTCCCAACAACCTTCTTGTTTAACGTAGTTTTGATAAAGTCCTCTTCCTCAGTAAGCACAGATGCAAGCTACACTTTTATACCTCAGCCATGCCTTCTGCCTCCACCGGTATATCTCCATTTGGTCCCTACTCATATCCACTGCTCTTCTGATAGCCCTTTTACTGTTAATATGCCTTTTGATGACCTTTGTATTCCCTCCTATATTAGTTGTCAATCTATTCTTGTACTGTCTCTTTGCCCCTTTTGTTTCCTTTTTTACTTCTCTGTACTTATTATATGCAGCCTGCTTCTCCCTATATTATTAAACTGTCATCTGTGTATGTCTTCTTTTCTTGCTTTATCCTACTCTGTAATTCCTTTGTCTCCATGGAGCTCTGGCTTTGGTTCTCTTCCCTTCTCCCCTTGTAGAGATGTTCAGTACCATTCACAACTCCTCAGATACTGAAGCAGTCTGTGTCCATATGAGGCAAGACCGGGACAATATTCAGGCTTGGGCTGATAAGTGGCAAGTAACATTCGCGACACACAAATGCCAGGCAGTGACCATCTCCAACAAGAGAGAAACTAACCATCTCCCCTTGACATTCAACAGCATTACCATCACTGAATCCCCACCATCAAAATCCTGGGGGTTACCATTGACGAAAAACTGAATTGGAACAGACACATAAATACTGTGGCTACAAGAACAGGTCAAAGGCTGGGAATTCTGCAGCGAGTAACTCACCTCCTGACTCCCCAATGCCTGCCCACCATATTCAAGGCACAAGTCAGGAGTGTGATGGAATAATCTCCACTTGCCTGAATGAGTGTGGCTCGAACAAAATTCCAGAAGCTCGACAACATCTAGGATAAAGCAGCCCGCTTGATTGGTACCCCATCCACCACCTTAAACATTAACTCCCTCCACCACCAAGGCACAGTGGCAGCCGTGTGTACCATCCACAAGATGCACTGCAGCAACTCACCAAGGCTCCTTCAACAGCACCTGCCAAATATGCAACGTCTTCCACCTGGAAGGACAAGGGCAACAGATGCATGGGAACACAGCCACCTGCAAGTTCACCTCCAAGCCACACACCATCCTGACTTGGAAATATATTGTCGTTCCTTCATTGTCACAGAATCAAAATCCTGGAACTCCCTTCCTAACAGCACTGTGGATGTGCCCGCACCAGATGAACTGCAGCGGATCAAGAAGGCAGTTCACCACCACCTTCTCGAGGGTAATTAGGGATGGCAACAAATGCTGGCCTTGCCAGTGATGCCATATCCCATGAAACAAATAAAAACGAAACCTGGACTGTACAAGAACCATCTCCTATTTAAAAACTGCTCATTGCTCCATTCCATTTCTGTCTGCCAGACCTTGACTTCAATTTACCTGCGACAGATCCCTCTTCAATTTGCTGAAATTAACCCTTCTTTAGTTCTGTATTTTTATGCTAGATTGCTCCTTCTCCTTGTCCATAACTAATCTAAACCTTGATACTATGAGTACTATTCCCAAGTTGCTCTCTCCACTTGACACATTTCATTCTGCAGGTCTAGATCCAACAATGCTTGTTGGGCAGGAAACATACTGATCAAGTAAATTCTCTTGAACACACATCAGAAATTTCTCCCCTCACTGCCTTTATCACAATCATTGAGGAATCTGGGTGGCAGAAAGTTGGGTGTAGTGTTGCAGAAGGATTCACAGGCTAGACAAAGCCTGACAAAGACCGCGACATTAATATTCTTTCTGTGCCATTGCACTTATGGAAAGCCAGACAGAGTTGCAAATTCCAGTGCTCTCTCTGTTTGACTATTGGCATTAGTTGTGAAAAAGAGATATTGACCAGCCCTGGCAAATATGCATTGGTAACCTGCCTGTGCATTTGTAGATGCCTAACTGCAGCATCTTGATATGCGCCCAGTGGCAGCCTGGAAGCAAAAGAGGAATAAAAATTGAGGGCGATGGTCATTTTCAGTACCATTGGCATGGCGTGGTTGCCAGGTCAAGCAGGCAGGAAATCTTTGTCATGGAGGCTGCAGAGCCCTGCAACCAAATGCCTTGACAGTCAGGGCCTCCTGAAGCACCACTGCACAGAGAGATTAATGAAGCTGGAACTCTATCTGTACACCCTGTTAGGCAGTTACCACCATCTGCAAGCATGCCCCCTTTGTTGCTGTTTGTTCTGCACCCACCTGCAACTCCTGCTTCAGCACACCCTTGCTGCTAAGGCTCCTATCCCTCCTCTTCTTCATTCCAAGAGAGTGCTGCTACACCAACTGTACAAATCAAAATCTCTTTTTTCCAACACGGAGTATCAAAACAACAATCAGCAAATAGTTATCATTGAACCACAATGAGTTGAGACAACACCTGTGACTGCAGCAGCTTTCAGGGTCATAAGGCTGGGTTTTGTAGCACAGACGCCAGTCCTGCTGTCAGGACTTGAAGCAGGTGCGCAGCAGTCAGGGGCAGGTGCTGCCGGCTGCATGCGATCCAGAGGCTGCCAGCCAACTAAGGGCCGTGAGGCATGGAGCCAAAGGCAGACAGGCTGGCATCAGCTGACACCACAGCAGATGCTGGCGCCAATTGTAAAGGGCTGCTACCCCTTCATTTAATTTTGCTGTCTACAGGCATAGGAGAGACAGAGTTCAGAGAGGCTGCAGAGTGTTGGCAGAAAGTAGATCACATGCGGACCCACGCTTCAGTAATGCCTCCCTCCAGGTGCTCCCACAGGCTGTCAGGGAAAGGCAGCATTTACTACTCCCTAGGGATGGGAGGAGGAAACCTGGAAGGCTCACCAAGCAAGGCTGGCTGCAGATAATGGAGGAGGTCAGCAGCCATGGGTCACCCCAATCATATGGATACAGTGCCACAAGCAGCTCAATGGCCTCATCCCGGCAGTGAAAGTGAGTACCTCTTAATTCCTTCACCTCTTGGGCCTTGCATCAGGCAAAGCAGGAGGATGCATTGGTTGGACAGAAAGTGCACACCCAGATATGGGCAAAGGATCAGGGAATGCATACAAATTGGCTGAGGCATGGTGAAATAGCCCTGAAAGGAGGCCATTTGTCAGTGCACAACTTTGTGAGGTCCCTGAAAAGGGGCTGCATGCATCTATGTGCCCCCATTAGTGGCAGCTGAACTACCATCAGTCTATGCCTTAGGATTGTTCTCGCTGGGGGACCAACAGCTTCCATCCCTCTGTCTGCAGGAGAAGATTGCACACAATTAGCGAGAGTGGGCCTAGACTGGCAGCGGGCTACTGATTCTTCATGTCCTGAGGCTGATGAAGAAGGAAGCCATGGAGCTGACTGAGCCACAGGATGGTTGGAGTGTTGCAGATGGTGAGACAGGACCACCGTCACAAGATTGGAAGGTCGCCATGGGGCACAAGGGTACATCTGCAGTGATGGAGCCAAGCTGCTCATCAGGCATGCAGTGCCTTCTGGGATCTCCAACGTAGAGGTGTGTGCTATGTAAGGAGGAGAGACCTTTGACCCTTACATGATTCTCTTCTCTCATGCAGGTCACACGGTGCCTACTGGAAAAGACATTGAGACTAAGGGAGAGCCTGCCATGTCTGAGGGGAAATACAGACCCTCCGAGGGTGCAGCGTCACCTCATACCCCTGCACCCTGTCCCAGCGCAGATACTGCACATTAGTGGGTCTGCGTTTGCAGTTAAATTTGCGCAGGCAAGCTGGTGAGCACATCACTAGCGTGCCTGAGCAGCTGGTTGTGACATCCCAGGTCTCTGACAGTCAGAGGATTGTGGAAGGCCAGGCCAGGCTGAGCCCCAGGCTCATGACGTGCCTCGGGTGTCGCCAGTATCTCAGGAAATGCTGCAACTGCAGCAAGAGGTCAGGCAACAGCTGGCAGAGATGCCAGAGGTTATGCATACCAAGCACAGACGATGGAGAAGTCCATCCAGGCCTTGAGTGCTGCACTGACTCAGACCCTGAATGGTGCATGAGTTGTGTCCTCCATTAAGAGATTGGTAGCTCTGATGGAGAGCCACATCCAGCAGAGGACTCGGTTTCTGAAAGATGTTCATACAGGCCTGCATACCCTCATCTTGACCATGAGCACAAGGCACAAGTGGAAGGCGACAGCATGATAGGGGACCTGGAGTCACCACCTGGTTCTCTACACTCTCAGGTCAGTAGGGAGGCAAACGTTATGGAAGAGGAGCAGCTGCTTATTGCTGCTGGGGGATTGTCAGCGTCCTCCTGATCCAGCCAGCAGTTCCTCTGTCCCTCTGCCATAAGAACAGAAGAATTAGGAGCAGGAGTAGGCCATTCGGCCCCTTGAGCCTGCTCTGCCATTCAATAAGATCATGGCTGATCTGATTGTGGCTTTAACTCTACTTTCCCCCTGCTGCCCCCCCCCCCCCCCCCAATAACCCTTGACTGCCTCATGGGTCAAAAATCTGTCTAACTCAGCTTTGAATATATTCAGTTACCCAGCCTCCACTGCTCTTTGGGGAACAGAATTCCAAGATTAACAATCCTCTGAGAGAAGAAATTCCTCCTCACCTCTGTCCTAAATGGGAGACCTCTTATTTTTAAACTGTTCCCTCACAAGGGGAAACATCATCTCAGCTTCTACCCTGTCAAGCCCCCTCAGATCTTAAATGTTTCAGTAAGATCACCTCTCATTCTTCTAAATTCCAATGAGTACAGGCCCAACCTGCTCAACCTTTCCTCATTAAACAACCCCTTCATCCCAGGAATCAGGCTAGTGAACCTTCTCTGAACTGCTTCCAAGGCAGGAGATAGGAGACCAATATTATACAAAGTACTCTCGGTGCAGTCTCACCAATGCCCTGTACAACTGGAGGAGCACTTCCCTACTTTTATATTCCATTCTCCTTGCAATAAATGCCAACATTCCATTTACTGGCCTAATTACTTGCTGTACCTGCATGCTAACTTTTTGTGATTCACGTACAAGAACAAAGAACAGTACAGCACAGGAACACGCCATTCGGCCCTCCAAGCCTGCGCCGATCTTGATGCCTGCCTAAACTAACACCTTCTGCACTTCCGGGGCCCATATCCCTCTATTCCCTTCCTATTCATATATTTGTCAAGATGTCTCTTAAAAATCGCAAAGGACATTCAGATCCCTCAATACCACAGCATTCTGCGGTCTCTCTACGTTTAAATAACATTCTGCTTTTATATGCTTCCTGCCAAAGTGGATAACCTCACATTTTCCCACATTATACTCCATCTGCCAAATTTTTGCCCACTCACCTAACCTATCTATATCCCTTTGCAAACTCTTTGTGTCCTCCTTACAACTTTCTTTCCTACTTATCTTTGTATTGTCCACAAATCTAGCTACAATACACTTGGTCCCTTCATACAAGTTATTAATGTAGATTGTAAATAGTTGAGGCCCCAGCACTGACCACTGTGGCAGTCCATTGGTTACAGTTTACCAACCTGAAAATGCTACATTTATTCCGACTCTCTGTTTCCTGTTTGTTAACCAATCCAGTATCCATGCCAATATATTACCCCCAAAACCATGAGCTCTTATCTTACCTTTTATGTGATACCTTATCGAATGCCTTTTGGAAATCCAAATATACTACATCTACTGGTTCCTCTTTATCCACCCTGCTTGTTACATCCTCAAAGAACTGTAATAAATTTGTCAAACACGATTTCCCTTCCATAAAACTTTGCCTGATTGTATTATGATTTTCTAAATGTCCTGATACTACTTCCTTAATAATGGATTCTAGCATTTCCCAATAACAGATGTTAGGCTAACTGACCTATAGTTTTCTGCTTTCTGACTCCCTCCTTTCTTGAATGAAGGTGCTACATTTGTGGTTTTCCAATCCACTGGGACTTTTGCAGAATCTAGAGTATTTTGGAAAATTACAACCAATGCATCCACTTCTTTTAAGACTCTAAAATGCAGACCATCAAGTCCAGGGGTTTTTTGTCAGCCTTTTGTCCCATTAGTTTTCCTAGTATTTTTTCTCTGGTGATAATGATTGTTTTAAGTTCCTCCCTCTCTTTTGTCTTTTGATTTTCTACTATTATTGGAATCCTTTTTGGGTCTTCTTTTGTGAAGACAGATACAAAATACTTGTTCAAAGTCTATGCCATTTTCTTGTTTCCCATTGTTAATTCCCCAGGCTCGTCCACTAAGGGACCAACAGTTACTTTAGTAACTCTTTTTCTTTTTGTATACTTGTAGAAACTTTTACTGTCTGTTTTATATTTCTTGCTAGTTTACTCTCAGACTTTAATTGCGCCCTTTTTATTCTTTTAACCATCCTTTCTGGTTTCTAAAATTTTCCCAATCTTCTGGCCTACCACTAATTTTTGCAGCATTGTATGCCTTTTCTTTCAATTCAATACCATCCTTAACTTCCTTAGTTAACCACAGATGGTGCATTCTTTTCATAGAGTCTTTCTTTCTCAATGGAATTTAGTTTTGTTTAGAATTATGAAATATGTCCATAAATGTCTGCCACTGCTTCTCTACCGTCTTACCTTTTAACCTATTTCCCAGTCTACTTTCGCCAACACCGTCTTCATACCTTTGTAATAACCTTCATTTAAGTTTAAGACATGAGTTTCAGACCCAAGTTTCTCACCCTCAAACTAAATGTGAAATTCTATCCTGTTAAGATCACTCTTGCCGAGAGAATCATTTACAATGAGGTCATTACTTAATCCTGTCTCATTCCAGATTACCAGATCTAAAGTAGCCTGCTCCCTGGTTGGTTCCAGAATGTATGTTCTAAAAACTGTCCTGATAATACTCTATGAACTCATCCCCCAGGCTACCTTTGCCAATTTGATTCGTCCAATCAATATGAAGATTAAAATCACCCATGATTATTGCAGTACTTTCCTTATAAGCCCCATTATTTCTTGATTTACACTCCGTCCTACAGTGCAGCTACTGTTAGGGGGCCTATAAACTACTCCCACCAGTGACTTCTTTCCTTTGCTATTCCTTATGTCCACCCAAAATTATTCTACATCTAGATCTTCTGAGCCGTGATCATTTCTCACTACTGTACTGATCTCATCCTTTATTAACAGAGCTACCTCACCTCCCTTTCCTTTCTTCCTAACCTTCTGAAATGTCAAATACTCTTCCGCTATCTCCACTCCCACTTCCTTTAGCAACCTGGGATGCAAGCCATCTGGACCAGGTGACTTATCTACCCTGAGCATCGCCAACCTTTCCAGTACCTGCTCCCTCTCAATTTTTACCCTCTCCATTGCTGCGACTCTCCACATCTACCAATAACTTGTCAGGTTCCTCTTCCTTAGTAAACACGAATACAAAGTACTCATTAAGTACTCCAGCCTTCCCCTGTGCCTCTAAGCATATATTACCCTCTTTTTCCATAATAGGCCTCACTCCACCTCTTACTACCTACTTTCTGTTTACATGCCAGTAGCAGATTTCTGTGTTCCCTTTTATGTTAACTGCCATTCTATTCTCACTTTCCCTCTTTGCCAGTCTTACTTTCCTCTTCACCTCCCCTCTCAACCTATTGTATTTTACCTGGTTCTCACTTGAAGAATTCACCTGGCATGCGTCATACACCCTCTTTTTTTGTTTCATCATAATCTCTATCTCCCTCATCACCCAAGGAACCCTGTTTTTGGTTCCCCTACCTTTCGCCCTTGTTGGAATGTACCGGAATGTACCAGGTAGCCTATATCTGAAGCATCTCTTCCTTAAAGATAACGCATTGTATTGCTACAGTTTATCCTGTCAGTCTTTGGTTCCATTTTAGCCTGGCTAGTTCCCTTCTCATCATATTGAAATTAGCCCTCTTCCATTCTAGATGTTCTACATTATACGTTCCTTGCTTTTCTGTATTACTAGTCTAAACCTTATGATACAATGATCACTCTTACCCAGGTGGTCTCCCACAGCCACCTGGTCTACTTGGCCCATTTCATTTCTCAGCACTTTTCTAGCTGAACTGAGAATATGCTGGTCAAGGAAGCTCTCCTGAACATATTTCAGAATTTCCTCCCCCTCCTTACCCTTTACTCTAACATTAACTCAATTGATATTTGGGTAAAGTCCCCCAATATCACCACTCTATAGCTCTTGCACAACTCTGTGATTTCCCTGCAGATTTGCTCCTCTTTCTCTATCTTACTATTTGGAGGCCTATAGTGCACCCCCAGTAGCATTTTCATATCCTTTTTGCTTCTCAGCGCTATCCAAATGGATCCTGTCTTTGCTCCCTCAAGGACATCCTCCCTTTCTAACATTACAATGTCTTACTTAATCAGTAATGTCACCCCATTTCCCTTTTTACCTTCCTTATGTTTCCGAACACTTTGTATCCTTGAATTTAAGCACCCAGTCCTCGCTATATTGAATACACTTTTCCGTTATTGCCACCGCATCATATTCCAACACTGCTATTTGTACTTGTAGTTCATTGACTTTATTCCTGTATCCTTTGATCCCATTAGCCCTAAGAACTTTATCTAACTCTTCCTTGAATATACTTAATGATTTGGCTTCAACTGTTTTCCGTGGTAGCGAATTCCACAGGTTCACCACTCTCTGGGTGAAGAAATCTTTCCTCGTCTCAGTCTTAAATGGCTTACCCCTTATCCTTAGACTGTGACCACCTCCCCCCACCCCCCGCCACTGGGAACATCCTTCCTACATCCAGACTGTCCAGTCCTGCTAGAATTTTGTAGGTTTCCATGAGATCCCCTCTCATTCTTCTAAACTCCAGAGAATACAAGCCTAATCAACCCAGTCTCTCTTCATATGTCAGTCGTGTCATCCCTGGGATCAGTCTGGTGAACCTTCGCTGCACTCCCTCCATAGCAAGAACATCCTTCCTCAGATAAGGAGACCAAAACTGCACACAGTACGCCAGATATAGTTTCACCAAGGCCTTGTATAATTGCAGCAAGACATCCTTGCTCCTGTACTCAAATCCTCTCGCTGTGAAGGCCAACATACCATTTGCCTGCTTAACTGCCTGTTGCACCTGCACGCTTACTTTCAGCGACTGGTGCACAAGAACACCCAGGTCTCGCTGCACCTCCTCCTTTCCCAATCTATCGGTGTTCAGATCATACTCTGCCTTTCTGTTTTTGCAACCAAAGTGGATAACCTCACATTTATCCACATTGTACTGCATCTGCCATGTATTTGCCCACTCACTCAACCTGTCCAAATCACACTGGAGCTTCTCTGCATCCTCCTCACAGCTCACAATCCCACCCAGCTTTGTGTCGTCTGGAAACTTGGATATATTACATTTAATTCCCTCATCTATATCATTAAATATTTTGTGAATAGCTGGGGTTCTAGCACTGATCCCTGCGGTAACCCACTAGTCCCTACCTGCCACTCGGAAAAAGACCTGTTTATTCCTACTCTTTGTTTCCTGTCTGCCAACCAGTTCTCTATCCGTGTCAGTAGCTTACCCCCAATCCCATGTGCTTTAATCTTGCACGCTAATCTCTTATGTGGAACCTTATTGAAAGCCTTCTGAAAGTCCAAATACACCACATCCACTGGTTCTCCCTTATCTATTCTACTAGTTACACCCTCAAAAACGTCCGGTAGATTTGTGAAGCATGATTTCCCTTTCATAAATCCATGTTGACTTTGTCCGATCCTGTCATTAATTTCCAAGTGCTCTGCGATTACATCTTTTGTAATTGACTAGCATTTTCCCACCACTGATGTCAGGCTAACCGATCAATAATTCCCTGTTTTCTCTCTACCTCCTTTTTTAAATAGTGGGGTTACATTAGCTACCCTCCAATCCATTGGAACTGTTCCAGAGCCTATAGAATTTTGAAAAATGACCAACAATGCATCTATTATTTCTAAGGCCACTTCCTTAAGTACTTTGGGATGTAGATTATCGAACGCTGGGGATATATCAGCCTTCAATCCCATCAATTTCCCTAACACCATTTCCCTACTAATACTGATTTCAGACAGTTCCTCCTTCTCACTAGACCCTATGTTCCCCAACATTTCTAGGAGGTAATTTGTGTCCTCCTTTGTGAAGACAGAACCAAAGTATGTATTTAATTGGTCTGCCATTTCTTTGTTCCTCATTATAAATTCCCCCGTTTATGACTTAAAAGACATAAGGGGATATGAGGATGGTGTGGATAAAAGGCACATGATCAAAATGAATAAAAGCAAAATACTGCGGATGCTGGAAATCTGAAACAAAAACAAGAAATGCTGGAATCACTCAGCAGGTCTGGCAGCATCTGTGGAAAGAGAAGCAGAGTTAACGTTTCGGGTCAGTGACCCTTCATCGGAACTGTTGTGATCAAAATGAATGGTGGGGCAGGCTTGATGGGCTGAATGGCCTACTCCTGCTCCTATGTTCCTATGTTCCAACTACACTAGTGCACCTCCCCGCGAGCACATTGGTCCCAGTCTAGTTGAGGTGCAACCCATACCTTTTGAATAGGTGCCTCCTGCCCCAGAATTGGTCCCAATGTCCCAAGAAACTGAAGCCTCCACCACCAACCCCCCCCCCCCCCACTCCCCCTGTCCTGCACCATGCCTCAAGCCACACATTGATCTTCCCTATCTTCGTATTTTTACTCTCGCTAGCATGGGATTAATCCAGAGATAATTACATTCGAAGTCCAACTTTTTAACTTCCTCCCTACCTCCTGAAAATCTGACTGTAGGACCTCAATATCTACTCTCTCTATGTCGTTAGTACCAACATGTACCACAACTTCTAGCTCACTACCTTCTCCCCCTGCAGAATATTCTGCACCCTCTTGGTGATGTAAACACAGAACTTGAGCTCGGGCAACGAGCTGCACTTCCTGCATTTATGGTTATCCAGGATGCATTAAGTATAGAGTTCTCAAATAGAGCAGGAAGTACATGCTACAGGTTCCTGCTGACCTTCCAGGGTAGTCAATCCACTGAGCACTGAATCTCTAAGACCCTGACCACGAAAACACTTGGCACTGACATCTCAGACACTGAATATAAATTTAATCTAGGACTTCTGCATATAATCTAAAATAACTCATCAGTGCAGTGGTAAAGGAGTGTTGCACTTCTGGAGAGTTATCATCCTGCTGATGAGACATTATTGTCGTTTCACGTGGACATTAAAGATCCCCTGGCACTGTTTGAGGAAGAGCATCAATAACTGGCTGTTTAAGGGATCTTCCTATGCAACAATTGACTGCCATATTAGGTTACATAACAGCAGTGAGTGCACTTCAAAAAGTAATTTGTGTTATGCTCTTTGAGACATTTCTCAGAGACAATGATAAGGCACCATGTAAATACAAGTCCATCTCTTTTCTCTGTGGAGAGAGAAACAGAGTTAAAGTTTCAGGTCAATGACCTACTGTCAGAACTTTTGCCATGGATGCTGCCAGACCTGCAGAGTATTTCCAGCACTTTTTGTTTTTATTTCAGATTTCTATCATTTGCATATTGTATATACTTCTCATGCTGTTTACATAAAGAAGCACATGAATTGAATGCCAGTGACCCCTGTATACTCTTGGGCTGCATTGAGCTTATCAGTGGAATTGCAGTTGAATTATCAGTTTAAAAGGGTTATTAATTCAGAATGAACTGCTCCGAGTAACTGGGTCTTCTATAGAATTGATCTTAAATCAGAGATGGAATTTCAAAGTCAAATGCCTAAAAACACAGTCCCTGAGTATGGGTGACTAGCGTCGTGTTGCCAGGACAGGGCTGAATAATATATTTGTATTTCTTACATACCAAACACCAAGAATTACAGGTGTCAAACACAATTTAATAACTCAACAGAGATCTTTACCACACAGCAGGTCTGGCAGAATCTGTGGAGAGAGAAACAGAGTTAACGTTTCAGTCTGTGACCCAAATATCACTAACCTGAAACATTAACTCTATCTCTTGCTCTCTCTCCACACATGCTGTTAGATCTGCTGCTGAGTATTTCCAGCATCATCTGTTTTTATTTCAGATTTCCAGCATCTTCAACATTTCACTTTATTCTTTACTCCTATTTGGATACCTCGGCACTAGGCATTATTTCCCGATGAAGGGAGCAGAAAGCATGCGTTGTTCCTGGGCCTCAATATTTATGAAACATGCCCTAGGACATGTACAAGAGTGATCCAAGGCAGGGATGTTTCACTTCCTCCTTGTGGGGAAGATTCTGACCTTGACTCTATGTTTTGTCTTTATGTTGTTTCTGGTTCCCAGATGTTGGAAAGAGTCACACTTTAAACTTGGAAATGGCTAGAGTCAGTCTTGTTTAATTTATCACCATGCTTTGTGCTGTGGAACCTGGGTCAACTGGTTCTTGTGTTACACAAAACAAGACTCCCCAGTGCAGCCGTGAATGTGGCCCCCTACTGGACCACTTACACATAACTAGTTCATAGCTAATTAGTTCCTAAAACTTTACAGATAGTATAACAATATATACATAAATAACATCCCTCTTTCTTTAAAATATAATGCTCCTATATCAATATAAATAAAAAAGATTATCATCTGACTTATGGAAATAATCTGAACCCCTTTTTAGAGTCGGTATCGCTTGGGTGGCAAGATGTTGTGCCTCCATCTTGTAGATTTGGCATTTGTTGCTCTCAGTGGTGAGTTGGCACGCTGTACAGGCGATGTCGTGTCACTTGCTGATGTTGTTAATGTTATCTCACTGGACAGTGATATTTCCAGTGTTGTTGATGGTCTTTTCTGTTGTTCCAGCTCAGGTGTAGGTCGAATATGGATTCTATTCCTTCTCATTTGGTTACTGGTTTCGGTCTCAATGATATACGAACTTGGAATCTTAGCTTCATTAACAACTGGGCTCCAGGTTTTCATGATTGGATCCTGTACGTGTACAGTTTGTCCTTTCAACAGCTCGGGTAGGGATTTAGCATATTTGTTAAAGTGTTGCTCTCCTCTTACCTGTGCTTCAGGTGAGTTGTTGTCTCACTTCCACCTGGTCACTTGAAGGATGTATTTTGCTTGGCAGAGTGTCTTATATTTTCTTCCATTTAACAGCTGCGCAGGTGATTGCATGTCAGCCTTGAGAGGTGTCGATCGGAGTGACAATAAGGCCAGGTTTGGGTCTTCCTTCATCTCTTGGCATTTCACAAGTGTTCTTTTGACCGTATGGACGTGTCTTTCTATAAATGCATGTCCCTGTGAGTTGTGTGGTGATGGTGCTGAACCCATACTGGTCAGCGAATTCCTTCAATTCTCTGGATGTAAACTGGGTGCCATTGTCACATATTAACCTTTCAAGAATCCTTTGCTCAGCGAACAGAACTCGTACTACTGAGATTATTGTTGTGGCTCTCAAGTCTCATCTTCTAGATAAAAGGGAATTTTGAGTAGTAGTCTGCGACTATGAGATACCATTCTTGATTATGTGTGAATAAATCGACTCCTACAGTATGCCATGGTGGGTGATACTTCAGTAGCAATCATCTCCTCTTTCTGTTGGGAGTTTCTGTACTTCTGGCATACATTGCATGTAGACACTATATTTTCGATATCTTTGTATATGCCTATCCAGTACACAGCTGTTCTGGCTCTAAGCTTACACTTCTCCATTCCCATATGGTCTTCGTGTATCTTTTGGAGATGTTCTTCCTGCATTGTTTTGGGTAGGATTATTCTGGATCCGGCCAGCAGAACACCATCTTCTAGTGAGATGTCATCTCTGATAGACTAGTACTGCCGTATTGCTGGCTGTGTGTGCTGTTTCCTATCAGGTCATCCCTGGATCACTTGCTGAGATAGCATCTGTAACTCCTCGTCTTTGCTGGTCTCATCTCTAATTTGACTCAGTTTCGGTGGTGTTACGTTCACTAGGTGATGAATCTTTATGCCTAGGTCTTCTATCTCATGTTTCTCTTATGGTGACAACCGAGATAGGGTGTCTGCCAGTACCATTTCTCTTCCTGGCTTATATTTCAGAATGAAATCATAACTCTGAAGCCTCAAGAGTAACGTCTGCAGTCTTGCTGTTGCTTTACATAGATTTTTCTTGTAGATCTGCTCCAGTGGACGATGATCACTGTCCACTGTGAACTTCCTCCCATAGAGATATGTGTGGAACGTCTCACATCCATGCACGACTGCCAAAGCTCTCTCTCTATAGAGTCATACAGCACTGAAACAGGCCCTTCAGCCCACCGAGCCTGTGCCAACCAACAACCACCCATTTATACTAATCCTACATTAATCCCATATTCCCTACCACATCCCCACCATTCTCCTACCACCTACCTACACTAGGGGCAATTTACAATGGCCAATTTACCTATCAACCTGCAAGTCTTTGGCTGTGGGAGGAAACCGGAGCACCCGGCGGAAACCCACGCGGTCACAGGGAGAACTTGCAAACTCCACACAGGCAGTACCCAGAACCGAACCCCGATCACTGGAGCTGTGAGGCTGCGGTGCTAACCACTGTGCCGCCCACTGCTATGTTGGCACATCTTGTCTCAGCTGATGTCACAGCTTTGGACGCAAATGCTATTGGCTTTCCCTCTTGTACCAGGGCTGCTCCCAGTCCTTTTGTGGAAGCATCTACTTGTCGAGTGACAGGTTTGTTTCTGTCGTAGTACGACAGACTTGTCTCCGTGCATACTACATTTGAGTTTGTTGAAACCCCTGTCATGTGACTCTGACCACTGGTACTCTAAATCTTCTTTCATCAGCTCCTGCAGGTTTGCCATGTGTTCCGACATGTGCAGAATAAAGGAGCTCATGTATTGTATCAAATCAAGGAAACATCCCAACTCTCTCTTATCTCTTGGGGCTCCATCCCCGAGATGGCTGAGATTCTTTCAGAGCTCAGTTTAACTCCGTCAGGCGTGTAAACCATTCTGAAGAGCTGGCATTCTGTCAATTTCACAATGCATTTGTCTGCGTTTAGCTTAATCCCAGCGTTTCTGGTTCTCTCCATGGCTTCATGCAGATGGTTGTCATGACCTTTTCCATCTATATCATATATCTGGATATTATCAGCTAATCCGACTGCTCCTTTACATCCCCTGTATGTCTCGTCTACTTTCTATTGGAACACATCCTGGCTCACTTTGAGGCCAAAGGGTAGACACAGGAATTTGTACCGTCCAAAGGGTGTGTTGAATGTTGTCAACAGTGAAGATTCACATTCCAGTAGCTATTTCTGGCATCAAGCTTGCTGAAAGAGTTTGCCCCTGCCAGTACTGGTGTGATTTCTTCCAACGTTGGAATAGGGTAGTGATCCCTCTTTATTGCTTGGTTAAGATCTTTGGGATCCAGGCAAATTCCTAGCCGTCCATTTGGCATCTCTCTCACCACGATGGAATTTACCCAATCTGTAGGCTCTGTGACTCTGGCGATCACCTTCTTTTCTTCCATTTCTCGGAGCTCTCTTTCAAACTTTCCTTTTAGTTCTACTGGTACTTTATGTGGTGGATGAATGGATGAATGAACGTTTCATCACTGTGCAAATAGCGATGTGATACTCAAAATCTTCGAAGCATCCAACCGTCTCATCAAAACACTCTGGATACATTTGTACCAGATCTTCTTTGCTTCTTATCGGTGGGCGCTTTTCAACAGGTGTACTATCTTCAACTCAGCAGGTCTGGCAGCATCTGTGGAAAGAGAAGCAGAGTTAACATTTCGGGTCAGTGACCCACTGACCTGAAATGTTAACTCTGCTTCTCTTTCCACAGATGCTGCCAGACCTGCTGAGTGATTCCAGCATTTCTTGTTTTTGTTTCAGATTTCCAGCATCCGCAGTATTTTGCTTTTATATTACTATCTTCAACTGTCAGTTTCGCCTCCATCACCTCATGGTTTACTGAGATAATCTGCAGCTTCACAACTGCTCAATCCCAGGATAGCTGGACCATCTGTTTCTGTGACATAGAACGTACAGTTAACATCTTTTCTTTTGTTTGTCCCTCTGATTTGGGTTGTTCCTAGCTGTCGAATATCAATTCCCCCGTATGCTGTTAGCCTGATTTTGTTTGGTTTCAGAGCACCTTCCCTTGGATAACCATTTTCTCCAAATTTTCAGGAAAGATCTGCTGGTATAGTCTGAGCGGGATGATGTTACTCTGCGCTCCAGTATCAACTTCACCTTCAGATTTATCATTGTGGGCTTATTTCTCAACCTCTTCCCGATCTGAATTGTTGTGTGAATTTCTTGTCTCTGGGAATTGTCACATCCAGACATTTCATTCAATTCTATGGTTCCTATGTCTATCGTCTCCCCTTGACATTCAATGGCATTACCATCGCTGAATCCCCCACTATCAACTTCCTGGGGGCGACCACTGACCAGAAACTGAACTGGAGTAGCCATATAAATACCGTGGCTACAAGAGCAGGTCAGAGGCTGGGAATTCTGTGGCAAGTAACTCACCTCCTGACTCCCCAAAGCCTGTCCACCATCTACAAGGCACAAGTCAGGAGTGTGATGGAATACTCTCCACTTGCCTGGATGGGTGCAGCTCCAACAACACTCAAGAAGGTCAACACCATCCAGGACAAAGCAGCCCGCTTGATTGGCACCCCATCCACAAACATTCACTCCCTCCATCACCGACGCACAGTGGCAGCAGTGTGTACCATCTACAAGATGCACTGCAGCAATGCACCAAGGCTCCCTGGACAGCACCTTCCAAAC